>NW_027167472.1:1560985-1921971 GCF_013368605.1 Nyctibius grandis
ATACTACTTCAGCTGAGTTAAATGAAACATCCAGATTGGGAGGGCATCACGTCCTGTGTGGATAATGGAAAAACCAAAAGTCTCATAGTAAAGATTGTTTAGCTGAAGTTGTAAATCTTCTCTATGTTTTACATATTAACTTTTGCTTGTTTCTGAATGTTTTAGTAAATCTAAAATTTAAGTAGCTCTATAGTGTGTTGCCACAGAAAAGTACAGATGACCTAATTGTACAGTAGCTTGGAAGGACTCATTCTATAACACATCTCATCCTGTAGACATAAGGTATGTAACTTACATTTGTTTGAAGAAATAATCAGTATAAATGTTCATCATCAACTGTCAAAACGTATTCTAGTTGGTTTAATTCTAGAGGCATCTGAAGTTTAGCATTGTTATCAGAAAAAACTACTAATTACCCCAGTAATTTGGCAAAATCTGATTTCTCCAACTAGTTTAATGAAGGGGGCTGTGTTTTTTTTTGTCACAGAGTGTAGATAGCTTGTTATTCAGCAAAGCTGTAGTTTCAGTTAAAAGATAGAAAAGACTAA
Organism: Nyctibius grandis; assembly: GCF_013368605.1. Classification (NCBI taxonomy): domain Eukaryota; kingdom Metazoa; phylum Chordata; class Aves; order Nyctibiiformes; family Nyctibiidae; genus Nyctibius; species Nyctibius grandis. The sequence continues at coordinate 1,561,534 of NW_027167472.1, forward strand.
CTCTAGTTTATGAGAAGTGATAAAAAAAAGTGCAGGTAAGATTTATTAATGCTGTTCTGTACCTAACTTTGCGGTCAAAGATAACAAAGTTTCTACAAATACATCAACAGCAAAAGGAGGGTCAAGGAGAGTCTCCACCACTTGTTGAATGAGGAGGGTAGTGTAGTGTCAGGGGATGAGGAAAAGGCAGAGGTGCTCAATGCCTTCTTTGCCTCGGTCTTTAATGTCAAGACCGGTTGTCCTCAGGAGACTCGGCCCCCAGAGCCTGAAGTTAGGGGTGGGGGGCTGTGTGAAGCCCCCATAATCCAGGAGGAGACAGTTAGTGACCTGCTGTGCCAGTTGGACACCCACAAGGCTATGGGCCCGGATGGGATTCACCCCAGAGTAATGAAGGAACTGGCAAATGAACTTGCCAAACCACTCTCTATTATCTACCGGCAGTCCTGGTTAACTGGAGAAATTCCAGCTGACTGGAAATTAGCAAATGTAACGCCCATCTACAAGAAGGGTCGGAAGGACGATCCAGGGAACTATAGGCCTGTCAGCCTGACCTCGGTGCCAGGCAAGGTGATGGAACAGATCATCCTGAGTGCCATTACACGGCACATGCAGGCCAATCGGGGCATCGGGGCCAGCCAACATGGATTCATGAAAGGCAGGTCCTGCTTGACCAACCTGGTCTCCTTCTATGACCAAGTGACCCACTTAGTAGATGAGGGCAGGGCTGTGGATGTAGTCTATCTAGACTTCAGTAAGGCATTCGACACTGTCTCCCACAGCATCCTCCTAGACAAACTGGCTGCCCGGGGCTTGGATGGGTGGACTCTTCGATGGGTTAAAAACTGGCGGGATGGCCGAGCCCAGAGAGTGGTGGTGAATGGGGCAAAGTCCAGCTGGCGGCCGGTCACTAGCGGTGTTCCCCAGGGCTCAGTTCTGGGGCCGGTGCTGTTCAATATCTTTATAGATGATCTAGACGTAGGGATTGAGTGCACCCTCAGTAAATTTGCAGATGACACCAAGCTGGGTGGGAGTGTCGATCTGCTGGAGGGTAGGAAGGCCCTACAGAGGGATCTGGACAGGTTAGGTAGATGGGCCGAGACCAACAGCATGAGGTTCAACAAGAACAAGTGCCGGGTCTTACACTTTGGCCACAACAACCCCATGCAGCGCTACAGGCTGGGGGAAGAGTGGTTAGAAAGCGGCCCGGCGGAAAGAGACTTGGGGGTGCTGATCGACAGCCGACTAAACACGAGCCAGCAGTGTGCCCAGGTGGCCAAGGCGGCCAATGGCATCCTGGCCTCTATTAGGAATAGTGTAGCCAGCCGGTCTAGGGAAGTGATCTTCCCTCTGTACTCGGCACTGGTGAGGCCGCACCTTGAATACTGTGTCCAGTTTTGGGCCCCACACTTCAAGAAAGATGTTGAGGTGTTGGAGCAAGTCCAGAGGAGGGCGACCAAGCTGGTGAAGGGTCTGGAGGGTCTGACCTACGAGGAATGGCTGAGGGAGCTGGGGTTGTTTAGCCTGGAGAAGAGGAGGCTCAGAGGTGACCTTATTGCAGTCTACAACTACCTGAAGGGAGGTTGTAGTGAAGTGGGAGTCGGCCTCTTCTCCCAGGCAACTAGTGATAGGACAAGAGGACATAGCCTCAAGCTTCACCAGGGGAGGTTCAGGTTGGACATCAGGAAGAATTTCTTCTCAGAAGGGGTCATTAGACATTGGAACAGGCTGCCCAGGGAGGTGGTGGAGTCACCATCTCTGGATGTGTTTAAGAAAAGACTGGACATGGCACTTAGTGCCATGGTCTAGTTGACATGGTGGTGTCAGGGCAACGGTTGGACTCGATGATCCCAGAGGTCTCTTCCAACCTGGTTGATTCTGTGATTCTGTGATTCTGTAATCAGCAGGAATATGCAGGCTGTCTCATCAAACAAATTGAGGCTATTTAGCTGGGGCTATAGAAGATTTTTGTGCTGACAGTGCAGGAGAGCAGCAACTCCAGGCTGAACAATCAGACTTTTACTGACACTCCCGCTTGCTTCAGTTGTACAGTTTTCACCTACCTTTTACATATGAAAGTCCTAACCTGTGGTATGTTGAAATCCTCAGTTGTGTGATATACTGTACTGTGACAGGACTGAATAGCATTTCTGGTCAAACGTGTATTCATTAACCACACGTCTATGATTTGATTCAGTTCTTTTGTCTTTTTAGTTAATGTGGTCAGAGCCTTTATTTTCTCCTTCCAATGTCAATCTTCATCCAAATAATTGTCAGGCTTCTAAGACTTTTGTTTTGATGGGCTCCTTAACTTTCTGGAGTTAAAGAACTGGTTGCACTATAGTAATATGCATCAAATTACATTTGGGTATGCTTAATTGGGAGGTAAATGGAAAATGTATCTAATATTGAAGACAAGAACTAAAGTTTAGGTATGACTGAAGAAGTAATTGTAGAGATTCAAAAGAGTGATAAGAATTAGTGTAAAGGTTATGTTAAACAAAAGGGCTACAAAAGTCACCTTTGCATAACCTTTGTGCAAGGGATTGGGATCAGGAAAACAGCTACCCAACCTCCTGTAGCTTGGTGTTTTAGAAGGAGAAGATGAGTTGGTGCTGAGGGTACAGTGACATTTGTATGGAGGACTAGCATGTGCATTGATTCCGCTGGCCTACCTTCCTCCTCCTTTAGCTTTCACTGAAATGGTGCTCTTTGGTCTGTTCTGTATCACTTCTAACGTCCAGCATAGAACACCACATATTCTGGCAGATGGGCTTCAAGGAGCCTTAACTCCTAGCTGAGTAATATGATTCTACTGCTGAAAGCAACTGGTTTCGGCTGCTCTCGCTGCCAAGCAGTAGAGATATTTCCGAGAGTTTACATGTACCCCTTTGTAATGAGGCCAGATTGAAACCCTTTGACTATGAGTACCCAAAATCCTATTTTTTTCTTTTGCTTTTATTTTGGGCAGAAAAATGTATTAAGAACTTACCTCTTACTTAAAGGGAGATGAGGGCAGGGACAAAGGATATGTTTCTTCACATCCTGGAAATGGGAGAAAACAGAAGAGTTCAAAAACCTACAAAGTTAAACTCAACTTAAAATTCTGGTACTTAATATCTTTAAGATTTGATGGCAGCATTCCCTGAAGAATACAGCAATCTATTTGGCACTAAAATGTAGATAAATTTAAACTGACAACCATCTTAGTGATACTAAAATATTTTTAGATTTCTATGCAATATTATATGTCTTGGTAATGATCATGGGGAAAAATAAGTTGTAAATTCTAAAGTACAGTAATTTTTTTATCTTATGTAACTTTATTTGCTAAGCAGTTAACTTTGAACCGTGTGTGTTATACATATTTAGTGTTGCTATGAAAACATTCAGATATGAAGCTCCAAAGAGTGAGGGTTTCACAACACATGTTCCTGACCATAATTAACGTTAGTTTTAGAATAATTGCATTGAATCAGCCAGTTCAGTTTCAGATTATGGCCTAAGATTGATTAGAATAATCAGAGTATTAAAAGATTTTTGAGAAGATGGGGGATTGAAGTAGTACATGTTCTACAACATGCAGTGTAATGAGATGAAGTTATTACACATGTATCGATGCTGGTTAGTTCAAAGAGACAGATGAAGGATGAGGGCTGGGGAGGTGATGGGACAGGGCTGAATCTATATTTAAAGATGGCTGTCTTGATGTGACTCTGGAGCTGGTTGCTGATTTTTGCTTTAGAAGGCTTGCATTTTGCTTGCATATGTATATTAATGCACTTATCTGCTCTATGCAGCAACACATACAGAAGTTCCTAGGAAAAATTTATCATGCAAAGTGAAATGTGTAGATCCCAGTGGATATAACTGGCAGATAACTTGTGTGCAACAATATTACATGCAAATCAGATTAATGACTTACACTCTCTATACTTCAGGGAACAACCCATCTTCAGCACGCGAGCTCATGTCTTCCAGATTGACCCAAACACTAAGAAGAACTGGGTTCCCACAAGCAAGCATGCTGTTACTGTGTCCTACTTCTATGACAGCACAAGAAATGTCTATAGGATAATCAGTTTGGATGGCTCAAAGGTAAGCTTTATTGTGGAGAACTTGCTTGCGGATTGACTTCTGTATTTATTTTCCCAGTCTGATGTCCTTCATGTATCTTATCAGATGCTTTTGTCATTATCTGAGTAACAGATTACTGATGTGTTAAATGGTTGCATTGCTTCATTACATATTTTAAGTGTTTATTGGAAAATACTATTGTCCATGCATTCATATTCCCTTTGATAAATCTATTGCTGAATTTAAGTGATGACCTGTTACTTAATATTTTGAGCAGGCTAAAAAGGCATTCCCTGTGAGATGCACTAAAAAGTACAAATAGGATTACAGTAACCTGTTTTCAGCTTTGCATTTATCTTCATTTAGCCCACACCCAGGGCAAAACAATAAGCAGTTCTATCACAAAATATCTATTCCCCAACCAAGAAAGGGAATTGGGAAAAGGAAGGAGACACATAGGTTAAAATTTAAAGAGATTCAATAAAATAAGGAAACCAATATCAATGGTAATACAAAACACACAAAATTATACTTAGCCCACAGAGTGGTGGCAAGTCACTCCAGGGATAGCAGTCATTGAGAAGAGGGGAGGGAGGAAAGCAAAAGAGCCCCATGCCTCCCTAGCAAGCTTCCCCTTTTATAGTAAACATGACATTAATGTTATAGAATACACCTGTGGGCCAACCTGGGTCAGCTGCCCTGGATTTAACTGCTAATGGCCTTGATCACCATGGCTGGCCACAGACTGAAACAAAATGTAACAGAAAATTGATTCTATAACTTTTATCCCTGCAAAACCAGGACAGGATTCCACCCCTTATTCTATATCATTTACTTCAAGTCACTACTATTTTCCCCATCTCTTGACATATATATATCTCCATATATACACAGAGATATCATTCTCTTTAGTCTATGGGTTATCTCTCCAAGAAGTCCATTGAATTAATTTTGTCCAAAACCGTGGGTTTTATTTCTCATAATACTCTCTCAGGGCAGGGAAAAAATGGTGTGGAATTCACTCAGTCAGCAGATCAGGACTAGGCCTCAACACAGTGTGATGGACTGGTGAAGCTGGTCACAGAAGGATAATCACAGAATCAATCAGGTTGGAAGAGACCTCTGGGATCATTGAGTCCAACCATTGCCCTGACAGCACCATGTCAACTAGACCATGGCACTAAGTGCCATGTCTAGTCTTTTCTTAAACACATCCAGAGATGGTGACTCCACCACCTCCCTGGGCAGCCTGTTCCAATGTCTAATGACCCCTTCTGAGAAGAAATGCTTCCTAATGTCCAACCTGAACCTCCCCTGGCGAAGCTTGAGTCTATGTCCTCTTGTCCTATCGCTAGTTGCCTGGGAGAAGAGGCCGACTCCCACTTCACTACAACCTCCCTTCAGGTAGTTGTAGACTGCAATAAGGTCACCTCTGAGCCTCCTCTTCCTCAGGTTAAACCACCCCAGCTCCCTCAGCCGTTCCTCATAGGTCAGACCCTCCAGACCCTTCACCAGCTTGGTCGCCCTCCTCTGGACTCGCTCCAACACCTCAACATCTTTCTTGAAGTGCGGGGCCCAGAACTGGACACAGTATTCAAGGTGCGGCCTCACCAGTGCCGAGTACAGAGGGAAGATCACTACCCTAGACCGGCTGGCTACACTATTCCTAATAGAGGCCAGGATGCCATTGGCCTCCTTGGCCACCTGGGCACACTGCTGGCTCGTGTTTAGCCGGCTGTCGATCAGCACCCCCAAGTCTCTTTCCGCCGGGCCGCTTTCTAACCACTCTTCCCCCAGCCTGTAGCGCTGCATGGGGTTGTTGTGGCCGAAGTGTAAGACCCGGCACTTGTTCTTGTTGAACCTCATGCTGTTGGTCTCGGCCCATCTACCTAACCTGTCCAGATCCCTCTGTAGGGCCTTCCTACCCTCCAGCAGATCGACACTTCCACCCAGCTTGGTGTCATCTGCAAATTTACTGAGGGTGCACTCAATCCCTACGTCTAGATCATCTATAAAGATATTGAACAGCACCGGCCCCAGAACTGAGCCCTGGGGAACACCGCTAGTGACCGGCCGCCAGCTGGACTTTGCCCCATTCACCACCACTCTCTAGGCTCGGCCATCCAGCCAGTTTTTAACCCATCGAAGAGTCCACCCATCCAAGCCCCGGGCAGCCAGTTTGTCTAGGAGGATGCTGTGGGAGACAGTGTCGAATGCCTTACTGAAGTCTAGATAGACTACATCCACAGCCCTGCCCTCATCTACTAAGCGGGTCACTTGGCCATAGAAGGAGACCAGGTTGGTCAAGCAGGACCTGCCTTTCATGAATCCATGTTGGCTGGCTCCGATGCCCCGATTGTCCTGCATGTGCCGTGTAATGGCACTCGGGATGATCTGTTCCATCACCTTGCCTGGCACCGAGGTCAGGCTGACAGGCCTGTAGTTCCCTGTATCTTCCTTTTGGCCCTTCTTGTAGATTGGAATGTGTTGTGTCTGGAGCTCACAGCTGGTGTATCTGGTGCAGCCTATGTTCACAGTCTGGGGTGATTCTTACTGTGATAAATAACTAGAGAAGTGATGACAAGCAGTATCCTATAACAGTTAGCATCATACAGTTCAAGTTATTGGCTATTCTCACCCGAAATCAACTCTCCTTGAGGTACACATCTAACTTCCCCAACCTCCTGCATCATCCACCAGGTGCACCCGGGTCCTCAAGCAAAAGCAATCCCACAAATGGGTTTTCCTTTGCTCAAGGCAGGAGTAATCCAAACTGTTTTCCCCAACATATTCCTTATGTGCACCACAGGGATTTATTCCCCTCTACAGTGCAGAACAGTTCTGATTGAGCAGGACCAGCCCGATTGACTTAGCTTTTGCTAAGTGTTCATCCCAGTTTTTGAATGTCCCATCACCCATTGCTTGCAATGTAGTCTTCAACAGTCCATTGCATCATTCAACTTTCTCAGCACCTGCTGTATGATAGGGGATGTGATATATCCATTCAATACCATGCTCTTTAGCCCATGTGTCTATGAGCCTATTTTGGAAGTGAGTCTCATTGTCTGCCTTTATTCTTTCTGGAGTGCCATGTCGCCACAAAATTTGCTTTTCAAGGCCCAGGATAGTGTTATGGGCACTGGCATGAGGCACGGGGTATGTTTCCAACCAGTTGGTACTTGCTTCCACCATTGTGAGCACATAGCACTTGCCTTGGTGGGTTCGTGAAAGCAAGATGTAATCAATTTGCCAGGCCTCTCCATACTTATATTTTAGCCATCGTCCTCCATACCACAGGGGTTTTAGTCATTTGGCTTGTTTAATTGCAGCAAAGATTTCACATTCGTGGATGACCTGTGCAGTAGTGTCCATGGTCAAATCCACCCCTTGGTCACAGGCCCATCTATATGTTGCATCTCTGCCTTGATGGCCTGATGCGTTATGTGCCCACTGAGCTAAAAATAATTCACCTTTATGCTGCCAGTCCAGATCTACTTGAGCCACTTTGATCATAGCAGCTTGATCCACCTGCTGGTTGTTTTGTTCCTCAGTGGCTCTGCTCTTGGGTACATGGGCATCTACATGACATACCCTCACAACCAACTTCTCTAATCAGGCAGCAATATCCTGCCACAATTCGGCTGCCCAGATGGGTTTGCCTCTGCACTGCTAGTTGTTTTTCTTCCAGTGCTTCAGCCATCCCCACAGGGGATTTGCTACCATCTGTAAGTCAGTGTACAGGTAGAGTACTGGCCATTTTTCTCACTCAGCAATGTCTACAGCCAGCTGGATGGCTTTTACTTCTGCAAACTGACTCAACTCACCGTCTCCTTCAGCCGCTTCTGCCACTCATCGCATAGGACTCCACACAGCAGGTTTCCACTTTCGCTGCTTGCCTACAATGCGACAAGATCCATCAGTAAACAAGGCATAATGCTTCTCATTCTCCGATAGTCTATTGTATGGTGGGGCCTCTTCAGCGCTCATGACCTCCTTCTCTGGCAACATTCCAAAATCTTTGCTTTCCAGCCATTCCATGATTACTTCCAGAACCCCTGGGCAATTGAGGTTCCCTATTCGGGCCCGCTGAGTAATCAATGCAACCCACTTACTCCACGTGGCATCAGTTGCATGATGTGTAGAGGGGGTCTGTCCTTTAAACATCCAGTTCAACACTGGCAATGGGGGTGCCAGGAGGAGCTGTGCCTCAGTGCCAATTACTTCTGAGGCAGCTCAAACTCCTTCATAGGCTGCCAGTATCTCTTTTTCTGTTGGAGTATAACGGCCCTCGGACCCTCTGTATTCCCGGCTCCAAAACCCTAGGGGTCGATCTTGAGTCTCCCCCGGTGCCTTTTGCCAGAGGCTCCAGGTAGGACCCTTCTCCCCGGCTGCAGTGTAGAGCATGTTCTTTATATCTGGTCCCATCCAGAGTGGTCCAAGGGCCACTGCATAAACTATCTCTTGTTTAATTTGCTCGAAAGCCTGTTGTTGCTCAGGGCCCCATGTAAAAATAATTCTTCTTCCGAGCTACTTCATAGAGAGGGCACACAATCTGACTGCAATGGGGAATGTGCATCCTCCAGAAGCCTACTATGCCTAGGAAAGCTTGCATCTCCATTTTGTTAGTTGGTGGAGACATGGCTGTTAATCATGTCCATTGGGATCTAACGATGGCCATCTTGCCACTTGATTCCTAAAAATTGTCTCTCTTTTTTAGGTCCCTTGACCTTAGCGTGTTTGATGGCAAAACCAGCTTCTAGAAGGATTTGAATTACTTTCTCCCCTTTTTCAAAAACTTCCTCTGCTCTATCACCCCATACGATGATGTCAATGTACTGCAGGTGTTCCGGAGCTCCACCCTTCTCCAGTGCAGTCTGGACCAGTTCATGGCAAATGGTGGGGCTATGTTTCCACCCCAGGACAGTTGATTCCAGGTGTATTGGATGCCCCTCCAGGTGAAGGCATATTGTTGCCTACACTCCACTGCCAAAGGAATGGAGAAAAAGGCATTTTCTATGTCAATTGTGGCATACCACTTGGCTGCCTTTGACTCCAGTTCATAATGGAGTTCTAACTTTATTTAGGCCACGATAGTCCACAGTTAGTCTACATTCCCCGTTAGACTTCCACACTGGCCATATGGGGCTGTTGAAGGGCGAGTGCGTTTTGCTGATCACTCCTTGGTTCTCCAGTTGACGGATCAGCTCGTGGATGGGGATCAGGGAGTCTCTATTAGTACGATATTACTGCCAGTGGACCATTGTAGTAGAAATGGGCACCTTTTGCTCCTCGACCCTCAGCAGCTCCACAAGAGAAGGGTCCTCTGATAGACCGGGCAGGATAGACAGCTGTTTAATTTCCTCTGTCTCTACAGCCACTACACCAAACACTCACCAGTATCCCCTCGGGTCCTTTAAATACCCTCTTCTCAGGTAATCTATACCAAGAATGCATGGGGCATCTGGGCCACAGAATGACAGAATCACAGAATCAAACAGGTTGGAAGAGACCTCAGGGATCATCGAGTCCAACCATTGCCCTGACACCACCATGTCAACTAGACCATGGCACTAAGTGCCATGTCCAGTCTTTTCTTAAACACATCCAGAGATGGTGACTCCACCACCTCCCTGGGCAGCCCATTCCAATGTCTAATAACCCTTTCTGTAAAGAAATTCTTCCTAATGTCCAACCTGAACCTCCCCTGGCGAAGCTTGAGGCTGTGTCCTCTTGTCCTATCGCTAGTTGCCCGGGAGAAGAGGCCGACTCCCACTTCACTACAACCTCCCTTCAGGTAGTTGTAGACTGCAATAAGGTCACCTCTGAGCCTCCTCTTCTCCAGGCTAAACAACCTCAGCTCCCTCAGCCGTTCCTTGTAGGTCAGACCCTCCAGACCCTTCACCAGCTTGGTCGCCCTCCTCTGGACTCGCTCCAACACCTCAACATCTTTCTTGAAGTGTGGGGCCCAGAACTGGACACAGTATTCAAGGTGCGGCCTCACCCATGCTGAGTACAGAGGGAAGATCACTTCCGTAGACCGGCTGGCTACACTATTCCTAATAGAGGCCAGGATGCCATTGGCCTCCTTGGCCACCTGGGCACACTGCTGGCTCATGTTTAGTCGGCTGTCGATCAGCACCCCCAGGTCTCTTTCCGCCGGGCCGCTTTCTAACCACTCTTCCCCCAGCCTGTAGCGCTGCATGGGGTTGTTGTGGCCGAAGTGTAAGACCTGGCGCTTGTTCTTGTTGAACCTCATGCCGTTGGTCTCGGCCCATCTATCTAACCTGTCCAGATCCCTCTGTAGGGCTTTCCTACCCTCCAGCAGATCGACACTCCCACCCAGCTTGGTGTCATCTGCAGATTTACTGAGGGTGCATTCAATCCCTACGTCTAGGTCATCTATAAAGATATTGAACAGCACTGGCCCCAGAACTGAGCCCTGGGGAACACCGCTAGTGACCGGCCACCAGTTGGACTTTGCCCTATTCACCACCACTCTCTGGGCCAGTCACAATAGGGTGCATCTGCTACTCAGTCCCTGTCAGACTCACTTCAGCTTCCAATACAGTGAGACAGGGAGCCCCCTGTCACACCAGAGATACAAATTGATTCTGTCCCTTTATAGTTTGATGCCATTAGAGTGCCTTGTGCACCAGTGTTCACTAGAGCCTTATATTTCTGTGGTTCTGATGTGCCAGGCCATTGAATCCACACAGTCGTCCCTCTCCTCCACCTGGCTGGAGGCAGGCCCCCTCTAATTCTGAACATAGTGTCTATTATCAGCATCGCGGTTTGAGAAGATCACTTAGATTTGATCCATATTATTCACATCTGGTAAATAGGGATCCGAAGCCCATCTATGCTGTCTGGAAAGCTTCCCATTGGAAACTGGAGCAACCAATTTCCTGGAAGAACCCCCATTTATAATTGGTTCACCTTGCAACTCACATATGCGTGTATGTAAAGCCGAGGTCGGTTTTCCATCCCATTTTCTCGTGTCTTCATGGTCATGCAGGAAAAACCAGAGGGTTTCTCGTGATGTGTGCTAACTCTCCTGAGCATGTCATGCAGGGAAACGCTGTCTCCTGATGGCTGAGACATTCTTCGGTGCAGGTGGGGAGCGGGGTCTGTCCTCCATCTGGGACAGTTTTTCCAACATCTCACCGAGCAGTTCTGTGGATTTGTCAGATGGTGTTTCCACAACTGAGATGCTGGCCCATGGGGAGGAAAAGAGATTGTCTGCATATTGCTGCATCAGATTATCTATGTCACCCACTGTTGGTGCCTCAGCATCTCCTGAGATAAATAATGCCAATGGTGGCACACTCAGTACCAGCCTGGGTCAGCTGCCTTGGATTTAACTGCTAATGGCCTTGATCATCATACCACAGCTGGCCACAAACTGAAAAAAAATGTAACAGAAAAGTGATTCTATAAATTTTATCTCCGCAAAACCAGGACAGCATTCAATGATGTTATCAATATCATTGGCTTCAGCATTATGAAGGACATCTGTTTAGTGCCTGTAATCACTTAGTACATCCTTCTCTGTTATGTAATCTTCTAGTTTTTGCTGTAGAGAATGTGGTGCTTCCCTCCTAATTTTTTAAATTGGGGAAGATAATGTGTTGAGCTGCTATTGTAAGAAACCTTGTCTAAGAAATTAATTTGGAAGACTCGGAGAAAATATTTGACTGTTCCTTAGGTTCTACCCCAAATAGGTATAAAAACAGTAATTTTACAAATGGCATGTCAGAAATCTCTGCAGTAAGGACATTCAAGATACACAGAGTGTAATCAAAAGCTGTAATCCTTTCAAGAGACTTTAATTTGCAACTTATGGAGATGTGTCAGTTCTTGATGGTTGGAACTAAAATACTCTGTTAGAGCACAGCAGTATTCACAGAGATTTCTTGTCTGTGTATTGAAAGCTGAAAAACATTACTCTGCTTTTTTTTTTTCTTTTTTTAAATCCAGAGTATTGCTGTTTTAAATGAGGAAGGAGAGTTTCTGTCATACAGAAGTATATAGGAATTTTCTGTCTAAGATCTCTATATGATACTGCTTTAGGTGATTGAGACTCTGGTATCAAAGCCTAACAAAATTTTTCAAAGTTTAACTCTGACTGTTTCTTACCTTCTCAGCACTCCTTCAAGTGATTTTTCATTCTGTCAAATAATTAAAATATCTTTTGTGTGACTGTTTTTTTGTGGGGCTACTAGTTGTAATCTGTAGCATCTTAATTGATCTGCACAGTTTACAAAATCCATATTCTGATATCCACTGGGGTTCCTCCACCTTTGTCCAAAGCTGCAACTCTTGAAAAGTGGCTGCTGAGTTGTACTGTCAAGCCAGTTGTTCATCTATTTATTTGCTCTTTTGTCTATTGCAGCATTTCCTTTGCACTTGCAGTACTATTGGCAAGGTATATTGGTAATGAATCTATCACTTTTATTTACTCTGTGATTGCTGCAATCCTAATAATGTTTTCATCCAAGCATTATATATCTAAGATCTAGGATCCCAATCATGATTAAGAAAGAGCCATTGTGTTAGGCATCACAACATTGCTCTGAAACATATACAGGTGAATAGCAGGGGGACCCATAGAAGAATTTTTAGGAGATTTTTCAGCATAATTTCCAGATAATTTTTAATTTTTTAATTATAGCTCCATCTTTTTTAACATGTCTGCACATACATAATGTAGTATGTACAAAGGGCTAAATATAAATATAAAGCATTCTTAAGTTCAGAGTGCATCCAGAGTCTCTCTGCTGTATGGCATACAGCTGGGTGTCAGTAACGCTACTGGCATCTGAGCTTGCAATGCCTTACGTTGTCCATTGGTCAGACAGAAGCATTAAATTTGCAAAGGAGAAAAAGCCATACAATTTAATTCTCTGGTTTTGAGTTTTGAAACAAAACGGAATAAAGATGATTTTGTGTTTTTCTTTTAAAACAAATTTTACATTGAAAATGTCTCAAAATTACATGTTGCCAGCTGCCAAAAACGCTTTTTGGACCATATTGGTTTTGCAGCTCTCATGCCCCTCCCTCAGGGAGAATAGATATATGATCCAACAAGGTTCACTTGTAAACCTCTGTCCTGGTGGGGTTTACAGCACCCTGTGGGTTTGTACGTTGGAGAGAATGACATGCGTGTGGCTGCTCAGTTATAGTGGCTCAGGTGCTGAGCAGTAAGCCAGTAAGTGATGGCAAATCATGCGTATGTCCAGTTAGACTGCGGTAAGGCAAGTTTGAGAGAGATACACTTGAGATTTGAGTGATAATCCCATTTCTGCCCCACACCCTTCCCCTTCTTTAGGTCAGTAGGTTCCAGTAGAATTCCTGGTTAAAATTTAACTTCTGTACTGATTGTCTGAACATCATTAAATCTTTCTTCTGGAAAATAAAAGGATGTTTTTAAGATGTGATCTTCACTCACCTCTGAGAGATGCTACCGTACATTGCAGATTCCCACTTGAATTTGCTTGTGGAGATCACAGAATCACAGAATGTTAGGGATTGGAAGGGACCTCGAAAGATCATCTAGTCCAATCCCCCTGCCGCAGCAGGATTACCTAGATCATATCACACAGGAACACGTCCAGGCGGGTTTTGAATGTCTCCAGAGAAGGAGACTCCACAACCTCTCTGGGCAGCCTGTTCCAGTGTTCGGTCACCCTCACCGTAAAGAAGTTTTTCCTCATATTTATGTGGAACCTCCTGTGTTCCAGCTTGCACCCATTGCCCCTTGTCCTGTCAAGGGATGTCACTGAGAAGAGCCTGGCTCCATCCTCATGACACTTACCCTTTACATATTTATAAACATTAATGAGGTCACCCCTCAGTCTCCTCTTCTCCAAGCTAAAGAGACCCAGCTCCCTCAGCCTCTCCTCATAAGGGAGATGTTCCACTCCCTTAATCATCTTCGTGGCTCTGCGCTGGACTCTCTCTAGCAGTTCCCTGTCCTTCTTGAACTGAGGGGCCCAGAACTGGACACAATACTCCAGAATTTATACTCCACAATACTATATTAATTATATAGTCATTTCATATCTCCTTGGAAAATGTGTTTTAGTACTTCTTTCTCCTAGGTGATGGAAGGAAGACTTCATTATTTCTCCAGTAACATTGCAGACAGACACTAAGATTATTCACAGAATCCTGATGTCTTTTCCATTCAGTCTCTGGCAGTCACTGAGAAAAGAGAAGAGATTAAGTAGCATGGTTCCTGCAGTACTAGTTAGCTCTCTGATAATGTTTTTACAGATGCAAGATTGGGGGAAAAAAACCAATAATTTGTGCTCATCTAAAACAAGAGAAGACTCTGGAAAAGAGTGGTTTTCCAGTCTGTAGGTTCCATGAGCCTTGTATATATAATTTCTGAGTCAAGTCTCCCATCAGTGTTATTGCAATAGATGATCTTTACATTTTAATGACTGTTGTAAAATAAACTAGTCACACATTAAAGTGATAATCTGTTTAATGCTAAGATAGGTTTTAAGTAAGGCAAGGACAGTGTCCTGTTTGTAAACAGAGAGGGACTCATGGGCGAAGTGGTGAATGGTGGCTGTCTTGGTCACAGTGACCACGAAGTAGTTGAGTTTCAAATCATTGGAGACTGGAGAAAAACTGCCAGCAAAACTTTGACCCTGGATATGGGAAGAGCAGACTTCGGGCTGCTGAAGGAACTAGTTAATAAGGTTCCCTGGAAATCTGCTTTTGAAGGTATTGGGGTCCTTGAATACTGGTCACTTTTTAAGAGCCATCTCTTAAGAGCACAGGAGCAGGCAATTCCAAAGTGTCGGAAGTCAAGCAAGCGGGGCAGAAGGCTGGCTTGGCTGAGCAGGCATCTCCTTCTAGAACTTAGGCGGAAAAGGAAAGTGTACGGACATTGGAAGCAAGGACGGGTGACATGGGAGGACTATAGAGATGCTGTTTGCCACTGTAGGGAGAAAATTTGTGTGACCAAAGCTCAATTAGAGTTCAAGCTGGCCAGCACTGTGAAGGACAACAAAAAGGTCTTTTTAAAATATGTTAACAGCAAAAGGAGGATCAGAGATAACATTGGTCTGTTACTTGATGAGGTCGGTCACCTCACAAATAGGGACATAGACAAAGCAGGGGTGCTCAATGCTTTCTTCACCTATGTCTTTAACACTGATGATGGGCCCTGGGACCCCCGGAGCCCTGTGTTGGAAGACCGGGACCGGGGGGATGATAAACTCCCAGCCGACCCTGAACTTGTTTGAGACTTGCTGCTCCATCTGGATGTGCATAAGTCTATGGGGACTGATGGGATGCATCCCAGGGTACTGAAATTGCTGGCTAATGTTATCGCGGGACCTCTCTCCGTTATTTTTCAATGGTCTTGGGAGTCTGGAGAGGTCGCAGTTGACTGAAAGCTGGCAAATGTTGTCCCAATTTTCAAGAAGGGTGAGGAGAAGGAACACGCCTCCACAAAATCCAATGTGAATCAAAGTGAAGACATTTATTAAGCATAAGCTGTCCCTTTTATACATTTTGTACTTTCCCTGGCTGTAAGCATGTGCATTGCTATTCGTTAATATTACTAAACATACTCTTCTTTGATGTGTTGATTGGTCACTGCTCTGCCACTGGTCCTTCCTTAATTGGCTCCATCAGTTCTTGTTTCTTCTCCTCCGTGTTCGGCTCCCACCGGCTACTCCCTCAATTCTTGTTTGCTCAGCTGCTGTTTTTCCTCATCTCTCGAAGGTCGGCTTGTTGACACTAGCTACATGAATCTTCTCACGCAGCTAGGCCTTCACTCCATACTCTCATACTTCTGGCTCATTACATGACCATTCTGCTCCAAAAACCCCTCTACAATTCCCCCTTTCTTTTCTTGAGCCAGAAAGGCCGTGTTTATTGTCCGCTGCAGGGCCCTTTGCAAGCAGGAGAATAAACACGGTAATACAAGGATGATAATACAAATCACAAACAATCCCATCAACAGCATTTTAATCAATCCGACCAGCCACCCTCCAATTCCCAAATTACCCAACCAGTCATCCAGGAACCCATGCTGTTCCCGTATTTTCTGTGTGGCATCCATGAGCTCTTTGATCTGCTTATGAATTGACCTGGAATGATCGTTCAGATCCATGCAACACATCCCATCAAACTCCTGACATCCGTGACCGTGCACTAATAATAAAAAATCTATAGCAGCTCTATTTTGTAAGGTAGCATGTCAGATACTATCTACATCATTGGCTAATGTTCCTAAAATTCTAGAAGTTTGATCAGCTCTTTTTGCAACCCAGCAAGCTAAATTTCGCAATTGTGTTAGTCCTTGTGCAGCAGCAACACCCGGTGCAAAAACAGAAGAAAGAACTACTTTGGTCCTAGACCATAGTTCTACCTCATCTTTACATTCTTTCCCTAAGGTAGTGACACTTCTTTTAATCTTGTGTAGGTTAGTGTGGTTTAATATGACCTTTCGTGTAGGCATTAGTAAGCTTAATTTACCTATGGTACACGGACCTCCCAGTTTTTTACTGGGCAGCCCTGGCCAAGCCCTATCTCCACAAATTAGGAATAAACCTTCTGGTAATTTTCTAGGCATGGCCAAATCCGGTGCTGGCTCTGTTCGACTGCGCCCTACGTTTGCACACCAGATCGATTCATTTTGCCACAATGGATTACTGGGTGTGACATTTTGTAATCTCTTTATGTCGTTCTGATAAATGTTTGATCCCTCTGTGTAATTGAAAAACACACAGGATTCTGCCTCTAAAGTTCCTAGGATGTCAAGTTCTTGGGGCTCTAAGGGACTGACAGGCAAGCTATCGTCCCATAAATCCCAATGTTCACCACATTTCATTGCATTCTCACAGAGGCTCTGTTTCAGCACATTCAACCCTGCCACTATCTCCTTACTTTCAGATCTGTTTAAGGGGACCCCCACTAGAAATGTATGAAAGGGTTGTTCAGGCTGAGCTAAGGAGGCACAAAACTGCGTCTGGTTCAAGCTCCGCATCAGAGTCACCCAAACGTTGTGACTCCCCTTCCATGGTGTAGGTGGAAGGACTATTGGTTGATGACCTTTTGTCAGGTCCAGGATCCAAAGCAGGCTTAACACAGAAAAAACAACCCCTTGCTTCATCATGACTGCGCCTTTTGCTCCCTTTTCTATACCTCCCACGCAAACCTTTTTTCACACTTCCCGCAGTCAGGGCACTGGATCTCTCGAGAGGTCAGTGTTCCGAGGCAGATCCTGAGTTGGCTCCTGTAGTTCAGGTTGTTTTTGTAGCCACGGCTTCACCCACTTAGCTGGTACCCATTTGGCTCCTGTATCTGTAACGACACATGCATACCCTCGACCCAACGTTATTAATTTCATTGGACCTTCCCACACACCAGTCACCCCATTTTTTACCATCACTTTGGCTTGTTCCTGTTCTTTCTGAAAAGCCTCCATACCTCCCTTTAACCCTGCACCATGTTTTACTGCTGGAGGTACAGAGTAGTCCTGTGGCAAGCGTAAAAAGTTTAGTACATAAAGCGCTTTACACAACCTGTCAGGAGGAGATAGCCCTGGCTCTCCCCCTTTTTGTTTTTGTAAAAGGTGTTTCAGAGTTTGATTCATGCGCTCCACAATAGCTTGTCCCGTTGGTGAATGTGGGACACCTGTTACATGTGTTATACCCCACAGTTGGAAAAAGTCCTGTGTGGCGCGTGCCACATAGCCTGGGCCATTGTCCGTTTTAATCGTCTGTGGAATGCCCAGGGCTGCAATAGCAGGACGCATGTGTCGTTGAACGTGTTTGCTGGATTCGCCTGTTTGTGCTGTAGCCCAGGTAGCAAGGGAGAAACAGTCAACACTCACGTGGACATATTTCAGCCGTCCAAATTCGGGGATGTGTGTTACATCCATTTGCCATATCTCCAACGGTCCAGTACCGCGGGGGTTGACACCAGGTGCTAAACCACCCCCAAGATGTTGACAGTCTGGACAGGACTGGACTATCCCACGTGCATCTGCACTGCGTAGCCCAAACTGACGCCGCAGTACCTTAGCAGATTGATGGAAAAAGGCATGGGATCGTTGTGCTTGAGCGAAGCGATCAATTGAAGGCGCAGCCCAGGCAGGTGCGACAAGTTTGTCTGCCCGAGCATTGCCTTCAGCTAAGCCTTCCAGGAGTCCTGTGTGACTACGGATATGTGTGATGAAATATGGATGCAGTCGCTCTGTCAGCAAAAGCCATAATTCATGAAAAAGTTGGTATAGTTGTTCATTAGCTATCTCTTTGAGCAGAGCACGCTCCATCCTCTGGACAATCCCTACGACATATAAAGAGTCACATACCACATTAACAGGTGCTGTGTTCCATCGCCGGAAGACCTCCACCACAGCTCGCAATTCTAATTGTTGTGTAGACCCTTGAATGTCAGATAAAATTACATCATGCCACTTCCCATTGTCTAACCATGTTAGTGCTGCTTTCTGAGCTTTGCCTCCAGCATCTGTAAAAACGGTGACACCACTGACCGGACGTTCTGACCTTTTTGGTAATTCTTCCCATTGACCCAATTGCAGCACGGAGAAGTATTTGTGAGGGGGTAGATGTACCTTCAACTCGCCCCTATAATCCAATAACGAATGGAATTTTGTAATGCCCATTGTAGATACTCTGCAACCAGTGGAATAACCAAAAAAGCAGGTTCGACGCCTGCTATCTCTACAACCCTCTGCCTTCCTTTCATTACAAGTTGTGCTATGGCCTCTACTTTTGTAGTGATGGTACGTTTTGGTTGCATAGGCAAAAAGATCCATTCCAGCACATGTAGAGGATCCTTGTCAGTCACCCACTGCATAATTAATGCCAGGGGGTGGCGATCGTGATTGATAACCAATACTCCAAGACTGTAATCTGGGTCCCAACGGTGAGTGTATGCCATAGCTATTTTGGTACTCAGGTGTTTCAATGCCTGCTCAGCTTCCTGTGTCAATGTGCGGGGGGCATCTGCACCGCCTCCTCCCTTTAGCAATTGCATCAAAGGTGCCAATTCAGCATTGGTGAGACCACACAGGGTTCGCACCCAATTGAGGTCTCCCAGCAGTTTTTGTACATCATTTAAAGTACTGATGTTCACACGAATTTCTAGTTTTTGGGGTCTAACAGTTGTTTTGGTAATTTCCCACCCAAGGTACTTCCAGTTTTCCTCCTGTTGTACCTTTTCTGGGGCTATTTGCAATCCACCTTTTGCTAGTTCAGTCTGCAGTGTATTAATCAATTGTTTTTTATCCAATTGTTTCCCTGCTATTAGAATGTCATCCATATAATGGTATATAATCAAATTTGGAAAATTCCTTCGCACAGGAGCAAGTGCCCAGGCCACATATATTTGACACATTGTCGGTGAATTTTTCATTCCCTGTGGTAACACAACCCAATGATAGCGTTTCATAGGTGCAGCTTTGTTCACTGATGGCACCAAAAAGGCAAATTTCTGATAGTCATCAGGGTGCAAAGGGATGGTGAAGAAACAATCTTTTAAGTCAATGATTAAAATGTCCCAATCTTTAGGGATCATATTGGGGGATGGGAGCCCTGGTTGTAGGGTTCCCATATCATCCATGACCTCATTGATTTTTCGAAGGTCATGTAACAAACGCCATTTGCCACTTTTTTTCGGAATAGTAAATATTGGGGTGTTCCATGGGCTTGTTGTGGGCTCAATATGACCTTTTTCCAGTTGCTCCTGTACCAAGCTTTCAAGGTGGGCGATTTTTTCTGCAGACAGCGGCCATTGATCAACCCAAACTGGGGTTTCTGTTTTTCAGGTTAGTTTTAGGATCGGTCGCCCTTCATCAATGGCCGCCTCTAAAAACCCTCACTGTTAGTTACCAAATGTGCCCCTAATTGACTTAATGCATCTCTCCCCAGTAAACAAATGGGGACAGGCATCACATATGGTCTTACTGTACAGGTACTCCCATCCTGCAATTTGCAACAAATCACATTTGTACTGATTTTAGTGGTCTGTATTCCCCCGACCCCCAAAATGGGCGTAGGGGGGATCTCCAATGGCCACGAATGAGGCCACACTGCTTGACTGATTATTGTAACGTCTGCTCCAGTATCAATCAGCATAATGACCACGCAAGTTTTCCCACCAGGTTCTTTTAGTGTTACCCGTTCTGTTGGTTTCGCCTTACTGATATCCATTGCCAGATAAATGTCAGCCTGGCCTGTTGATCCAAAACCCCCAGCCCCTCTTATCTGATTCCCAGCTGTGGGCACAGCTGATTTAAAGGGGACCAGTTGTCCAATTTTTTCTCCTTTGGGTATATGAATTGGTGGCAGGGGGGTCCATACCATAATAGATATGACCCCTGTAAAATCGGCATCAATTATACCGGGTAAAACGAAAAGACCTTTTCGGGTCGTAGAGGATCGCCCGATAAGTAAGGCACTCAACCCGTGACCCAGTGGGCCTTTCATATCCGTGGGTATGCATTGTACTTGCGGGTCTATCAGAGTCACCTCTACTGCTGTGGCAATGTCCTCCCCAGCACTCCCTCTTGTGGCGGCGGCGACGCCATCCAGGCAGCCCGGGTGGAAGACCTGTTTTGTGTCATCGCGCTGGGTCTCCTCGCGCTCGCCCCCCCCCCCGTTTCCCAGCCGAGTTCCCTGCTTAGTGAATCTAGATCGGCATTCATCTGCACGGTGACCGTATTTCCGGCAGCGATTGCAGGTCCCTGCAAACTCGTGACTTTTTACTCGGCATTGAGCCTTAAGGTGTCCCGGTTTGCCACAGTTGTAACATTTTGGTCCCTGATCGCCTCTCCCTGATCGTACTAGAGGTTTCACCGCAGCCGCAAAGGCTGACGCCATGTATCCCGCTGTTTCTTCCGTTGTTCTTACACGCTCACACACATCCATCATTTCTGCCAGGCTAGAATTTTTGGGTAATGTCTGTAAAATGCGCTTACAAGTAGGATTAGCATTGTCGACTGCCAACGACATTAGCAACGCCTCTCGAGCTACATCGGTCAGCGATGCCCTTTCCAATGCTTCACGCAATCTTTCTAAAAATGTCATATAAGGCTCAGATGGACCTTGCCTTATTTTTGTATAGGCAGGAATTACTTTCCCATCTTCTGGGAGGGTTTTAAAAGCCTCTCGGGCTAAGGCAGCAGTAAGTGCCAAGGCTTCTGGTCTAAGTCGTGCCTGTCGTTGTGGATCACTAAACTGCCCTTCTCCCACCAGTTGGTCAAATGTTATCCCTAAAAGAGGATCATTATCTCCCCTCCCCAGGTTTTCCACCGCTGCAGCCTGTGCTGCGTCATGCCACCTCGTCCGCCACAAGAGTTCCTGCATCGGGGTTAAAATCATCGCCATCAATTGCTTAAAATCAAAAGGTGTTAAAAGCGTAGACATAAAGATACTATTTATAAATGCTTGGGTATAAGGTGCATGCAACCCATTTTGTTGTACCGCTTTCCGTGCCTCCTTAACAATCTCCCACTGTAATCCTACCCAGCGTGGTTGTTCTCTCCGATTTCCCAAAATAACTGGGAAAGCTGTGGGCAGAATCTCCCCCTTCACTAGCGCATTCTGTATAACTCCTCGCCACCGTAATCGCGGATCGTCTCCTCCCCCATCCCCCATGACAGAGTGCATACCAACATTCCCATCCATGTTTCTCATGCGGCTAGTCCCAGCCACCTCAGCACCCCCCCCGGCCCCCCTGGCCCCCCTGCGTAGGCGTTCCCTTTCTTCTTCTCTCCTCTGCTCCTCCTTATGTTGTCGCTCAGTTAAGGTCGTCTGTCTTTCCAGGTCTTGTAATTTTGCTAACAATTTTTCCGCCCAAGCCACCGGATCCTTAAATTTCCCTGGACCGCCGGCAGGCGATGGGGGAGACGACGGGGGCAGAGGGGGATATTCGTATTCGGCGCGATTTGCGAGATTGGCGGCTCGCGGAGGCTTGAAGGGTGGGGGGGTGGGCTCGGGCTGATGCTCATCAACCTCCATTTCCTCCGGTTTAGGGGGCTCCCCTGTTGGTTTAGGGGGTATTTCAATTTTCTCCTGCTCTTCTGGTGGTGCGGAGGGGTTTGAAAAAACCGGTATTGGCGGCTGACCAAAAACACGAAGACCTCTCGCCCCAGGGTTAACCTCTGTTGGACGCAGAGCTGTAAAAGCCCCTGCTGCAACAGCCCTCTCTGCTTTCATTTCTTGAAGAGCAGTAAGAACAGCCCTCCATGCAGTTGCCAGTTCTATTGCCTCCTTTTCCCCACTGCTTATCGCGTCCCATAAACCCTTTCCAATATCTTCCCAAGTGTCCACCTTAAAAGCGCTCTGGGGGTCCGAAGGGAACCCATGCTCTCGACACCAAACTAACAGTCTCCGGAGCAAATGCTCATCATGTTTCACTCCTCTCTTAGAGAGGATATGTAGGAGAAGCCTTACTATCGCACTTTCTTCTTCAGAAATATTTTGGCCCATCTCCTTTTTCCCTCGGCTGCTCACCTCACTAAGTGTCCCGTTGCAACGTTCTTTTCTTTTCTTGCGAGTCGTCCTCCGTCTCGCCCCGGTCTTCAGACCTGCTGAGCCGTACTCCAGCTGGTGTACCTCCTTCTGGGCTATTCCCCGAACTTGCCGTCGATCAGCGTCTCATCAGGGTCACCATCTGAGGAGAAGGAACACGCCTCCACAAAATCCAATGTGAATCAAAGTGAAGACATTTATTAAGCATAAGCTGTCCCTTTTATACATTTTGTACTTTCCCTGGCTGTAAGCATGTGCATTGCTATTCGTTAATATTACTAAACATACTCTTCTTTGATGTGTTGATTGGTCACTGCTCTGCCACTGGTCCTTCCTTAATTGGCTCCATCAGTTCTTGTTTCTTCTCCTCCGTGTTCGGCTCCCACCGGCTACTCCCTCAATTCTTGTTTGCTCAGCTGCTGTTTTTCCTCATCTCTCGAAGGTCGGCTTGTTGACACTAGCTACATGAATCTTCTCACGCAGCTAGGCCTTCACTCCATACTCTCATACTTCTGGCTCATTACATGACCATTCTGCTCCAAAAACCCCTCTACAGAAGGGTAAGAAGGAAGACCCTGGTAATTACAGGCCTGTTAGTCTCACTTCAGTGCCTGGTAAAATTATGGAGAAGGCTATTCTGGGAGTTATTGAAAAACACTTGAGAGACAATGCAGCCATTGGTCATAGCCAGCACAGGTTCACGAGGGAAAAGTCCTGCTTAACTAACTTAATTTCCTTTTATGACAAGGTCACCCATCTAGTTGACCAAGGGAAGCCAGTAGATGTTTTTTGTGTGTTTTTTTTTTTTTTTTTTGTTGTTGTTGTTTTTGGGTTTTTTGTTTGTTTGTTTTGTTGTTGTTGGTTTGTTTTTTTAATTTTAGCAAAGCTTTTGATACTGTCTCTTATATTATCCTTCTGGACAAAATGTTTAGGATACAACTAGACAAGTCCATGATACATTGGGTGAACAATTGGTCCAAGCAGCCTATTCTGGGTTCTCTCTTGTGCAGCCAGCCTACACGGTCAGCTCAAGCAGTGAGCAGTCTCAGCTGAAAACTGGTTGGTTTCTCCAAGGTTTTATGCTGGGTTAATTTGCAGCCAGATATGCCACTGTCACTGCAGCAAATGTCAGTCCTGAAGGCTTTAAACCTGTCTGTTGCTTGGAGGTCATAAGTCCCTGTCCTTGGAGTCCTCTTCTGCACTGAGGAAGTTACATCTGTGACAAAATTACCTGCACTTTCAAATCTGTGATACAAGTTCAAATTAATCAAGCAATGGATGGAACTAGGGCTTAAGCAAGGAGACAACATAGCTAGAGCTTGAGTTGGGAGGAAGACTCTTTTCTACACTGTCCCCAGGATAATTAATTTCAAACATGTTGCTGTTGACAGTTTCCACACCAAGAGAGATTGAGCATTAAGTGAACTTGCACAGCTCTGTTCTGGGCTTCCACCAGGTTATTTCAAAAGGAGGGCTTCCAAGCACTAACAGTACACAAGAAGACAAGAAGCATACAAGAAAAAAGAGATCAGGTCCTGCTTGACTAACCTGATCTCCTTCTATTACAAGATGACCAACTTACTGGATAAGGGAAAGGCAGTGGGTGTTGTCTACCTGGACTTTAGTAAAGCCTTTGACACAGTCTCCCACAGCATTCTTCTGGAGAAACTCACTGCTGATGGCTTGGATGGGCGTACGCTTTGCTGGGTAAAAAACTGGCTGGATGGCTGGGCCCAAAGAGTTGTGGTGAATGGAGTTAAATCGAGATGGCGGTCGGTCACAAGTGGTGTTCCCCAGGGCTCAGTATTGGGGCCAGTTCTGTTCAATATCTTTATCAATGATCTGAACGAGGGGATCGAGTTGCACCCTCAGTAAGTTTGCAGATGATACCGAGTTGGGCATCTGCTGGAGGGTAGGAAGGCTCTGCAGAGGGATCTCGACAGGCTGAATTGATGGGCCGAGGCCAATTGTATGAGATTCAACAAGGCCAAGTGTTGGGTCCTGCACTTGGAGCACAACAACCCCATGCAATGCTACAGGCTTGGGTAAGAGTGGCTGGAAAGCTGCCTGGTGGAAATGGACCTGGGGGTGTTGATGGATGGCTGGCTGAATATGAGCTGGCAGTGTGCCCAGGTTGCCAAGAAGGCCAACAGCATCCTAGCCTGCATCAGAAATAGTGTGGCCAGCAGGGCAAGGGAAGTGATCGTCCCCCTGTACTTGGCACTGGTGAGGCCACACCTTGAATACTGTGTTCACTTTTGGGCCCCTTACTACAAGAAAGACATTGAGGTGCTGGAAAGAGTCCAAAGAAGGGCAACGAAGCTGGTGAAGGGTCTGGAGAACAAGTCTTATGAGGAGTGGCTGAGGGAACTGGGGTTGTTTAGCCTGGAGAAAAGGAGGCTCAGGGGAGACCTTATTGCTGTATACAAGTACCTGAAAGGAGGTTGTAGCGAGGAGGGTGTTAGTCTCTTCTCCCAGGTAACAAGTGATAGGACAAGAGGAAACGGCCTCAAGTTGCACCAGGGGAGGTTTAGATTGAATATCAGGAAAAATTTCTTCACTGAAAGGGTTATCAAGCATTGGAACAGGCTGCCCAGGGAAGTGGTGGAGTCACCATCCCTGGAGGTATTTAAAAGATGAGTAGATGTGGTGCTTAGGGATATGGTTTAGTGGTTGACTTGGTAGTGTTAGGTTAACGATTGGACTTGATGATCTTAAAGGTCCTTTCCAACCAAAATGATTCTATGAAAAATAGAGCTCCAGAACACCTCCTTTCTAAGTCTACCTCTGCTGTCTCATGTTCTCTCTTCTGTCCTGCATGGCATAGACAGCTGTTTCCCATGAGGTCAGTTGGAGGCCTTGGTGCAAGTGCAAGCCTCCTGGCTTTATTTGGGCCCCCAACCATATGCCTAAAGCAAGGAGGATGACTGAATTACCAGTGACTTCACTGGCCAGCTATATGAAAATCTGAGGAGAAGTTTTGTGGACAATTAATGCTGGAGATGGTTCTCCAGTCTCTAGTCACACAACAGATCTTGTCCTTGACCTGATGAGGCTTGTTGATTCAGTGAGGCTTGTTGATTCAAATGTAAGCTTTCAGGCATTCCCAAATTTTCCAGGAGTTGTTCACAATGGTAGCCAAAACTTGCATTTTGAGGCAAAGGTTATCAGAAAGAACTGCCTATCTTTGCTTACCTTTCTACATGTTGCAATACAGTGTGTTCTTCTGAACTTTCTTGCGATACTCCTCTCCCCCACTTCATCTGAGAATCAGCATATGCACATGGAAGCTGTTTGTGGGCTTAGCTGGCCCTTCAGCTGTAAATTTTTCAGGCTTGCCCTGTAGAATTCAGAGAAAATTTGATGTTGATGGTAGCTGTGCTCCAGTGCTACCCAAATCAGCAGAAGCAAAGGATGCTAAGTAAGCTCCATAACTACTCACTTTAATATCCATCCAGAAGGCCATCTCACGCAAGTAGTATAGGCTGGATTTGACTTCTAGAAGATCTTGGGCTTGGGAGAGCAGTACTTGGTTTCTCTGATGTTGAAGTTTCTCACTGTCACCATCCTGAGAAAATATTGTTATTCTCTATGCATCAGTCCAGTTCCTGCTACTCAAAGAATAAAATTAAGATTTCTTTATCTCCAACAGAGAAGTTGGTTTGGACCCAAACCTGCTTTAGCAGGGGGTTGGACTAGATGATCTCCAGACGTCCCTTCCAACCCTAACCATTCTGTGATTCTATGACCCTGTGAATTTTGTTGCTGCTAGGATTCTGCAGTAATCACTGGCTTTGCACTGCTGGGGGTAAAGCAGGGGTTATGGTTTCATGGGAGCAGAACAAAGGACATGCACACTGATGTTCAAAAGATTCCCAGCTCTGTAGTGTGAGACAGTAGGATCCATATTGACAATAACCTTTGGAGCACAATAACTGGCATGTAAGAAAGATTCTTCCTGAATTGTTCTGCTCACAGTGTATGCTATTTTCTGGGAAGTTTTAAGGACATTCTCTTCCACATGGGTGTTACAAAGCACCTACTAACCAGTGTTTTATGAAAAGGGCTGTGAATTATTTAACAGATGTGGCTGAAACTCTTAGTAGCACCAGACAGATGAGAAAGCATGCCTGCATTTCACTTCCAATACACATATCTCGTTTTATGGATAGTCTTTCTTGTTCACGTTGGCTGGTTATAAACTGTAATAACCATCAATTTTTTAATTAAATGGAACCCATTAGTGTCACTATAAGACTTTATCCTGACATACTTTAAGTCAACTGGAAAGTTCCACATCACAGATTTAGAATATGTTAGAGAAACTTTAATGTGATGAAAATACTGTTGAAATCCATGGTAAAACTTTAGTTGGTTTTAGTGGAACCAGCATATAATTGAATAGTTGTAGTTTTTTGTTTACATTAGCAGAAGTTGTATGCTGGAAGATGCTCTTCTTCCATCCTGTACGTAACAAGAACTAGAGAAGAAAAATAGTAGCTCTTCTATAGTAATTGGTGCATACCCTGTCACTGTTAGTCATGTTTGTGTTTGTCATGTTTCCTTTATAAAAAGGAAAAACAGATTCTTGCAATACAGAAACTTAAAAATAAATTGTGCTGCTTGTTTTATTACATGTTTTCCAGTGAGGATTGCATATGCAACTGTGGAGCTTACAGTGGATCTTGAGAGGCATTGCTTTAGGGGACAAAGAAATACACTTGTGAGACAAAAAAAGACTTTGCTAGTTCTTCTATTCTGATCTCATTAGCCTATGTGGATGCTTTAAAGGACTTTTTTTTAGACTTGCTAACTATTAAATGACTTATTGCAGTTGCAAACACATGCCCCCTCCCTTTTGCTCCTTTTAAAGAATGTACGCCGATATATGCTTTCGTAATTTTAACTGTGATTGAATTAAAAGAAAACTGTTCCCTAGTTGCAAGTTTGTTTCATTCAGTGTACACAAATACTTGTCTGTAATACTGGCTTTTTCAATTATTGAGTAGTCTTTTTAAAAAAAATCAAAACTACAGAACCCCTTTTTTACAACTATTACTTTTTTTTCAGGCAATAATAAATAGCACTATCACCCCCAACATGACTTTTACTAAAACATCTCAGAAGTTTGGCCAATGGGCAGACAGCAGGGCAAATACAGTCTATGGCTTGGGATTTTCATCTGAACATCACCTTTCAAAAGTAAGTATGACCAATGACAACTATTCAGTCAGTCAGGCAGCTTAAGAGTATTTGATTCCTGCTGGTTGTATCTGGACTCAGTGCTCACTACTGTTATTTAAAAATAGTTTACGAAAAATGTTCTGTATCCATCCTTATAATGTAAAAAGACAAGACAATATTGTTATAACACTTTGTTGCCTATGAATTTTCTTTTAACTGATTGAGGAAAGGAGGGAGATTTAAGTTATCACAGTGTATGCTGTTAATGCTTTCTTAGGTATTCACTTGTTAGGTTTCATTAAGTTTCTCTTCTTTAAAGTTGTTCTTCCGTTACAGTTTTTCATGATAGAATTTAAAGGAGTAGACTATGTAGTGTTTCTTCTGTGTTTAGATCTCCTAGAAAAAAATTGCTGTTAGTCTTCAGATGCATTTTTTTTGTCTTTTAGGCCACATTCACTTTCACTTTTCTGCTGTATAGTGCATTAAATTACAGATATTTCAACATGTGCAGGCTTAAAGTAAAGCTAGTGGGAAAAATATTCAATGTAGAAGAAAACTCCATTTTCTTGTTGCAATACAAAAGTTGAAATATTTACTAAAGAAACTCAATGCCCTATGAGTTTTTTTTCTGGTCTACTTGTGCAGGAGGGGAGTCCACCTTAATCCAAGGAAAGCAGCAACTCCTTTTTCTCAAAGTGATGGTATGGTTCCTGTGAGCACCCTTTCTACAATCCCTATTGTTATTGATACTACTCTGGTAGATGAGTCCAGGAACCTGTAAAAGTCAATGTTGTTTTTCTCCAGATGAGGAATTCCATTTTCAGTTTAAAAACATGTTTCTACATTAAGCAGAGAATTTTCGTCTTTGAAATATACAAGAGATCTGGAAACCCTAATGCAATAAAAAGGAATGCATAATACATGTTTGAGTAAGGAATAATGGTTGGCTTGTTATTAAAAAAACCCTAAATAAACAAAAAAATCATACCGGCCCTTTTGAGAAAGTAATTGTCACTATCCAAGGATAAGCATGGGCCTGTCAGAAAACCATTAAAAAGAGAACCAGTACATCTGCTTTATTTGGACAATGTGATACGCTTGTAAGATTTCTTCCTTTCATAATCCGATAGCTTTAATTTCTACGAAGCAACACAAACCCAGAAAATTCTGAGTGATATTAATATTGAATATATGCATGTGCATTTGTGCATGTCATTGCTTCAGTGAACTTAGAAACTTCGTAATTTATTTAAATTGGTGTGTATCTCCTAGAGGCACTTGCTTACCAACATGGTAATAGCTTCTGTTAATATTTCAAAGGATTTAGCATAAATCCTAATTTAGTTTACCTCTCTCATATACTAGCTTGTTTTCCTTAATCATGGACTGCTTCTTCGGAGGCAAAGTATCATGCTGTAGTCATGCATAGCCTGTGTTTGCCTGCCTTTCAACACTGGGTTGTCCTTGCCAGTGAAAATATTTTGATTTTTTTCATCTGTCCTTTCCTTCACTCTTTCCTTGCTCTCCTCAAGTGATACTTACTTCCTTCTTAATTACAGTTGTTTCAATCCCATTCTTTTGCTGCCCTCAAACTGATGTCTAAGAGTTTTCAGTATGCCCTTGGCTTAAAACTTTATATTGCTGTTGAAAAAATAATCTGAAAGGCTACAGTAGATATTTTGTCTTAAGTACATTTGATTAGTAGTTACTCAGATTGCTGTGATTTATGAAGAATACACAGATCTGTTGAGAAAAATGCCAAGTCACAGACCTTTTCAGAAGCTTATGGTGATGAATCTTCAGGACCTTTTCAGCAAACTGTTTCCCTTGTATTATATCTTAATTATCAAATTGTGATTTTCATGTGAATTAAAATTGCTGATCATTGCTACTAAAATTCATAAAGGTGAAACTTTTTGTGTTATTGTAAATTTAGCAAACATACTTGATGGAGGGAAAATAAAGTTTTGTTTAGATTTCAGTCACTGAAGTTGGTAGATATATTGGTCTTGGAATCAGAAAAGCTGAATTAGAAACTCTGGATCTGTTGTATAGCTTCAGAGAAACCATATCTATCTACTCTTTCTTGTCTTGTGTCTGCTTAGATTGCTAACTCCCACTTCTGTGCACTGGCATTGTAGTCAGGTTTACCAGAGCACTCTTCGGTATACCTAGCATTGTAGGACATGAAATCTAATTTAGGGCTCAAGGTACTACTGGATATTAGTAATAGTGCTAACAAATAAACTGTATTAATGGATTTGTTCAGAAACAGGTTGCTTCTAGAAGTTGCCTTAAAAATTGATTCTGGAACTTCTTTTCTGTACTTGGTTTATCAAAGTCCCTAAGTGAACAGCCCTGTTGTATGTAATTTGTTTTGCAGTAGTGTCTCTGGGCCCCAATGAAATATTTCAAGTTCCAGGGAGAAAGACAGCCTGCAACCACAAAAAACTTAGTCTAGTCTGTGACTGATATCAACAAGTTAATGAAGCAAATAATCAGAGCAGAGATGATAAAAGTAATGTCTTCTAATAAACTGGTTATTCTCAGATCATTGCTTAGCTATGTCACTCTAAACAAGCAGATTATTTCCAAAGCATATATCAAGTGTTTGACTTTTGGACTATTCCTTTTGGTTCATGTGCTTTTGTCCTCCTAAACTGATTACTAGGGTAGAGTGAAACAGTGGTAACCTCTTTCTGGATGATTATTGTGACTGTGAGAATTAGTGGAGCGAGACTATCTGGTATAAAAATAAAGGCACTATAACTTCACACACAAACAGTATAGAAGAAAATTAATTAAACATTTGTTTATCTTCATTAGACCTTTTCTCAATATGTCAGACTACAAATTCACCTCAAGATTGTTCCATCAGGAGTCAGGCAGAATTCAGTGATACCTAAAAGATGATTCCTATGTTGAAGAATAT
Source organism: Nyctibius grandis (assembly GCF_013368605.1). NCBI lineage: Eukaryota > Metazoa > Chordata > Aves > Nyctibiiformes > Nyctibiidae > Nyctibius > Nyctibius grandis. Next base: position 1,592,248 of record NW_027167472.1, read on the forward strand.
TCCTTTCACAGGATCAGGATTTCCTAGCACAGTCCCTCTTGCTGCTGTAGTAGGAGGAACAGAATGTCCCATGATATTCAGAGAAAACTGAGGCTAATTTCTCAACCAGAATATAAATCTGTGCTTTTGATAGTATCCTGCTGTATGGGAAGAAATATTTCTTGTCAGGATTGCTGTCTGTTTTATCCCTTTGAATTAGTTGGCCTGATTTATTCCAAATAACTTAAGAGTATGCTAAATTCCAAAAGGACCATCACAGGTACTTGTGAGATCCTCTTGTAGTCTCCCTCCACAATTTTTCTGTCTTTTCCTTAAATTATTAATCCTCTAGAGAACCCTTCCTTTCATACCATGAGATCTCATCTTTGTTATTTAGGGATTTTATCAAGAGATTGCTATTATCTATCACCTGACTGCCTCAAGGGATTCTAGTAAATTTGTGAAAATTTCCTCTACGTTAGCCTTGTTGGCTTTTTCTTAGAATGTTTTCTATTTATCTGTCTATTCATGATGTTTATATTTTTTTTACAGTTCTTACCACTGTGATACAGAAGATCATATTTACTTCCTTGTATGTCTTCAGCCATTCTAAACCTCAGCATCATGTTTTCTCACTTGCCAATCCTCTGGTCCTAAAGCTGATTTAAATAATAGGTTATCCATCAGATTTTGAGGTCTATCTGAAACTCTTAAATGAGTATCATCCAGTTCTGGTGATCTGTTGCCAATTTTATTATCTGTTCTGAGACCTTTTTTGATGCTGAATTAGAGTTTCAGGATGGTATATTTTGTCTCCTTCTATATTCATGTGATATTCAGGAAATGTATGCTTTTAAATAACCTGACAGCTGAAATATAGGATACCAGTGGAGAGAAATGATACTTCCTCAAATACTAATAGCCTACCAGGAGAAGTAGTTTAAAGACAATGAGGTTTTTTAGATCTTGGATAGCAAGTGAAGTTCTAATTGAAAATAGTTGAGAAGATTGTGACACACAAAGGTAGCTTTCGTCCCTTCTAAATACATGCAGTGCAAAATAATTTTTTTTGTATGCTGCTGCCAGAGAGATTTAGAAGCTGTTGGTGAAGTTTCCAATGTTTTTGCAGAATTATTTCAGTCTTAAGCTGATCATAATAAGATCATGTTCTGTATAAAAGCAGTACCAAGCAAAAACAAATGCTTGGCTGCTATAGCAAGTAGCGTAGCGTCAAGCTGAGATCCATGAAGCCAAATTTTTCTCTAGCCAGAGAATCTAGGCCCTATTCTTAATAAATTGACTTAATCTATCAAGTTTAAGGGTGCATGTATTTCTAAATTGCTGCTTTAGCTATTTTCTGGAAGAGGTACGTGTAGCAGAGAAATCAAGCTTCATATGGCAGTTCAATGTGAAATTCTTGAATTTAGTGTTCAGTATATGTGAGTGTTTAGTTCAATGAATTTGTTCTTTAACTTGATTGATGTCAATGAACAATCAAGAAATGAACTTGACTCAATATTCCCACTGCTGCTTTCTTAATTAGCTACTGAAATGATAAATGCTGCTAAAATTTGGGAAGAAATTAGTATTGTTTCAGTCATGAAAGAATGAAGCCAATTGAAGGCTCTAGGCTAATAGTGACCATAGTAGGGTTCAGAACCAGATCATTCGTTGTCAGGAAGACAGTAAAACCTGAATCTGAAAGCAGCTGTGCAAGGCAGCTTATCACTATTATTAGCCATAATGAGGTGGGTTTTTTAACACTATCAGCAACAAATTAAACTTTGTTGCATCATAATTTTCCTATCATATAAACAGAGTGCATTATGTCTGAAAGGTATGTCACTGTGTAACTCTCTTAAATGAGTAACTAATAAGGAGAAAAATTTAAAAATTCTGACAGAATTTGACTTTGTAAAATGTTAAGTACAGCATTCTGTTCTGCATGTAATATAACTACTTCATGCCTACTCTTTCTCTTTTTCCTTTTTTTTAAACATAAAAAATTTTTCCTTTTTTCAGTTTGCGGAAAAATTTCAGGAATTCAAAGAAGCTGCACGATTAGCAAAGGAAAAATCCCAAGAAAAGATGGAGCTAACAAGTACACCCTCTCAAGTGAGTCTTATCGCTTGATTCAAGCCTAGTACTTCATAGCCTGTGCTACTTATCGTATCTTATATACACATGTATTAAAAATGAACAGGGTACTTCACAGTTTCCCTGAATACTCTCAGCAGTCAGCTAGAAGTGTCAAGAAGTCTAAGAACGCATTTAATATACATTGCAGAAGTGTCAAAGGGGCTTGCTTTAATATAAAATTGGCCTTTTGTTTATTCCCATCCCTTTATTTGAACTTTCCCCAGAAAATATATCACAGAATCACAGAATGTTAGGGATTGGAAGGGACCTCGAAAGATCATCTAGTCCAATCCCCCTGCCGGAGCAGGATTACCTAGACCATATCACACAGGAACGCGTCCAGGCGAGTTTTGAATGTCTCCAGAGAAGGAGACTCCACAACCTCTCTGGGCAGCCTGTTCCAGTGTTCGGTCACCCTCACCGTAAAGAAGTTTTTCCTCATATTTATGTGGAACCTCCTGTGTTCCAGCTTGCATCCATTGCCCCTTGTCCTGTCAAGGGATGTCACTGAGAAGAGCCTGGCTCCATCCTCATGACACTTGCCCTTTACATATTTGTAAACATTAATGAGGTCACCCCCTCAGTCTCCTCTTCTCTAAGCTAAAGAGACCCAGCTCCCTCAGCCTCTCCTCATAAGGGAGATGTTCCACCCCCTTAATCATCTTCGTGGCTCTGCGCTGGACTCTCTCTAGCAGTTCCCTGTCCTTCTTGAACTGAGGGGCCCAAAACTGGACACAATACTCCAGATGCTGCCTCACCAGGGCAGAGTAGAGGGGGAGGAGAACCTCTCTTGACCTGCTAACCACACCCCTTCTAATACACCCCAGGATGCCATTGGCCTTCTTGGCCACAAGGGCACACTGCTGGCTCATAGTCATCCTGTTGTCCACTAGGACCCCCAGGTCCCTTTCCCCTACGCTGCTCTCCAACAGGTCTTCCCCCAACTTGTACTGGTACATGGGGTTGTTCTTGCCCAGATGCAGGACTCTACACTTGCCCTTGTTATATTTCATTAAGTTTCTCCCCGCCCAACTCTCCAGCCTGTCTAGGTCTCTCTGAATGGCTGCGCAGCCTTCCGGTGTGTCAGCCACTCCTCCCAGTTTTGTGTCATCAGCGAACTTGCTGACAGTGCACTCTATTCCCTCATCCAATTCATTAATGAATATATTGAATAGAACTGGTCCCAGTACCGACCCTTGAGGGACTCTGCTAGACACAGGCCTCCAACTGGACTCTGTCCCATTGACCACCACTCTCTGGCTTCTTTCCTTCAGCCAGTTCACAATCCACCTCACTACCCGATCATCCAGACCACACTTCCTCAGTTTAGCTGCGAGGATGCTGTGGGAGACCGTGTCAAACGCTTTACTGAAATCAAGATAGACCACATCCACAGCTTTACCATCATCTATCCACCGGGTTATGTCCTCATAAAAGGCTATCAAGTTGGTTAAGCATGACTTCCCCTTGGTGAAGCCATGTTGAGTGCCCCTAATGATCCCCCTATCCTTGATGTGCCTAGAGACAGCACCAAGAACAAGTTGTTCCATCACCTTTCCGGGGATGGAGGTGAGGCTGACCGGTCTATAGTTACCCAGGTCCTCCTTCTTGCCCTTTTTGAAGACTGGAGTGACATTCGCTTTCCTCCAGTCCTCAGGCACCTCTCCCGTTGCCCATGACTTAGCAAAGATGATGGAGAGTGGCCTAGCAATGACTTCCGCCAGCTCCCTCAGCACCCGCGGATGCATCCCATCAGGGCCCATGGATTTATGGATGTCCAGATTGCTTAATTGGTCCCTGACCCAGCCCTCATCAACCAAGACAGATTCCTCCTCTATCCTGACTTCTTCTGGGGCCTCAGGGGTCCGGGGCTCCTCAGGACAGCCTCCAGCAGTATAGACAGAGGCAAAGAAGGCATTCAGTAACTCTGCCTTCTTTTTATCCTCTGTCTCCAGGGCCCCCACCTCATTCATCAGTGGGCCTACATTGCCTCTAGTGTTGGCTTTACCTGCAATGTATTTGAAGAAGCCCTTTCTGTTGTCCTTGACCTCTCTTGCAAGTTTTAATTCCAAGGAGGCCTTAGCTTTCCTAGTTGCCTCCCTACATCCTCTGACAACAGACTTATATTCCTCCCAAGTGGCCAGCCCCTCCTTCCATGATCTGTACACCCTCTTCTTCCACTTGAGTTTGCCCAGCAGTTCCCTGTTTAAACATGCAGGTCTCCTGGTACCCTTCCTTGACTTCCTACCTGCTGGGATGCTCTGATCTTGAGCTCGGAAGAAGCAGTCCTTGAATGCTAACCAACTATCTTGAGCCCCCTTGCCTTCTAGTACCCTGTCCCATGGGATTTCCCCTAGCAATTGCTTGAAAAGGCCAAAGTTGGCCCTACTGAAGCCCAGGGTTGTAATTCTGCTAGCTATTCTGTTCCTGCCACATGAGATCCTGAACTCTACCATCTCATGGTCACTACAACCAAGGCTGCCCTCAACCTTCACCTCTTCAACCAGACCCTCCTTGTTAGTGAGAACAAGATCCAGCAACGCTCCTCTCCTAGTTGGCTCCTCCACCATTTGCATCAGAAAGTTATCATCAATGCACTGGAGGAACCTCCTGGACTGAGGATGGCTGGCTGAGTAGGCCTCCCAGCAAATATCAGGGTAGTTGAAATCCCCCATGACAACCAGGCCCTGTAATTGAGAGACTGCTCTCAGCTGCCTGTAGAAGGCCTCATCACCCTCCTCATCCTGATCCAGTGGCCTGTAATGGACACCCACAACAGTATCACCCCTGCCAGCCTGCCCCTTAATTCGCACCCACAAACTCTCAACTCGCTCCTGATCCACCCCTGGACAGAACTCAATACATTCTAGCTGCTCACTCACATAAAGAGCAACTCCACCACCTCTCCTTAGTGGCCTGTCTTTCCTGAACAGGACATAGCCATCCATGACCACATTCCAGTCATGCGAGGTGTCCCACCAAGTCTCTGTAATTGCCACTAGATCATAGCCCCCCGACCGAACACGGATTTCTAACTCCTCTTGTTTATTCCCCATGCTGCGTGCATTGGTGTACAGGCATTTCAGGGAGCGAGCTGAGCACACCGATTTCACCCCAGGTGGATGGGGGGGCCTCCTGGTCTACCTCAACACTAGAGCGTTGCCCCAGTGGTGCAAGCCCAGCTTCTACCCCATCCTCCTTCGAATCTAGTTTAAAGCTCTCCGAATGAGCCCTGCTAATTCCTGTCCCAGATCCCTTTTGCCCTTACGACATAAACCTTTCCCATGTATTACCGTCACGCCTGGTGTCTTATAAAACCAGCCATTATCAAAGAACCCAAACCCTGCCTGTAGCACCAGTCTCGTAGCCAGTCATTAATATAGAGAGAATCCTACTATTCCATCCCACGTCATCACCTGAAAATGGAAGGAGGGAGGAGAAAACAACTTGTGCCCCAGACTCTTTCACCAACCGTCCTAGGGCCTTGTAGTCTTTCTTCATCCCCCTCAGACTATGGGATGCAGCTTCTTCCCCACCTGTCTGGAAGATCAGCAGGGGGTAGTAGTCTGTGGCCTTCACCAGGTTGGGGAGTTTCCTTGTGATATCCCTGATTCGGGCTCCAGGCAGGCTGCAGACCTCCCTGTGATGGGGGTCAGCTCTGCATATTGGGCCCTCAGTTCCCTTTAGGAAGGAGTCTCCAACCACTAAAACTCTTCTCTTCTTCCTTGTGGAGGAGGTAGCTATACGCCTGTCAGGTTTTTCTGACTGTGGTGGGACCTCTGATATAGGTTGCCTCTCCACCACATCCCCATTGGACTGGCTGTATTCCACTAGGGCTTCATATCTATTTCTCAGAGGCACCTGTGGAGGCAAGGTAGGCAAGGAGGACACTCGCCTTTTGCCACGGCCATAGACTTGCCTGCACTCACTCCTCTCCTCTAGGTTATTGTTTTCCACCTGAGAGGGGCAGAGTACAGGGGTCCCTCAATCCTGGGAGCTCTCTGGCAGGTGCTCCCATTTTTGTTGCAGGGAGGGCAGAGCCTGGCTCCACCAGTCTATCTCCATTTCAGCCTCCTGAATGCTCCTAAGCCTTTCTACTTCGGCTTGAAGCCTTTCAACCTGGCTTTGCAGCTGTGCCGCTCAGCCGAGCAGATCATCTACCTGCTCACAGCGCACACAGCCCCCTGTCACCACAGAGATGCTGTAGCATTCCCTGCAGCCCGCAACCTGCACCATTGCCTCCTTCCGTGGGAGCTCTGTCTGGGTTCCCACATCCATTTTGGTCTTCTTCCGCCGGGTGGAGACCATTGTTCTTTCACTGAGTTGGGAAATACCTGTTGGTGACACCCCTGGTTCACAGCTCCTTGGCACCTTCCTCGCCTTGTGCACTGGGAAGGAGTCAGCACCCTCCCCAACGAGCTGCAAACGGCTGTGGCCTCCCCCGCCCTGGGACACACCCAGTCACTGCTGACTCTCCCTCTCCCTTCTGGACAGGGACTAGTCCCTGCCCTCCCAGAGGCTCTTTATCACCCAATCGACAGGGGGTGGTGTTACGCCCTCCCCTCTCCTGATTCGTTGCCGGGAACTTCCGGGTCCAGGGGAAAGCAGCTCGGGGCTGCTGCTCGGGGGGCCCAAAGTTTGAAAACCGCCCGGTACAGCCTGATCTCGCCTCGCCCCGCACTGACCTCAGTCGCTGCCGCCGCCGCTGTTGCCAACTGGCTGAGTATTATGAGTAAAGATGGTGAGCAGTTATGTAAGTAAATCTATAGTAAAGACCTTTTGTGTTTTTTCTTATTGTATCTATGAAACTTCAGGTGATGCACTGTAAAGGACTTTATATAAGAATCATTACAATAAAAACTGAAGTTAAAACAGCAAACTATTTTTACTTATTTCCTCCTGTTGTAGTATTCACTTGTGAAATGTGTTGAAGGAAGATGACAGATTCACATGTGGGTTCTGGAGTTTTATTGCAGTTAGCCATGTTTTAAGAGTTTATAAAAGACATCTCAATACATGAACTGGGTTAATATAGGTCTAATAGGAGGATATGTAAATATGACTATATTAATTTTAGTCATGCCTAAAATTAATTTACTTGAAAATGGATACTTTGAATTTGCTTTGAAAAGAGAAATTGCATGAGGCTTTTATGCCCCTCCCCTCCAGTGTTTCTGGCTGCATGTGTAGCTATTTGCTTTATTTTAAGCAATAGTGAAGACAAAACTAATTCCTTCTCTTGGAGGATGAAGCAGCTTTAAAACTACAGAAGGGATTCCTGAGCTGAGTAGGATTAATGCAGCTGAGTTTTTTTTTTTTTTTCTGGGGAGTGCATCTTCATTCATTGAATCGGTGCATCTCTTGAGTGCTTTGCACTGCAATATGCTCCTGATCTTTGATGGAACAAGGATGGCAGGCAGTTTGCAACATGCTATACGAATAGGTTTATTGCCACCAGAAAGCTGCATCTGGTGTCCTTCCAAGAGAAGTGAGTGGAAACCACAAGAATACACGATGAACCAACCTCGCGTTGTTTTCCCAGTGGGCATTTTGCCCAAGTGCTATGTTGGCTTTTTCTATTAGAGGGAAACTGCTTGCTCTACTGTGACAGGAGAAAATAAGGCAGTCTCTTTTTTATTAGTTTTCTTGACTGTCTCTAAACTTCTGATAATATCCGTTAATAAATACATAGATAATGGAAGTAGGTATTTCAGTATTATAACCTAGTATACACTTGGACTTTAGAAACAGTGAAGTGCTTCAACCAGGCCTCTAGTTACTCGATATTATAGGCAAAACAATTACTTTGCTTCTCTTTTGACATGATTAATAGTCTGCACTCAGAAGTTAAATCTGACACTGTTGAATGGAGTGACTTATTTGGTTTGGACATAAATTTGAGCTACTCATTCAGAGACAAAATGCTTTTGTCTAGTAGTTGCCCAGGGTTAAAGCTTTCTCTTAATCTATATGAGCTATTAATATTGTACATTTTCCAGTACAGATTTCCCTTTATACTGTAGGCAGTTATAGAAATGTTACCTTGAGAGATTCTATAATGCATGTTGAGAGCTGCGATTCATTTACTGCACACTTAGGAATAATTTCATATTCAGGCTTTACTTTTCATCTCTTGGCTTTTAGTTGTGTTGATAAGTTAGCATGTTATTCCAAAAGATACAGTTAGTGCAAGTGCTGACACATCTTCACATACTTAATGCTTCTCATTAGTTCCCCAGAAAGAAGGGAGTTTGGAGCAGATGAGAAGCAATGACTTCATGGCAGACTGCAGCACTTCTGTAGTGCTGGGGCTTATTTGAAGAGATTTATGACTAGAGGGAAGATGGGTGCTTGGTAGTGGGGAGGGAAGGTGGGACCCTAGAGACATTTGAAGGAGCACTTGCTGTCATTTTGATCATCTGCCAAAAAGTGACTGCAAGGCATGTAATTCCAGTGTTGCCTTTCTCAGTCATTTTGCAGCTCTTCTTTTCCTTTTGCATAGTGATCCTTTGCAGAGAGGGAGAGTAAGAGGAAGGAGAAAGATTTTCAGTGGCCAGTCAAGACTTTGTAGGAACCTGGCTTTTTTAGGAAGCTTTGACAGGAAAGGCATTGGGAGGTAGCGTGTGAGTAGTGAGCTCTATAACAGTAGCTCAGTTAGCTACAAGCGTCAATCCCTCTGCTGTCTTGGACTTGCAGATATCATTCTGCATTAAATTAATAATAGGTAGGAAGATACTGCATATCAAAACTGGAAAATATACATGTAAAACTTACATAAAATGTGTTGCATTTCTCTTGGTACTGCTTTAAAAAAATGCCCTTCTTATTTACCAGTTAATTAAATTACCAGATATGGTACATTGCCCACCCTCTCTGCTACACAATTCTAGAAGATAAAAAGAGAAAAAGTACATTCGCTTTTTTATGCACTCAGTACGTCCCTAGGTTGACTCTTTATTAAAATATCTCCACAACTAGTGTAACAAAACCCTGCACAAGATATTTGCTGTTCAGCATTGTTTGATGTAACCCTGCAAATATTACTGGTATGTGTGAGTTTCAATTCTGAATGTCCTGCAAAAACTTGTCATGAAATTAAGGAGAAACAGAAAACAAGATATAACAACAGAAATATCTCATAAATAGAATATGTATTTATAGTTTGAGTACTTCCCAGAGTTAGCTGTGTTAAAACTTAAGAACAATCTTGTATAAGTCCACTGAAGTTAGGCTGTTTCTCTAAGATGTTATGAGCTTTAGCAAAGTGTTGGTACTATTTAGCTAGATATTTCCACCAGAAAAGTGCCTCAATGGCCAGGAAGTAGTAGTTCCATGCTGAGTTTTTTTTTGGATATGCTGTTTCATCTGATGGCGTATATTCGTTGGCTACGGTTTGGGATTTCTTTGTTTCTTTTTGTTTGTTTGTTTGTTTTTTGTTTGTTTGTTTTTTTTTTTTTTTGTGAAACACAGTAGAAAGAAAATAACACATAGCCCAATTTGCAATTATTTAATAGCAGGAGTTCCTTTTTCCCTAAGCTATCCTGCTGCTAAATTTAAACTCTGCATTCTTACTGTTTCTTTAATACTACCTGTCCTCCACCTATTTACCAGCAGCCTTTGCTTTAATTTCCCAGAATATCAGGTAACACATAAAATCACCATTTACCTTGACTGTAAAAAGAACTTAACTTGTCCAGAGAAGGACAATGGCCTGGACCAACAAATTACAAGAGAGATGATGCTTTGTTATGTGTAAGTAAGTCCCACCAAGTGTATGGTGCTTTCTTCAAATAAAGAGGAAAGCATTATTTCTGTGTCAGAGAACTTGTACTTTCTACCCATTGGTATTAAGATGGATTCATATAATAATACACACTTTATTTATATCTGATCTATCTGGAGGCTTTGGTCAGAAGGGGACTATAAAGAAGTTGTCTATTTTGGTATTTCTAAGACCACCTGTGCACATAGGTACCCCATCTGGTGTCCCTTTAACTCAGGCTTAGGTAATAAGGCTTTGCAAGCCTCTTAGCATAAACAAGATAAAACAAAAACAAAAATACTGGCTCCCCTGATGTACCACTTCCTATTTCCCAGACCCATCTTTTAATATAGGGAACTTCCCCAGGGGTCAGTACTGGGTCCAGTCCTGTTCAACTTATTCATCAATGACCTGGACGAAGGGACAGAGTGTATCCTCAGCAAGTTTGCTGATGACACAAAACTGGGAGGGGTGGCCGATACACCAGAAGGCTGTGCTGCCATTCAGTGAGACCTGGACAGGCTAGAGAGCTGGGCAGAGAGGAACCTGATGAAATTCAACAAAGGCAAGTGTAGGGTCCTGCACCTTGGGAGGAATAACCCCATGCAGGGGGGTACAGGTTAGGGGTTGACCTGCTGGAAAGCAGCTCTGCAGAGAAGGATCTGGGAGTCCTGGTGGACAAGAAGTTCACCATGAGCCAGCAATGTGCCCTTGGGGCCAAGAAGGCCAATGGTATCCTGGGGTGCATTAGGAAGAGTGTGGCCAGCAGGTTGAGGGAGGTTATCCTCCCCCTCTACTCTGCCCTAGTGAGGCCCCACCTGGAGTACTGTGTCCAGTTCTGGGTTCCCCACTTCAAGAAAGACAAGGAACTACTGGAGAGAGTCCAGCGAAGGGCTACAAAGATGATCAGAGGACTGGAGCATCTCTCTTATGAGGAGAGGCTGAGGGAGCTGGGTCTGTTTAGCCTGGAGAAGAGAAGACTGAGGGGGGATCTTATCAACACTTACAAATACCTTAGGGGTGGGTGTCAAGAGGAGGGGGCCAGACTCTTCTCAGTGGTGCCCAGCAACAGGACAAGGGGCAATGGGCACAAGCTGAAACATGGGAAGTTCCATCTGAATATGAGGAGGAACTTCTTTACTTTGAGGGTGACAGAGCACTGGAACAGGCTGCCCAGGGATTCTGTGATTCTGTGACTTACACATGGACTGAGGATTAATATTTTTCAACGTGACAAGTAATTGTGAGTCTGCTATTTAAGAGTTTTTCAGAGATCTGCAGTGTCTAAAGTAGCCCTGGCCCTACTAATAAGTATCCAGGATTGGTGATGCCAAGCAGTATAAAAATGACAGTTGCCTACAATATACAAACTAAGCATAATAGTGGGGAATTCATCAAAAGATGCCTTAAATTTCAAAATCTTATAAACAAAATGCATGCACTCACAAAAGAGTCTCTAAAGTAAAACAAGCTGTCACGGTTTAAAGCTGGGCCGGCTATTAAACCGGTGACAGACGCTCTCTGTTAACCCTCCCCCCCACCTCAAGGGAAAGGGAAAAGGGAGAGGGACTTATGGGTTGGAAAGTTAAAACAATTTTAATAAACTATAATAATGAAAAAAAAAAGTATAATAATAATATTGGAATAATCAAATATATACAAATATATACAAAACCAAGATCGAGCTCCCCCGATGTCGGTCACATCACCACTGGCACTGCAGGGCAGGCTCCGGGAAGGCCCAGGCTGGGCCTAGCGACAGTCGAGAGCTGGATTCAGGGATGCACGGATCGGGATCGGGGGCAGCAGGAAAACAGACAGAGTCCTCTTCGGACACTGGCCATAGCAGAAGAACGAGAAGGGAGAAGAAAGGGCTGAAGGTTCAAGCAGCAGAAGCAGCCCAAGCAGGCAGAGGCCCCCAAAAACAGACCGAGACCCTCGTGATCCCCCCGCTTTATACTGAGAATGACGTGTATGGGATGGAATACCTCGTTGGTCATTTTTGGGTCACCTGCCCTGTCTGCTCCTCCCTGCAGGTGCAACCCCGCTTCGGCTCTTCACTCGTAAGCAGTGAGGAATTTAGCACTGACCTTGGTTTCTCTAAGAACAAGTACAGCAAGAGCCTTTCTGCATAACATCCCTACCAGTGCCTCAGTGATAACTACAAACTTCGAGTGTTATCAGTCCTAGAAGCAGACACTGTCTGCAAAACACGCAGTTAGTTTCAGAAAGTGCAGTTACTTAGAAGAGACTTAGCTGAAAGTAAAAATCACTGAAAGGAAAATTGGCCTGGTTTAGGCCAAACCAGGACACAAGCAGACTTCACAGCACAGATCAACCCACCTTTTAGTGGTGACTAAATACGGAATAGAAGAAAAGAAGGAATAGGTGATTCTAAACCCATGAACAAACCAAACCAATTGCAGCTTCTTTTTTTTTTTTATTATTATACTGTTTTCTCATTAAATATTCCATACACTTCCCTGGCATCGCTGTTCTTCATAGAGCTCTGTTCAGTACTGACTGGCAATGGCATAAGGCTGCCCGCTACTGATTCAGATACCATAACATCTGAAACATTTGTTCCAGTATAGAAATTCACACAATATCCCAGAAAGTCACTTTTTCCACAAGGTTCAGAAGTAAATTGTGTACTTCTACAAAGAAAAAGCCAACAGATGATAAAACCATGACGATTTTGCCGAAACCAATCCCTTCCTTGCACTATAAATATGTTCTGATACTAAACCTTTTCAGGCAATAGCTATTCCTAATAGTATAGGAGGGTATCAGAATCACAGAAGAAAGAGTTGGATTATTTTGATTTGACTATTTTAATTTACTCACCACACAATTTCAGAAATTAACAGAGGTCTTAATCTGAAATGACCGGGGTCACAAGAAATATCCGAAGACAGATTCTTGCTTAGAGGGGAAAAAAAAAATATGAGGTTCAGACTCCAGTTCTCCAGTTGGTTGTAAGACTGATGGGGTGAGGATGCAAACCCCACAACCTGCACTATTTGATTCTGTGCTTTAACTTAATTAACATTAGTTTAAAAAAGAAAGGAAAAAAAAAAGGGGGGGGAACAACACACATTTTTCAGCCTATTGATTCATGCTGCTCAGTGAACTACAGATCAAAGTGTTGCTCTTTCAGTGCATAGGCAAGCCTGTAACTGAAAACAGACCATGAGTGGCTTGTCACTGTAAGATCCATGGGTTTATGACATGAGCAAAATAATTCACAGAATCACAGAATGGTTAGGGTTGGAAGGGACCTCTAGAGATCATCTAGTCCAACCCCCTGCCAAAGCAGGTTCCCCTAGAGCACATTGCACAGGGTCATGTCCAGGCGGGTTTTGAATATCTCCAGAGAAGGAGACTCCACAACCTCCCTAGGCAGCCTGTTCCAGTGCGCTACCACCCTCAAAGTAAAGTTTTTCCTCATATTGAGATGGAACTTCCCATGTTTCAGTTTGTGCCCATTGCCCCTTGTCCTGTCACTGGGCACCACAGTCCAGGACTGGTGAGTGACTTAAAGTTCAGTATCCTCCAAAATATGGTTTTATACCACAGGAGAGCCGTTAATCCTTTCTTCTCAAATGTATGAAATATCTATTTGTAGCTATCATGAGTGGGAAATATTAGGCCTTAAAATATGTCATTGGTTTACAGGAAGACTTTCAATTTAAGCACTGGATTTTTTCCATATAGGGTCTACACAGCTGGATCTTAGTTAACCTGCTCTTCCAGCTAGGAGGGAGGGGTGAAAATCTTTTTCAGCTGACCAACTCTTTAAAATTTGAAGTGGATGTGTGAAGCTATAATGATATGGAGTAAAAACTTCATTACTTATGAACATCTCACAAAAACGTTTCTGGAATTCTTTTATTCTCTCTAAATAATGTAAAATGTGAATATATTATTTGTAAACTTAGTTTTGTTCTAAGTGTTTTTTTTTCTGTTGTATTTGGTGATTTATTCATAGCCAGCTTCATAATTATTTACCAGGCAGAGATAGTTGTGAGTGTGTGAGAGCACTGATTAACTTGTATTGGTGGAAGAAATACATACTAGAATCTGATGCTTCTCTTGTACATACAGATCAGCCCCTCATGAATTTGCAGGGAGTAAACCTTTAGGTATTACATAGACTGTGATGATTGTCTGCATTACTTTTTGTCACTTGAATTTCATTCAAATTAGATATCTATGAAAGTACTTTACCGAAAAATAAGTCTAAATGGTACTTGCACATTTGTTTTTCTTCTGCTGAAATCATTTTTATGCATTTATACTTAAAATATTTTAATAAAGCTCTGGCTTTATGTATCTAATAATAGTGTTGTATGAATTTTAGCTTAAAGATACAAGCAAGCCAGATTTTGTGGGATGTGGTATATGTTTTTTAGAACATCTAGTGTAGTTTTGGAAGAGGAGGAAATAAAAGAGAAACTCTTGGGTCCATAATGCCTTTCATTTAATGGCAGTGGAAACTTTATCAAATCAGAGGATAATAATAGACAAAACCACATAATTTGTATAAAATAATTCACATGCCTGATTATCTTGTCGAGTCTGCTCTCCTTTGACACTTAATTTCAATTCAGTTTCAGTTCAGTAAAATTTTTCTGTACAAATCAAGATTTAATTTTGACTTCTAAAGTATTAACGCTTAAGATAATAGTTTTGAATATAAAATAAGAGGATTCTTCCTGAAAGTAGGTAACAATATACATTCATAAAATAAATAATTTACATTTATATTATAAATAACAGTTTATATTTGTGTAATAAATTAGTGTAAGCTAATTATTTTCTACTTTTTAATCAGTAGGAATTTAATAAGAAGGTGCAGAATGGAGACACTTGTGCATGTGCATTGTATAACTTGAAGAATGCTAAATATAATAAACTTGAAGTAATTATTAAGATGTTTTAATTTAACTCCGTATCACCCATTAATTCAAGTTATAGAGTGAGATATGTCTCTCGCTATGTGAGAAATACAGTAGAATAAAAGCAAAATTTTGACAATTGTGCTGCAAATGCTTAATATAATTTAAGGTGTAATGAAAACATTGAACGACAATATTTTTGGTTAAGTGACACCAGCGCTTTGTGGAAGATGATGATGACAGCCAGATCTTCTTTTCTTTAAAAGATCTGAGTTTTTCCATCTGGTCAAGTCCCAAAGTCAAGGGCAGCATTTCTTATAGATATAGGATCAGATTCAGTATTGGCTTTCAAAAAGCCTTATCCTTGTAAACTAGTTGAAGGCTACAAGTGGAGGCTCAAAATTAGACCCTGATCTTGTAAGATCATGACCGTCTTCAGATACTTTGCAATTTCTTTGGAAATTGGTTTTCTTCAGCTTTCTATGCAGTGTCAAAGAGCTGGGAAGAGGAGCTGCTGGCCTTCCAGAGACTGTGCTCGTGCTTCAGTTTAATAACATTAAATAGCAGTTTTATCTCTTCCCCTTGCAGATCGTAAAAGGCTTTGTGGCCATAGGAGGTGCTTAGCTTTTGGAAATTCTGTAGTTCAACCAGTCCTCTGCTGTAGATACCCCTCCATGACATCCATTGAACTCTATTCACAAAACTCTTCTATCTTAGAGTTAAATGTTACCACTTGATTACTAAAAGCCTACTAAGACATTTTAAAAGTGAGATGAGCTACTTAGCTTATATGACTCACTTATCTCCCGCAAAAATCATTACTTGAAAAAGTATATAATAGGAAAGAAAATATTAAAATTAAACCATATGCAGGGACTGAAAAGCCTATAATGTTCTAACTTAAGATGTGGGCTACAAAGTGTACTTTGTTTTTTAAAAAGGAAGTACTTTTCAGTGACTAGAAATTGGAAAATAGTGTTTGTTGACCAAAACATAAATGTACATGTTGGCGTGACGAAGGCTGATTAAAACTGCACCGGTGCCTTCCGCTAGGAAGACAGCCAATAAGTTTTTCAGTTGTCCGATTGTGTAGCAGTAGCTGCCTGGGTTTAACTGGAGTATTCTCCTTCCCAGATAATACCATGATCAGCAAGAACTAGGCCAGGCTAACGTGTCTACGGAAGTTTTGCAAGGACTGTGCTGAACAAGTTTTCTTTACAGATGGCTCATAGGTGAAACTGTGAATGCACCGCCAATGGCCCTTCCACTGTTCACTTTGGTTAATACACAAAATGAAAGCTAAATTTTGAAACAAATATCAGAATTGTTTGTTTCACTGTCTTAGAATATAAAGTAAGAGATAAGAATCCTGAGTGTCGATAGTCACCCGTTGTGTAGCTAGCTGAGGGCTGAATAGAATATCAGGTAAGAGAGAGAGGTCTGTAATAAGCAGGAGGCTGGATACTTGCAAATAAATCATAGGTCGGATGTGTTTTGTGCAAGATAATGTGAATCTTATGGTAATACACTTCTAAATTAAATTCACATGATGAAATATGACCATGAGGGATGCTGGAAATCTGTGAGCCTCACATTAATACAGCCTAAAGTTCGTATCTCATTTAAGAATTAATGTTAGTGCTTATATACGCATAGCCTTCCTGAGCAGGTCACTTGGTAATTCTAATGTGTCATTTGTTTGTTTTACTTAAGGAATCAGCTGGAGGGGATATTCAGTCTCCTTTAACACCAGAAAGTATTAATGGGACAGATGACGAGAGAGTGATGCTGGAAGTGACGCAGAACT
Source organism: Nyctibius grandis (assembly GCF_013368605.1). NCBI lineage: Eukaryota > Metazoa > Chordata > Aves > Nyctibiiformes > Nyctibiidae > Nyctibius > Nyctibius grandis. The sequence continues at coordinate 1,608,836 of NW_027167472.1, forward strand.
CAGAACCAAGGGCTGAACCAACTCAGAATGCATTGCCATTTACCCATAGGTACAGATTCCATTTCCACATCCTGATTAAGTGATACCTATCTCCTTCCTCGTTAAAGGGACCTTCTCCTATGTCATGGCTTTCACCTAGCAAAGTTAAGAATTAAATTACCTGATTAAAAAAAAAAAAAAAAGGACTGGCTTTCAGATTTGCAATATAATCTTTGTTTTCACAAAAAAACCCATGAGGAAATCTCTTCAAATAAGATTTTGGGGGGCATTATTTTATAGTTTAATGAGCTGAATGCGAGCCCTTGAACACTGGTTAGTGCAGGTGTCCCTTTAACAGGAAGCACTATTTCAATGCTCTTAGTAAAGTTTACTGCTTCTTAGATTATTCCAATTAAATTATTTTTGCACACATTTTCTTTAAATGACTGATAGGATTGGATGGCAGCCTTTCACTGATGAGTTGTTGGAATAAAAGGGACTCTTACAACACTTTCGGATTATGAAATTTAAAGCAGCCTCTAATTGAACAGTTCTCTGACAGTTGAAAATGTTTTTCGACTTTTTTTGAAACATGAGAGAAGCGTAGTTCTGCTTCAAACTGAATTCTAATTCATTGCACTAGGAGTACCGTACTCTGTTCTTTAAGAAAACTAGGACTTTTAATTTAATGATACAAATGATGAGTTAAGATGGGTATATCTCACCTGTTAGAAATGATTGTAAATGGGACACTCAATAAAACACATTATGTATTGAGACCATGGAGAGTAACTTAAATATTTAATAAACTTAGAGCAAAGATAGAAATACTAGATTTATTTTTTTTAAACATGGTCTGAATCATATCAAATAGAGTCTAAGAGCTCTTGATCAAAGGTTGGAGATCACTAGGATGTCAGATATGTCATGCAAATAATTCAGAATGAGCGGAGATGGAATTGGAATTGTTCAAGACTTCTAATTTTTTGTAAGAGAATACTATTAAACAGATGGAAAAAATAATTTACTTTTTCAAATGAGAAAAAAAATATGCTTTTTTTAGCAGAGTGATTGTGTTTTATATTTCAGTTGTCACCAGTGCATCTATTACATGTTTTACAAGAAATGGTGCTTTGTAAGAGCACTCTGTGCATGTTGAAGGAGTATTACAAATGTTGCACATCAGTGTTCTGTAATGAGTTCATTTAAACTTACTGTTTGTGTGTTGGAATTCTCTATCAATATTTTTGTAAAAAGGAGTTGTGATAAAGTCCACACAGGAGTAGTGGCAGTTGGTTGTTTTTGAAAAAAAATGACAGCTGCAAGATCTTCCCTCTCGCTTTGCATATGTAAATATGTTTTCTGGTATGCCAATATAGTAACTACACTTTGCTCTGCATTGACCATGACTGAAGATATTTTTTGAAACTACCCAGTTGTAATTTTTGATGGTGTAGAATAGAGGTTACAAAATTTTTACGTGCTTTGCATTTTTCTACCTACTTCATGTATGCAGTGTGAGTGCCTGGTTTTAGTTTATTGTCCTGTTAAATACCACTAGCTAGAATTGATCTTCCGACAATAACTCTGCATTTTGAGGGTCACTTCTCATGATGATTCTCATGAGAATCATTTGTCTTGCTAATGGTAGCTTCAAGTTTGTTAGTGAGCTATTACTGAAGAAAATGCAAATTTTTTCAAACCCCTTGAAATTAATTGAATTTTGGACTTCACAGAATCACAGAATGGTTAAGGGTTGGAAGGGACCTCTGGAGATCATCTAGTCCAACCCGCCGCCAAAGCAGGTTCACCTAGAGCATGTTGCACAGGGTCGCGTCCAGGCGGGTTTTGAATATCTCCAGAGAAGGAGACTCCACAACCTCCCTGGGCAGCCTGTTCCAGTGCTCTGTCACCCTTAAAGTAAAGAAGTTCCTCCTCATATTCAGATGGAACTTCCCATGTTTCAGCTTGTGCCCATTGCCCCTTGTCCTGTCACTGGGCACCACTGAGAAGAGTCTGGTCCCCTCCTCTTGACACCCACCCCTAAGGTATTTGTAAGTGTTGATAAGATCCCCTCTCAGTCTTCTCTTCTCCAAGCTGAACAGACCCAGCCTCTCCTCATAAGAGAGATGCTCCAGTCCTCTGATCATCTTTGTAGCCCTTCGCTGGACTCTCTCCAGTAGTTCCTTGTCTTTCTTGAACTGGGGGGCCCAGAACTGGACACAGTACTCCAGATGTGGCCTCACCAGGGCTGTGTAGAGGGGCAGGATAACCTCCCTTGACCTGCTGGCCACACTCTTCCTAATGCACCCCAGGATACCATTGGTCTTCCTGGCCACAAGGGCACATTGCTGGCTCATGGTGAACTTCTTGTCCGCCAGAACACCCAGGTCCTTCTCTGCAGAGCTGCTCTCCAGTAGATCAGCCCTCAACCTGTACCGGTGCATGGGGTTATTCCTCCCAAGGTGCAGGACCCTACACTTGCCTTTGTTGAACTTCATGAGGTTCCTCTCCGCCCAGCTCTCCAGCCTGTCCAGGTCTCGCTGAATGGCAGCACAGCCTTCTGGTGTATCGGCCACCCCTCCCAGTTTTGTGTCATCAGCAAATTTGCTGAGTGTACACTCTGTTCCTTCGTCCAGGTCATTGATGAATAAGTTGAACAGGACCGGGCCCAGTACTGACCCCTGGGGAACACCACTAGCCACAGGCCTCCAACTAGACTGAGCACCGCTGATCACAACCCTCTGGGCTCTGTCGTTCAGCCAGTTCTCAATCCACCTCACTGTGCACTCATCTAAGCCACACTTCCTGAGCTTTCCTATGAGGATGTTATGGGAGACAGTGTCAAAAGCCTTGCTGAAGTCAAGGTAGATAACATCCACTGCTCTCCCCTCATCAACCCAGCCAGTCATGTCGTCATAGAAGGCTATCAGATTGGTCAAGCATGATTTCCCCTTGGTGAATCCATGTTGACTACTTCTGATGACCTTTTCCACATGCTTAGAGATGGCATCCAGAATGAGCTGCTCCATCACCTTTCCAGGGATGGAGGTGAGGCTGACTGGCCTGTAGTTGCCTGGGTCCTCCTTCTTGCCCTTTTTGAAGACTGGAGTGACATTGGCCTTCCTCCAGTCCTCAGGCACCTCTCCTGTTCTCCATGACCTTTCAAAGATGATAGAGAGTGGCTTGGCAATAACATCTGCCAGTTCCCTCAACACTTGTGGGTGCATCCCATCGGGGCCCATAGATTTGTGGGTGTCCAGTTTGTCTAAATGATCTCTAACTTGATCCTTCTCAGCCAAGGGAAAGTCTTCCTTTCTCCAGACTTTCTCTTGTACCTCCAGGGTCTGGGATTCTTGAGGGCTGGCCTTAGTAGTAAAGACTGTGGCAAAGAAGGCATTCAGTAACTCCGCCTTCTCTGCATCCTCCGTCACCAGGGCACCCTCCTCATTCAGCAGCAGGCCCACGTTTTCCCTAGTCTTCCTTTTGCTACTGATGTACTTGATGAAGCCCTTCTTGTTGTCTTTGATGTCCCTTGCCAGATTTAATTCCAAGCGGGCCTTCCTTGTCTTGACTTGATAAGGTTTTTATTATAAATAAATTATAAATAAAAAATTATAAATAAAGATTCATACAGGCTACTTTTTTTTTTTTTAATACTGAAAAGCTCAAGTGAGGACATTTATATATTATTATTTAACCCAAGCAGAAAATGCTTTCAGGTGCTTTCTGACAATTTTTTCGTATAGAAAGAAAAAAATCCTTTTGTGTGTGTCAAGGAACACTGTCTCAGTCAGAAGGAAACTACCATTTAAAAAAAATGTATATTCCAAAAGATTCCAGTTATTTCCCAGGCACCATTATGTTTTTCAAGTTGATGACAGAACTTAGTTTGGAAATCAGCTGCTTTGATTGGATTTAATTGTTAGCTGTAATGAAGGCTCTCTAAAACGTCACTGTGCAACACATGCATGAAAGAGATGGAATGTGAAGCCTCCAGGATTATGTTAGTGCTGGTTAAATGGGCGTGTTTTTGTAGAGACATTTCATAATACTAAATTGGCAACAAGGTAGACATACCTAGTTGCTTGTGCTGGCTGGAAGGGTGCTCTCTGCAGGCAGTCTATTTGCCCCTGATTTAAAAAAAAAATTAAAAAAAAAATTAAACAAAACCTCACACCCCGATCATTGGAGGCTCCCTGGGCTTTTCATGTGTCAGGGGTACAGAAAGAGATTGTGCTCCTCCTTGTTCCCTGCCCTTTTGATGCTGCTGAGTATTGGTGACACTCCATGTGTGATGGAGACGAGTTGCCACACTGAACCCTTTCCCTGTGTGCCCCGGTAACTCCTGCCAATCACTGAGCCTCTTCTGCACCCTGTGTTTCAGCAAAGTTAAAGTTTAGCCAGTGCTTCTGGGTGAGAAGGATAACGCTGGAAGGGCATGTGAGTGTTGTCTTGTGCGTGGCAATGCTTTTTACATATTTGCCTTTACTCTTGGAGCTGTTGATCAATCGCTAGGTGCTTTTCAAAAGAAAAGATGGTGTAGTCTTCCCTCCAATGAGTTCAGCTATAGGGGACATGAGAGTTGCTGAGGCTGGCCATGCTTCACTGAAATAACACTAGTGTAACAAGTTCATTTCTTCCACGATTAGGAAAACTATATTCTGCTCTGGCGTGACAGTACATACTTACTCTGTGAAGGTCCAAAAGGAGTGGTCCTCACTGTAGGCTGGAGCACAGGGAAAGGCATGTGTGGGGCCACCTGGCAGGAGCCCAGGCAGCCATGGGGCAAAGGTTGGAGCTTCATGGGCAGGACAAGGTGCCACAGCACCACACAGCGAGGATGGCTGGTGAGGTGGGAACTGCATTGCTGCCAAGAGGGTCAGTGAGCTTAGCCGAGTGCGGGCACCTCTGCGGCAGAGGACAGGGGTAAAGGTTTGAAGGGGGTTGTTGTCAAGACAGTGATCTAGGGAAGAGGTTTTCATGTCTGTATGAACTGGAAGGGTCTGACAGGAGTTAACAAGGTCAACATGAGAGATGTGGAGGTCATGCTTTAGTTTACATCTTACTACTTGTCATTTTTAATCTGCACACGCCGAAAAATGTTCAATTTCATTTTGTTATAACGCATCCTCTCTGGCCAGATATGTTCTCTTCTGCAAGCATTCTTCTCTGTGCTATGTATGTCTTAGTGTAGGTAGTTGGGGGCTGTGTTATTTCAGCAGCGTAAGTATAGACTACTTTGGTATTTATAGTTATTTTCTGACCATTTATACCCAAAAGCTGAAAAAAAGCATCACTTAAATTACCAGAGTTTTGTTATTAGATCTTTAATTTTTTATTATTTCAGTAAATAATTGTAAGTATTGAAATGAACATTCTCCAGTATATGTCTACAATCCTATTCATATCCCATGAGCGTAACAGAGCAAAAGTCTAGTTGGTTCAATTTATCCTTATCTGGAAAGTCCTAAAGCTGTTCACAAGCAGTGAGACTCTAGTCAACTGCTTGAGAGATAAGGATATTAAACGGTTATGAGCCTTGCACAGAAAGATAAACTCTTGCAATTAAACCTCTTGCCTTTTTTAAACTATGACGGTGTGTGAGCTGACACAGGCAGGACTCAGGAACAACCACAAAACCACGGATAAAATGCAAAGAGCAAATTTATTCCCGTTACCTCGCAAACCGGGGGATCTCCGAAGCAGCACCCGGGGCAAAGGCACGCAAGCGGGGACGCAGGCACCGCGGAGCTCGGATCCTGCTAGAGAGCGAGCGAGAGATTCCAGGCCTGCTGCTTTCACCTGTATATTAGGGGTTTCTTGCAGGCGGTAATTTTCCACTGTGCTTTGATCTTTCTCACAGCAGGGCAGGAATCTCAGGCATGAACAATTAGGTGCCCCTGAGTCTTATCACAGGCCTCTGTCATCTAACTTGTCCAGCACACAAGACTAAACAACAGTTACTAGTATGATATATGTGTTTTTCGACACCCCAGGTGCAAGTCACTTGAGCGTGTTTACAATCCTCCTCGCCAATCTTCCGTTATATTCCCACATTCCACCCCCTCGCTCAAGAGACCGCTTCTCCTGGGGAGGGCAAAGCTGGACCTGTACATTTGGGCTTGCGGGGTGTAGAACAGAGTAATATACAGAGGCACGCAATAAATACATATAGGAAAAGGAATAAACATAGATATCTATAGAATAATACTGTGAATCAGGTGTCCTATTCATCCTGTCAGTGAATGAAACCCCTCAGCTAGCCAGGCACCATCGGTAGGTTGTTCCATTGGATGCTATAAGTCCTGGAGATGTTGAATGTTGTCCTCTGTGCTGGCTGGTTCATCAGTGATGTTGAAGCAGTGTTTATGGTGTTGGAGGAGGAAATAGTCCACCGTCAATCAATGTTGTAATGTTCATTGGCATACAGTCGTTACCTACTCGGAAAAAATGGCAATGATGAGAAACATTAATATCACAATCACTTAGCATAATATAATTGCGTAATATAGCTACTGGCAAGCCAATGAAGCATATTGTTAAAAGATCTGCAGCTGTTAATCTTCCATTAATGTAAAAAGCAGATGAGTTAGTTACAGTAGAGGCTAACCAAATCTAAGTATTTACACATAGGTTTTTTCAGAAATGTATCCAGGGCATGTGCTTGTAGTATAAGACTATAAAGTATGACGAGCCAACCTGTGATAGGGGAGGAAAACAGGAGTGTCATCTCCTTCCAGTAATACATACGCCGTTGCTCCAGCTCCTTCAGCTAATACTACTCCTGGTTTGATAACCTGATGTGGGGTAATTGCCCACACAGATTGGAGGGCTATGGCTCGTGCTTTTTCAGATTGAACTTCAATTCGATGTTGGCTTCGCGACACCAATAACACTGTTCCAATGCTATCTCCTCTAGATAAGGCAGAGGTATTTGTCGAAGATACCTGAAATAAATACAAGAACTCGAGAATCTGATATCAACAAAGGATGTAAAATAAGAGGAGAAGTTGGGGTGCAAAACCATACAATGTTCTCAGGGGTTATTACATAAATCTTCACATCTAGACTAATAGGTTGTGGTCCCACCACACAATCTGTTGGTGTGAACAATTCCATTTCACCTGTAGTTAATATTTTGGGAGAGATACCATCTGGAAGAATCTCAATCCTCACCACATTTTGTACTGGAGGTGTTGTGATACGCTCATAGGGTGTTTGATTATGAATATTGTGGCTGTTGTTTAACAAAAAAACTGCTTTAGTAAGATGTGAACTCCAATGTTGTAAAGTTTTAGTACTGGTTAGCTTTTTTAATTGTTCCTTCAGCTTCCCATTCATTCTTTCAATCAAGCCGTTAGCTTGGAGATGGTAGGCAATGTGGAATATCCAATCTATGCCTAGCCCTTGAGCCCAATCTTGGACACTATGTCCATTAAAGTGTGTTCCTTGGTCACTTTGTATTTGGTGAGGAGGTCCGTATTGATGAATGAGTTGTTCTAGTGCTTCAATTGTGTTATGTTGATTAGCATATTTGGTGGGCTTAGCAAAAAGCAGTCCTGACACTATATCCACAGCAGTAAATACATATCGCCACCCCCTTGACAGGGGCAGGGGACCCATGTAATTGACCTGCTTGGTATTCAAGGCCCATTGACCCCGTTTTATCCTTCCCCATGGCCTATATAATGCCCTTAAATGTAGCTCCATACAAGTAGTACAATTATGTGCACATGCTTTGTAAATATGTAATGGCAAAGGGGTTTGATTGTGAGCAATGTCCCATGCACGTGCAGCGTGTGCCGATCGATGTCCACAAGCTATATGTGCATTTACAGCTTGAGCATGTACTTCGGCGGAGGTCATCTCATCCACTTCCCTATTATTTTGTGACTCAAATGAGTCATTTTTTTGATGGGTTGAGACATGCCTTACTTTTAAAGGATACCTTTGTACATATTGCCAGATTTGTTGCCAGATATCTGCCCCCCCCATATAGGGTATCTTTGTACATGCCAATCTTCCCGGGCCCAGCGGGGTAACCACATTGTGAGACTTTTGTATACAACCCAACTGTCAGTGTATAGGTAATGTGCCTTCCTTTCCAGGATAGCAAGAGATGCTGCAATCAGTTCAGCCCACTGACTAGATGCCTGTACGCCTGTTTGCCATAATATAATTCCTGGTAGCGGGGCATATGCAACTGCTCTCCATTGTCTTTGTCCAGTTGCTGTGTATGTTGCACTGCCGTCGGTAAACCAGGCATCTTTTCTGTGCTCTTCTATTAACTCGTCATAAGGGGGAGCCTCCTCCACAGGAGATGTGGGGATATCTCCAAGGGGGAGAGTTTCCCCTGGTGTGGGCATATGATTAAATGATACAGTTCCCAGAAGGGTGGCGTGTGGAGTGGTTACATGTGGTTTTCCTGGTAGAAATCGTTGCTGTAAATAATGTTTCCATTTCCAATGTGTGGCTGCCTGCACTACCCCTGCATGGGCCCTAACAGAATCATCAGTGACCCAGCCATGGATAGGTATGGGCGTGTGTACAGTGACGCTATCTTGGCCTGTGATTCTTTCAGTTTCTTGTAGTGCCCAAACTACAGCCAAGATTTGTTTTTCCATCGGGGTATAGTGTATAGCGGAGCCTTGTAATGCCTTGGACCAAAATCCTACAGGTTCTTTCTGATTTTTTGGCCCAGTCATCTGCCACAATCCCCATGAGACTATATCATCTAGGATTGTTACTTCTAGTTCAAAAGGATATCCTCACCTAGGAGTATATAATTGTGCATGCTCAATCAAAGCATTTTTTACAGGCATCAAAGGCTTCTTGTTGTTGCTTGGTCCACTGCCAAACAACTTTCTTCTTAGTTAATTTCTGCAGAGGGCGCATTAATACTGCCAGATGTGGGATAAAAGTTCTCCAGTACCATAAAAGTCCCCAAAAGGTCTGTAACTGTTTCACTGTGGTTGGTACAGGAAATCACTCAACTGTTTGCTGTACTTTATTTGGTATTTCTCTAACCTGTCCATGCCAAACTATTCCCAAAAATTGTACAGTAGTACTAGGACCCTGTATTTTCTTTGGATTAATTGCCCAGCCTCGGTCCTGTAAGTGCATTTTCAGCGATTCAGCGGCTGCAGCGATTTCTTGTTGTGACTCTGCCCTAATCAACAGGTCATCAATATAGTGGTAAACAGTAACGGTACTTGACCATAGGGCAACATCAGCTGCTATCATTTGGTGGCAGATGGAGGGACTGTGTTTGTATCCCTGAGGCAAAACTCAGAAAGTATATTGCTTTTGTTGCCAGGTAAAGGCAAACTGGTCTTGGCTTTCTGAGGCAATGGCTATCGAAAAGAAAGCATTAGCAAGATCTATCACCACCTTCCAGGGCTGCAAATTTTTGCTGATTTTTTCTATAAGAGTAACCATGTCTGGTACTGTAACTGCAAGTGGGGGGGGTGACCTTATTCAGTTCTCTGTAATCTACAGTCATTCTCCAAGTGCCATCTGGTTTTCAAACAGGCCAAATACGATTATTAAAAGCAGTCATAGTTTCCCTAACGATTCCCACTTGTTGAAGTGCCTGAATGGTTTGGGTAATTTCCTCCTCCCCCCCCGGAATAAGATACTGTTTTACGGTTATCGCCTTGGCAGGCACAGGCATCACAACAGGATCCCAGTTCGGGAATCCACGCAAGACAGTTATAGATCAAATGGCAAATCCTGCTTGTGAAGTTCCAAAGCAGAAGCGACCATTTAAAGTTTCAACTGTTCGTCCTGCCAACACATCAATATCCAAGATATATTCTTTAATTGGGACAATTAACACTGTAGCAGTAAATGGTGTAGCATTTCCTATTTTAAGGTCACTTTAGCTTGGAGAGCGGGGGTTGGATTTCCCTCCAATCCACAGATCTGTGATGTGGCGTCTTTATTATCAATATTACTATGCAATACAGTAACTTCAGTTCCAGTATCCACCAGAGCTAATACATGTAAAACCCCCCCCCAGACTGCCACTTTATAGTTAACGGAACAGAAGGGCGTCAGTCCCCCTCACAATAGGAGGCTACAGTGGCAGCAATCTCAGGGGACCTGCCAAACCTTCATTTCTGCTGTTTTGGCATTTGCCAGGTAGTGTCATACATTGCAGTGGCAGGCGGGGCGGAGGGTGAGTGCAGAGTTGGTGGTGGGGCTGGGGGTGGTTGGCTTTTTCGTGTAAACGCTAACTTTTGCCATCTGCGAAACATTTCTGATGTTGTGATCCCATCTATTTCTGATCATGTCATGCCAGCTTGTACAAGACCCTTCCACATTTGTTTTCTTGTCACCCGTGCTGTAACCCCCTTTGCTTTTGCCGGCTTTCCTTTATTCACCACCCGAATAGATGGCCCTGAAATTACAGCCCCAATTTCCCTTAAGGTATCTGCTAGGGCACCTATATTACTCATAGCATTTGTCACTGATGATATAATGAGGGGCTTTAGTGAGGCAGGCACTCCTCTCAAAAACTGCATTTTGATACTTCTCATTATGGGTGTACTGTCTGGACTAGATCCCGCAACTAATGCATGAGCCATCCCCATCTGCCGCACCAAATTAATACCTTCTTCCAATGTGCACCAGCTTACAAGGGACGACACTAATTCAACAGGTTCTGCATATGCTGTTAAAACTGCTGCACACAACCACTGATACAGCGTAGGTGCAATCATGTCTCGCCCATCAGGACCCCTGACATTTTGCAGCTGAGCATATCCTCACTGTATCTGATCATCATGGGCTATAGGGCTTAATAAATCTTTTTCGCCTGCTAATAAATGAATAGATGCAGCTCCACTGTCCTAAGCTCGCAAAATCCGTGCCAATATGCCTTCCCCGCTCTTCTGCTGATAGATCTCTAAAAACTCCCTTAATTCTTTCGGAGTGTAAGTACGTGTGACCTGCACTCCCCCGTCCGCTCGTTCCTGCTGCCCCATCATTTGTATGAGGGGTCGTGCTTCCACCACCTCCCTGCCTTTTAAGTCTGGATCAAATTCAAACTCAATCTCAGAGTCCGAGGATTCACTCTCAATATTTCCATCCCATTCCTCAGGATCCCATGACTGTTTTGCAGTGAGAGCACGAACTTGGGAAATCAAAACCTTACTTTTTCCATATTTATCCCTTTGTTTATTAGCAATACGCGCTACCAACTGCTCTACATTATCTTGCAACGTTTTCATGGTGAAAAGCTCTAAGACCAGTAGATAACAACCATCCCAATCTCCCCGCTAATTTACAAGAAGAATCTGATGCCATTTTCCATGGTAACCCGCGCATAGCTGTTTCAATTGCCTGGGGGGTAATCACCACCCCATCATCTATTTCAAGCCATGCTTCTGGTGGAGCCAGCATAGGCAGGAAAGTGGCCACAGGGGCCCACTCCTCAGTACTGGGCCATCCCGGAATGCGGGGAGTCACCGTCACGGACTCCCCAGTCCCCGACTTCTTTTTCAGCCATGGCATGGCTGTTCCTGGATCCTGCCGGCTACGCCAAAATGTGTGAGCCGACACAGGCAGGACGCAGGAACAACCACAAAACCACGGATAAAATGCAAAGAGCAAATTTATTCCCGTTACCTCGCAAACCGGGGGATCTCCGAAGCAGCACCCAGGGCAAAGGCACGCAAGCGGGGATGCAGGCACCGCAGAGCTCGGATCCTGCTAGAGAGCGAGCGAGAGATTCCGGGCCTGCTGCCTTCGCCTGTATATCAGGGATTTCTAGCAGGAGGTAGTTTTCCACTGTGTTTTGATCTTTCTCACAGCAGGGCAGGAATCTCCGGCATGAGCAATTAGGTGCCCCTGAGTCTTAGCACAGGCCTATGTTATCTGAATGCAGATGTTCTACTTGTCAGGCACACAAGACTAAACAACAGTTACTAGTATGATATATGTGGTTTTTGACACCCCAGGTACAAGTCACTTGAGCGTGTTTACAATCCTCCTCGCCAATCTTCCGTTATATTCCCACAGAGCCTATTTGGGAAATGAGTCCTGTTGTCTGACTCTATTCTTTGCAGAGTGCCGTGTTGCCACAAAATCTGCTTTTCAAGGCCCATAATAGTGTTACGGGCAGTGGCATGAGGCACGGGGTATGTTTCCAGCCACCCGGTACTTGCTTCCACCATTGTGAGCACATAGCGCTTGCCTTGTCAGGTTCGTGGAAGCGAGATGTAATCAATCTGCCAGGCCTCTCCATACTTATATTTTAGCCATCGTTCTCCATACCACAGGGGTTTTAGTCATTCGGCTTGTTTAATTGCAGCACAAGTTTCACATTCGTGGATGACCTGTGAGATGGTGTCCATGGTCAAATCCACCCCTTGGTCACAGGCCCATCTGTATGTTGCATCTCTGCCTTGATGGCCTGATGTATTATAGGCCCACTGAGCTAAAAATAATTCACCTTTATGCTGCCAGTCCAGATCTACTTGAGCCACTTTGATCATAGCAGCTTGATCCACCTGCTGGTTGTTTTGTTCTTTCTCAAGGGCTCTGCTCTTTGGTACGTGAGCATCTACATGACATACCTTCACAACCAGCTTCTCTAATTGGGCAGCAATATCCTGCCATAATTCGGCTGCCCAGATGGGTTTGCCTCTGCACTGCCAGTTGTTTTTCTTCCAGTGCTTCAGCCATCCCCACAGGGCATTTGCTACCATCCATGAGTCAATATACAAGTAGAGTACTGGCCATTTTTCTCACTCAGCAATATCTAGAGCCAGCTGGATGGCTTTTACTTCTGCAAACTGACTCAACTCACCATCTCCCTCAGCTGCTTCTGCCACTCATCGCATAAGACTCCACACAGCAGCTTTCCACTTTGACTGCTTGCCTCCAATGCAGCAAGATCCATCGGTGAACAAGGCATGATGCTTCTCATTCTGATAGACTATTGTATGGTGGGGCCTCTTCAGCATGCATGACCTTCTTCTCTGGAAACATTCCAAAATCTTTGCTTTCCAGCCAGTCCATGATTACTTCCAGAATTCTTGGGCGATTGAGGTTTCCTATTCAAGCCCACTGAGTAATCAATGCAACCCACTTACTCCACATAGCATCAGGTGCATGATGTTTAGAGGGGGTCTGACCTTTAAACATCCAGTTCAACACTGGCAATCTTGGCACCAGGAGGAGCTGTGCCTCAGTGCCAATTACTTCTGAGGCAGCTTGAACTCCTTCATAGGCTGCCAGTATCTCTTTTTCCGTTGGAGTATAACGGTCCTCTGATCCTCTGTATCCCCAACTCCAAAACCCCAGGGGTCAACCTCAATTCTACCCCAGTGCCTTTTGCCAGAGGCTCCAGATAGGACCGTTCTCCCCAGCTGCGGTATAGAGGACGTTCTTTACTTCTGGTCCCATCTAGAGTGGTCCAAGGGCCACTGCATGGACTATCTCTTGTTTAATTTGCTCAAAAGCCTGTTGTTGCTCAGGGCCCCATTTAAAGTCATTCTTCTTCTGAGTCACTTTGTAGAGAGGGCTCACAATCTGACTGTAATGGGGAACGTGCATCCTCCAGAAGCCTACTATACCTAGGAAAGCTTCTGTCTCCTTTTTGTTAGTTAGCAGAGACATGGGTGTTATTTTGTTGATCACATCCATTGGGATCTGACAGTGGCCATCTTGCCACTTGATCCCTAAAAACTGTATCTCTTTTGCAGGTCCCTTGACCTTTCCATGTTTGATGGCAAAACCAGCTTCCAGAAGGATTTGAATGACTTTTTCCCCTTCTCAAAAAACTTCTCCTGCTGTATTACCCCATACAATGATGTCATCAATGTACTGCAGGTGTTCCAGAGCTCCACCCTTCTCCAGTGCAGTCTGGACCAGTCCATGGGAAATGGTGGGGCTATGTTTCCAGCCCTGGGGCAGTCGATTCCAGGTGTACTGAATGTCCCTCCAGGTGAAGGCAAACTGTTGCCTACACTCTACTGCCAAAGGAATGGAAAAAAAACGCATTTGTGATATCGTGGCATACCACTTCGCTGCCTTTGACGCCAGTTCGTAATGAGTTCTAACATGTCCAGTACAGCAGCACTCAGCGGTGGTGTTACTCTGTTCAGGCCACGATAGTCCACAGTTAGTCTCCATTCCCCATTGGATTTTCGTACTGGCCATATGGGACTGTTGAAGGGGGAGTGCGTTTTGGTGATCACTCCTTGGTTCTCCAGTTGACGGATCAGCTCATGGATGGGGATTATTTAGTCTCTATTAGTACAATATTGCCATCGGTGGACCGTTGTAGTGGCAATAGGCACCTTTTGCTTCTCGACCCTCAGCAGCCCCACAATAGAAGGGTCCTCTGATAGACCGGGCAGGGTAGACAGCTGTTTAATTTCTTCTGTCTCTACAGCCACTACACCAAAGACCCACCAGTACCCCCTTGTGTCCTTGAAATACCCTCTTCTCAGGTAATCTATACCAAGAATGCGTGGGGCATCTGGGCCGGTCATAATAGGGTGCATCTGCCACTCAGTCCCAGTCATTTTCACTTCAGCTTTCAATATAGTCAGCTCTTGGGAGCCCCCTGTCACGCCAGGGATAAAAATCCATTCTGTCCCTTTATAGTTTGACCGTATTATGGTGCATTGTGCACCAGTGTCCACTAGAGCCTTATACTGCTGTATTTCTGACGTGCCAGGCCATCGAACCCACACAGTCCAAAAAACATGGTTGTCCCTATCCTCCACCTGGGTGGAGGCAGGGCCCCTCTAATCCTGAACAGAGTGTTCGTTATCGACATCTCAGTTCGAGCGGCTCACATAGATTTGATTCCTATTAGGGATCCGAAGCCCATCTATACTGTCTGGAGAGCTTCCCATTGGAAACTGGAGCAACAAATCTCCTGGAAGAAGCCCCATTCCTAATCGGTTCACCTTGCAACTCGTGTATGCTTGTCCATAAAGCCGAGATACGTTATCCATCCCATTTCCTCATGTCTTCTCCATGGTCACACAGGAAAAACCACAGGGTGCCTTGTCATGTGTACCATCTCTCCTAAGTAGGTCTTGCAGGGGAACGCCGTCTCCTGATGGCTGAGACATTCTTTGGTGCAGGTGGGGAGCGAGGTCTGTCCTCCATCTGGGACAATTTGTCCAACACCTTACCAAGGAGTTTTGTGGATTTGTCAGACAGTTTTTCCACAGCTGAGATGCTGGCCCGTGTGGAGGAAACAAGATTATCTGCATACTGCCGCATCCGATTATCTATGTCACCCACCGTTGGTGCATCAGCATCTGCTCAGCTAAATAACGCTAATGAGTTGCCATATGATAGTGGCGTGTTCTGTATCCACTTGCGCCATGTGGGTCTGGTAACTCTAAGTGCATCTAGATCTACTGGTGTTTGTGGGTCACCCAGGTTCTCAAAAATCAGCTCCCGCACATCTATTTCCCTGAGATTCTTGACATTTCTCTGAATGGTTGTCCACTTGCCTGGGTGGTATATGACATCATCCCTAAAGGGATACCTGTTATTTACGCTTCACGGGAGTTACCACCAGAGAGTGAGGGGCTGTGCATCTGTTGCAAGACCCATATCAATTCCTGCTTCTCTAGCCATTGGTCCCAGCTGCTTGGTTTCACTATCATCCAGCTTCAGAGCATCAGCTCCGTTATCCCAGCAGCAGAGCAGCCAAGTAACAAGTTGCTCGCCTTCATGACAGCTATAATCTCTACGTATATCTTGCAGCCCACTCAGGGATAGGGATCAAGTTGTCACCTATGGCTCAGCCTCCTGTGATGTCCCTGGTAGGCCATCACGACCCGCTTTTTGTGGTTTTCGTCTTCTGTACAGAGGCGACCGTTACCAGCACTGGTTGAGTCCCTAGGTGAGCTGCGTCACCCATCACTGGGGGCTGATTAGCTGCAGCCCTTGTTGCCAAAGTCTGGGTCATCACAGCAAGTGCTTCCTGGAGTTGAGTCATTGCAGTACCCAGTGCAGAGATCTGAATAGCCTCTGGTATAGCCGGGGTGCCTGCTGTAGGGACTGGCAGGGTCCAAGAATCTGCCATTCCAGCTGTGGGTGCCAGGGCAGCTGCAGTGTCTGTTACAGTGGTTGCAGCAGTTGTGCCATATCTGCCCTTATACCAATGTTGAAGCCAGAGCAAGAACTGAAAAACATTCAAAAGGCCTAACAACATGAGCATGGCGGTCGAAACATCCCACAGTATTCAAGATTTTCAAAAGGCAGTGAGATCCGCTTCAAGGGAAAAATAACATGCAGGTCACTCATTCCCATTCCATAGAAATCAGAAGTGGTCCCAGTTCCAAACGAATTTATAATACCATAAACTAATGCCAAACAACATAGCAGAGTGATACCTTTAAGTCCATGCCCAGAAGTGACAAACCACACAAAACCAGTAACAAACAGCAGCAAAACCACACATTTGATTAGCCACCACAAAAGCAACTGTAAAACCAAACACCAGAGAATTCCACCCAGTGACCCTGCTACCAACACCAACATGATGAATGCTTGTACCAAAACCAGTCAAATCTGTGAAAACTTCAACCCTCTGAGACTTTTAGGTCAAAAGTCTATGGTTCTCCCAGCTGATCTATGTACATTGGGCACCAAATAAACTGTCCACATTTAGCCCACACCCGGGGCTAATCAATAAGCAGTTTTTCTCTTACCCAATGTCCCTTCCCCAAATGAGGAAGGTGAGAAAGGGAATGGGGAAAAGGAGGGAGACCTGTAGGTTGAAGTTGAACAGATTTAATGAAATAAAGAAATCAATATAAATAATAACACAAAACTATACTTATCTAACAAGAGCCCCCCCTCTTCTTACCAAGCCCTCCCTTTAATAGTGAACTTCATGTTAATGCTATAGAATACACCTGTGGGACAGCCTGTGTCAGCTGCCCTGGATTTAATCTGTACACCAATGCACGCAGCATGGGGAATAAACAAGAGGAGTTAGAAATCCGTGTTCAGTCGGGGGGCTATGATCTAGTGGCAATCACAGAGACTTGGTGGGACACCTCGCATGACTGGAATGTGGTCATGGATGGCTATGTCCTGTTCAGGAAAGACAGGCCACTAAGGAGAGGTGGTGGAGTTGCTCTTTATGTGAGTGAGCAGCTAGAATGTATTGAGTTCTGTCCAGGGGCGGATCAGGAGCGAGTTGAGAGTTTGTGGGTGCGAATTAAGGGGCAGGCTGGCAGGGGTGATACTGTTGTGGGTGTCTATTACAGGCCACCAGATCAGGATGAGGAGGGTGATGAGGCCTTCTACAGGCAGCTGAGAGCAGTCTCTCAATTACAGGGCCTGGTTGTCATGGGGGATTTCAACTACCCTGATATTTGCTGGGAGGCCTACTCAGCCAGCCATCCTCAGTCCAGGAGGTTCCTCCAGTGCATTGATGATAACTTTCTGATGCAAATGGTGGATGAGCCAACTAGGAGAGGAGCGCTGCTGGATCTTGTTCTCGCTAACAAGGAGGGTCTGGTTGAAGAGGTGAAGGTTGAGGGCAGCCTTGGTTGTAGTGACCATGAGATGGTAGAGTTCAGGATCTCATGTGGCAGGAACAGAATAGCTAGCAAAATCACAACCCTGGGCTTCAGTAGGGCCAACTTTGGCCTTTTCAAGCAATTGCTAGGGGAAATCCCATGGGACAGGGTACTAGAAGGTAAGGGGGCCCAAGATAGTTGGTTAGCATTCAAGGACTGCTTCTTCCGAGCTCAAGATCAGAGCATCCCAGCAGGTAGGAAGTCAAGGAAGGGTACCAGGAGATCTGCATGGTTAAACAGGGAACTGCTGGGCAAACTCAAGTGGAAGAAGAGGGTGTACAGATCATGGAAGGAGGGGCTGGCCACTTGGGAGGAATATAAGTCTGTTGTCAGAGGATGTAGGGAGGCAACTAGGAAAGCTAAGGCCTCCTTGGAATTAAACCTTGCAAGAGAGGTCAAGGACAACAGAAAGGGCTTCTTCAAATACATTGCAGGTAAAACCAACACTACAGGCAATGTAGGCCCACTGATGAATGAGGTGGGGGCCCTGGAGACAGAGGATAAAAAGAAGGCAGAGTTACTGAATGCCTTCTTTGCCTCTGTCTATACTGCTGGAGGCTGTCCTGAGGAGCCCCGGACCCCTGAGGCCCCAGAAGAAGTCAGGATAGAGGAGGAATCTGTCTTGGTAGATGAGGGCTGGGTCAGGGACCAATTAAGCAATATGGACGTCCATAAATCCATGGGCCCTGATGGGATGCACCCGCGGGTGCTGAGGGAGCTGGCGGAAGTCATTGCTAGGCCACTCTCCATCATCTTTGCTAAGTCGTGGGCAACGGGAGAGGTGCCTGAGGACTGGAGGAAAGCGAATGTCACTCCAGTCTTCAAAAAGGGCAAGAAGGAGGACCTGGGTAACTATAGACCGGTCAGCCTCACCTCCATCCCCGGAAAGGTGATGGAACAACTTGTCCTTGGTGCTGTCTCTAGGCACATCAAGGATAGGGGGATCATTAGGGGCACTCAGCATGGCTTCACCAAGGGGAAGTCATGCTTAACCAACTTGATAGCCTTTTATGAGGATGTTACCCGGTGGATAGATGATGGTGAAGCTGTGGATGTGGTCTATCTTGATTTCAGTAAAGCGTTTGACACGGTCTCCCACAGCATCCTCGCAGCTAAACTGAGGAAGTGTGGTCTGGATGATCGGGTAGTGAGGTGGATTGTGAACTGGCTGAAGGAAAGAAGCCAGAGAGTGGTGGTCAATGGGACTGAGTCCAGTTGGAGGCCTGTGTCTAGCGGAGTCCCTCAAGGGTCGGTACTGGGACCAGTACTATTCAATATATTCATTAATGACTTGGATGAGGGAATAGAGTGCCCTGTCAGCAAGTTCTCTGATGACACACAACTGGGAGGAGTGGCTGACATACAGGAAGGCTGCGCAGCCATTCAGAGAGACCTATACAGGCTGGAGAGTTGGGTGGGGAGAAATTTAATGAAATATAACAAGGGCAAGTGTAGAGTCCTGCATCTGGGCAAGAACAACCCCATGTATGAGTACAAGTTGGGGACAGACCTGTTGGAGACCAGCGTAGGGGAAAGGGACCTGGGGGTCCTAGTGGACAGCAGGATGACCATGAGCCAGCAGTGTGCCCTTGTGGCCAAGAAGGCCAATGGCATCCTGGGGTGTATTAGAAGGGCTGTGGTTAGCAGGTCAAGAGAGGTTCTCCTCCCCCTCTACTCTGCCCTGGTGAGGCCCCACCTGGAATATTGTGTCCAGTTCTGGGCCCCTCAGTTCAAGAAGGACAGGGAACTGCTAGAGAGAGTCCAGTGCAGAGCCACGAAGATGATTAAGGGGGTGGAACATCTCCCTTATGAGGAGAGGCTGAGGGAGCTGGGTCTCTTTAGCTTAGAGAAGAGGAGACTGAGGGGTGACCTCATTAATGTTTATAAATATGTAAAGGGCAAGTGTCATGAGGATGGAGCCAGGCTCTTCTCAGTGACATCCCTTGATAGGACAAGGGGCAATGGGTACAAGCTGGAACACAGGAGGTTCCACACAAATATGAGGAAAAACTTCTTTACGGTGAGGGTGACCGAACACTGGAACAGGCTGCCCAGAGAGGTTGTGGAGTCTCCTTCTCTGGAGACATTCAAAACCCGCCTGGACGCATTCCTGTGTGATATGATCTAGGTAATCCTGCTGCGGCAGGGGGATTGGACTAGATGATCTTTCGAGGTCCCTTCCAATCCCTAACATTCTGTGATTCCGTGATTCTGTAACTGCTGAGGGCCTTGATCACCATGGCTGGCCACAAACTGAAACCAAATCCCAATGAAACCAGGACACTTATCCAGGAGAACGCTGTGGGAGACAGTATCAAAGGCTTTTCTGAAGTCCAAGTATACTACATCCACAGCCTTTCCCTCATCCACTAGGCGGGTCACCTGGTCATAAGAAGAGATCAGGTTGGTCAGGCAGGACCTGCCTTTCCTAAACCCATGCTGACTAGGCCTGATCCCCTGGTTGTCTTCCATGTGCTGTGTTATCGCACTCAAGATCATCTGTTCCATGACCTTGCCAGGCACTGAGGTCAGACTGACAGGCCTGTAGTTCCTGGGATCCTCCTTCCGGCCCTTCTTGTGGATGGGCATTACATTGGCCAGCCTCCAGTCATCTGGGACCTCCCCAGTTAGCCAGGACTGATAATAAATAATGGAGAGCAGCTTAGCAAGCTCTTCTGCCAGCTCCCTCAGTACCCTTGGGTGGATACCATCCGGTCCCATAGACTTGTGAGCATCCAAGTGGCACAGTAAGTCACTAACTACTTCATCCTGACTTATAGGGGGTCTATTCTGCTCCCCATCCCTGTCTACTGGCTCAGGGGGGGCAGTTTCCCTGAGGATAACCAGTCTTTCTGTGAAAGACTGAGGGAAAAGAAGGTATTAAGCACCTCAGCCTTTTCCTCATCCCTGGTCACAATGTCCCCCCCCCGCATCCAATAAAGAATGGAGATATTCCCTTGATCTCCTTTTGTTGTTTATGTATTTATAAAAACACTTTTTATTATCTTTTACTGCAGTGGCCAGACTGAGTTCTAGTTGAGCTTTCGCCTTTCTAATTTTCCTTCTACATGACCTAACGACATCCTTGTACTCTTCCCTAGTTGCCTGCCCCTTTTTCCAAAGATTATAAACCTTCTTTTTTCCCCCCTAAGTTCCTGCGAAAGCTCCCTGTTCAACCAGGCTGGAATTCTTCCCCCATGGCTCATCTTTCAGCTCATGGGGATGTACTGCTCCTGTGCCTTTAAGATTACTTAAAGTATGTCCAGCTTCCTGGACCCCTTTGTTATCAAGAACTATTTCCCATGGGACTCTCTGAACCAGTTTCCTAAATAGGCCAAAGTCCACCCTCCGGAAGTCCAAGGTAGAGGTTTTGTTGACCCCCTTCCTTCCTTCTTTCCCCAAGAATCAAAAACTCTTATCATTTCTGGGGCGCTGTGCCCAAGACTGCCTCCAACCACCACATCTCCCACCAGACCTTCTCTCTTTGTAAACAGCAGGTCTAGTGGGGTACCTCCCCTGGTGGGCTCACCAACCAGTTGTGTTAGGAAGTTATCATCTTCCACACACTCCAGGAACCTCCTAGACTGCCTCCTTTCTGCTGAGTTGAGTTTCCAGCAGACATCCGGCAAATTAAAGTTTCCTACTAGAACAAGGACTAGCAATTGTGAGACATCAGCCAGCTGCTTGTAGAATAGCTTATCTGCCTCTTCATCCTGGTTGGGTGGTCTATAACAGACTCCCACCAGGATATCTGCCTTGCTGGCCTTCCCCCTGATTCTTACCCATAGGCACTCAACCTTATCATCAGTGTCCTTAAGCTCTATACAATCAAAACACTCCCTAATGTAAAGGGCCACCCCACCGCCTCTTTCCTCTCCTGTCCCTTCTGAAAAGCTTGTAGCCATCCATTGCAACACTCCAGTCATGTGAGGCATCCCACCATGTTTCCATGATAGCAACTATGTCATATCTTTCCTGCTGCACAATGACCTCCAGCTCCTCCTGTTTGTTACCCATGCTGCATGTGTTGGTGTAGATGTACTTCAGCTGGGCTATCGGTTTCTCCCCCAACTCTGGCATTCCACCCCTAGGCTCATTTCCAGCAAGCCAGGTTTTATCCCCCTCCCCCTTCAAGCCTAGTTTAAAGCCCTCTCAATCAGCTCTGCCATTTTACAAGCTAGAATCCTTTTGCCCCTATTAGACAGGTGAACCCCATCTGTCTCAAGCAGGCCTGGGCCTGTATAAACCACCCCATGATCAAAAAAGCCAAAATTCCACCTATGGCACCAGTCTTTAAGCCATGTGTTGATCAGGTGGGTTCTCCTGCTCCTTTCGGCATTCTTGCCTGCTACCAGAGGAATCGAGGAAAACACCACTGTGCTCCTGTCCCTTCAACCAGTCACCCCAGTGCTTTGAAATCCTTTTTGATTGCCCTAGGGCTTCTCTCATCAACCTCATTACTGCCATCCTGGACAACCAGCAATGGGTATGTCACAGTTTAAAGCTGGGCCAGCTATTAAACTGGTGGCAGATGCTCTCTATTAACCCTCCTCCCCGCCCCCTAGAAGGGGAAGGAAAAGAGAAAAGGGAGAGAGACTTATGGGTTGGAAAGTTAAAACAGTTTTAATGAATTATAATAATGAAAAAAAGAGTATAATAATAATGAAAATAATTAAATATATACAAAACCAAGATCACGTTTCCCTCATGTCGGTCACGACATCACCAGCACTGCAGGGCAGGCTCCAGGAAGGCCCAGACTGGGCCCAGTGACGCACAGGAACTGGATTCAGGAATGCATGAATCGGTGGCAGCAGAAAAATGGACAGAGTCCCCTTCAGACGCCAGCCATAGCAGATTCAACCGACAAGTGCAGAGCCTTGTGATCCCCCCCACTTTATACTGAGAATGACATGTATGGGATGGAATACCTTCATTGGTCAATTTGGGGGTCACCTGTCCTGTCTGCTCCTCCCTGCGGGTGCGACCCTTCTACAGCTCTTCACTCATAATTAGTAAGGGATTTAGCAGTGACCTTGGTTTCTCTAAGAATAAGTACAGCAAGAGCCTTTCTGCATAACATCCCTACCAGTGCCTCAGTGATAACTATAAACTTTGAGTGTTATCAGTCCTAGAAGCAGACACTGTCTGCAAAACATGCAGTTAGTTTCAGAAAGTGCAGTTACTTAGAAGAGACTTAGCTGAAAGTAAAAATCACTGAAAGGAAAGTTGGTTCTGTTTTAGTCCAAACCAGGACAGGGTAATAATCAGAGGGTTGAATTAGTGTAGGGAGCCTCCTGGTAATATCCCTTACCCAGGCCCCAGGGAGGCAGCAGACCTCCCTGTGGGATGGGTCTGGTCGGCATACAGGGCCCTCAGTTCCCCTCAGAATGGAGTCCCCCACTACAATCACCCTTCTTTCTTTTTTAACACCTGTCATTCTGATCCATCTGGTTGACTGACTTATTCTAGGCAAGCCCCCAGATGGACCTTCTCCACAATCATCTGCCTGACCCTCAAGTTCCAGAGCCTCATACCTATTCTGTAAGGGCATTTGGGAAGGTGAGGGGGTCCGGGCAGGGATTTTCCTATTCCCCCGAGCAGGGACCTGTTTCCACTCCCCCTCATCCTTTGGGTCCCCTCCTTCCTGATGGTGAGAGGATCGGGGCTCCTCTGACTCTTGCCGAGTTTCCATCTGCTGCATTTCTCTCAGGGATGGAAGGGCGTGACTCCACCAGTCAATTTCTCTTTCATACTCCCTGATACTCCTCAGCCTCTCCACCTCTTCTTTAAGCTCTGCCACCAGGCTGAGCAGATCATCTACCTGTTCACACCGCACACAGGTGTCATTTCTGCTGTCTCTTGATATTAATGCCAGGTTCAAGCACTCCCTGCAGCCAGAGACCTGGACAGCTGTATGCTGTTTAGGGGGCTCCATCTGGGTCCCCACACTCCCACTAGCCACGGCTTTCAGCCTTGTGGAAACCATTACTGGGTCTATTCCAAATTGAACAGGCAAAGCCACCAAGTGTGCTTACCCCAGGAGTCAGGAGGGTGGCTACGCCCTGCCTGCGCAAACTGCCACACCCATCCTGTTTGCCCATCTTGGTTGCTCACACTCCCTCAGTCATTGTTGTCACCGCCCCACTAACTGACTGTTTGTTTTGATCTTTCTGCGTTTAAATCTCCCGCGGTTGCTCCTGGCAACGCCCCCTCCTCGCCTGATTGGCTGGCGAGAGCTTCCGGGTGATGACGGGGCTCGGGGCTGCTGCTCGAGTGTCCCTGAGCTTGGGAACCCCCTGTACAGCCTGATCTAACACTCGCCCCCGGACTCATCATCAATCATCATCATCATCATCGTCGTCGTCGTCGTCGTCGTCGTCGTCGTCGTCGTCGTCGCCGCCGCCGCCGCCGCCGCCGCCGCCGCCGCCGCCGCCGCCACCGCCGCCGTCCCACCAACTGACTTGTTTTGATCTTTCTGCATTTAAATCTCCCGCGGTTGCTCCTGGCAACGCCCCCTCCTCGCCTGATTGGTTCAGTCGTCGTCGTTGCCGCTGCTGCTGCTGCTGCTGCTGCTGCTGCCGCCCCGCCGACTGACTTGTAACAGCTGCTGTCTTCAGCAGAGGCACAACACACTCTAGTTTAAGCTATGACAGTACCTAGAAATGCAGACAGAGGCTTGTGCAGAGGATCTCTACCCCTTACATGTGGTGTATATCAGATTTACAGGGTTGGGAAAGATCCCTTTAGCCACCTCCCTGCTCTATATGTGGCTGCAGTTGCTCAGAGCGTAGCTCTGTCTGTCTTTACTCTGTTGTTGCAAAGCTGAGGATCTCTGCTGAGCTCCGTAGAATCAACCTGTAGCTGCAGCAGCCTCACGGGTCACATCTATACGGCTAAATAAAACAGGCCTTGGCACCGATGGCCGTGGTCTGAACTGTATCTACATGTTATAGCAATGACACTGGATCTCTTCTGTGCCTATGCAGTGTCCTTGCGGCTGTAAGACACAGTTACTGTTTTGTGTGGAGTCCTTTTCCAGTTCCAAATGCCTGCAATGATTTGAGGGCTGCGTTGGCACCCACCGGAGCATTATTCTTCTTGCACAAAAGCAAGGATGTGCATTGCATGACCAGAAGTGTTTCAGATGGGCATGAGAGGGTTGCAGATTGGATAAAGCCTGGTAGGGTGATTTTGGAAGACTGTAGAGATGGAAGGGCACTAAACCTGACTATGTGCAAACTGTGATCGGGATCAGTCTGTCAGCTGGTGTTGAACTGAGCAGTTTGGGGAGAGTGCGAACTCCTTAGTCCATATGGCCTTCAGAAGCTTGGGGCTTTTTGGCCCTGTTTTACTTAGTGGTGGAGATGTGGTCACTGGGAAAAGAGTTGTTCCTTGTCCTTATTACCACAGCACATTTGAAGTTGAGAGAACTGTAGGGCAGTCAAATACTCTCTTCTCTTTTGTTACATGGCTGACAGAGTGCGGATTGTATCAATGTACACATAAATTGTTGTTATAGGTAGGATTTTTGAAAGAAACGGAGGGTTTTGTCTAGCCAGGGGCCTTAGCAAAATTAATCCATACTAATTCAAAGTGTGAATTTACAGTTAAACTGCTTTAAATTCTTGTGTGTACAAATGAGTTCCAGAATGAAAGTGGCTGTAATTCAGATCATTTTAGTGTCAGGGTCACCATGTCCTGGTATCTGACTTGCTGATAACCACATCGTCTAATTGCTTTCATAAAGTGATTAAGTGCCATAGGAGCCCAAGTCAATTTGACTTTCTTCGCAGCCAAATACCTAGTCATTTTAGAAAATGGGATTGAAGTTCCTAAATAACTTAGGTTGCTTTTGAAAATGTAGTTTTGTTGGAATATTTGAAGTATTCAGCACCATAGCAACAGCAAGGAATTATGTCTAGTGTTCAATAGTAATTTAATGCACTAAAAAAACTTATTGGATATCAGTTGTGAAAAATATGAGATACATTACAGGTGTGAGAATAAACTACTTCCAGTGATAGTGATAAGCAATTTCAGTAAAGGAACAAGGGCAAATCTTCTTTTACTTTTTCAGAATATGTGATAAAATTTTAGGTCTGCAAGGTCTCTCAGGCATGAGAATAAAATACTTGCAGTGATATTGATAAGCAATTTCAGTAAGGGACCAAGGGCAATTTTTTTTTTTATTTTTCAGAGTATGTGATAAAATGTTAGGTCTACAAGGTCTTAATGTTTAGTGCAAAAAAAAAAGCTAGAAATTAATTAGTTATGCTTGCTCTTGTAAAGGGCTAAAAGTTATAAGACAGAGTTATTGATTTTGGTTTATGCTATATGGCCTTCATGAAGAGATAACCTAGTGTCTCTTTACTATATAAGATTAAATGTCTAAGACAAAACTCAGATCTTTTTAAAATAATGAAATTAAAAGTTGAGCCTCTTCAGAGAAATCATGGTTTTTCTTAGTGCTACTGTGATGATTCAGGTTAAATACAAGTCTTTTGCTTTGTGATACAGTGTACAAAAGACATGCATAAAACTGTTGTTAACTGTGTAAGTTTAATGAGAAACAGAGTTTAAATGTCACCTATGTAAACACATCCAGCGTATACTAGTGGACAATACAAGAAGCTTGGAAACTTCATTGTTTCTTGTGGGGAAGAGTGACTCTTCTCTTTGTCCCCCACTTTAACTTGGGTCAGGGCTGGGATCTAAATCCCTGATTGATAAGGATCGTAGCTGAAGCATTAATTTTGTGTTAATACCCAATCTTCTGCATCCCATGGAGTGCCTTTCAAGATCTCTTCTATTACTATTGACTCTTAGTGTTTCAATAAGCAGTGAACATCACCATACTTAGGCATTTTTTTATTCTCTGGCTTTGTTATCTTCTGCAGGAGTACTGTGCTGGGTTACCATAGAGAATATTTCTGTGGAATTTTCCTTCCTTAAAAAGAATTGAATTTCCAGTCTGTTCCTCAGTGATAAGCTTCCATATTGAAGGGTGGTCTGTGTTTGTGTTGGGGTGGTTTCTGTGGGCCCTGTGATGAATTAAGGCTGTATTATGAAATACAGAACATGGATTTAGGTGGTGGATCTAAATAGAATATAGCCACTGATTTGCATTGCATAGTGGTCTGCCATATAGTGAAAAGAGTCTGTACCATTACTCAGCCTCTCTTGTCAGCTTCATCCATCAAGTCTGCAAAGATTTTGACCCTGCCCCAGTGAGCTGATGATCATAGGGCAAGAGATGCCTAATAACAGGACTGTGTGTAACAGAACTGGAAAGGCAACTCTTCTGTCCACAGGCTGCATGTGTGCTTTGGATGATTCAAAATCTGAGAGCATGGTCAAACTGAAAGGCTAAACACAAGCGAAAGATCATATATGAAACACTTTGAAAGAGAAATCTGTAATAGCTCCATAAGCACCCCTCTTCCCAAATTTGTAGAAAAAGCTTCTGCATTTCTGTCTTCTACACTGACATAGGTATTGGGAGTTCAAGCATATTGTAGCTCCAAGTTGAGCAAAAGGGTGTGCAAAACAAAACAATATATCCTGGAGTGGGATAAACCTTCAACATTTGTAGAAAATGATAGAATCAGAAAAGTCATGCTCTCACCTGCTGATTTCAGCCATTCGGCTGCCTTTCTCACTTTCCAGTAAGTGTGTGTGGCTTTGTTATTAGTCACCTCACTTTAAATATGATGCGCTTCAAGGAAGTGTGGAAGATCATTGACTCCTACTTGAATTTTCAGGGGGTGTCACGGTTACTCCATATGATACCAGTCAGCAGTTGTTCTAGGAGTGTTTTGTGGTACTGATCAAATTATTGGACACCATAGTTGTTAAATATCTGACTTCGAATCCTTTGCCTTTACGATGGAGCACCATGTGGTGTTCTGACTGTGGACGTGTCTGATGTTACACATGTACCAGGTACTGTTACCTGCACCAAGGATTGGAGATTCAGGGAGAGTTTTGAGCTTTTGCTTGCTAACAAGCACTTATGATCCCATGAACAGCTGTCATTGTAAAGATAATTTTCCATGCAATAAGTATGACCTAAACCTCTGTTATGGAAGTATTTTTTTTTGTATAGCATGATCAGTTGAGCCAATAAAACTCATATTTTGCTGTTATCCATTAGAGACCCATTCTCCCTCTTGTATTTGGCATTAATGTAGTGATGTTTGCAAAGCAGCTTGTTATCTTATTTTCAGACATTCAGAAGTTTCACAAGGGAAATGACCAGACTTTATCCTCTGTTATAATATTTTTAAAAGTTTGGTGGAGCTTTTCATGCTGAGAAACAGGCAACAAGCAGGAGTGTTATGGATGTCTCTTTTTTTGAAAGACTGTCTTGAAACTTTGAGTGTGCCAGGCAGGCAGTGATGTTAATTCTGACAGGGCTGAAGAAATAACTGTTAAAATTGTGACACTGCTAGCAAAGGGAAGGATGGCTTTCAGAACAAAACAAAGCAAAATACATGTGCAGGTTGAATTCTTGCACCGCAGGACTGCAAACGTGTGTGTGCCTGCGTCCCCTGATGTATAAATACAGCTCTGCTCTTTGTGTCACGGTGTAAAACTGAAAGGTGTTCTGGCAGAAGTTTTGATCATCAAATAAGTGTTCATGTTTCATGTGCTTCCTAGAGCAAATAATCTCATAACGCATGAAGAAGGATTTGGTTTTGGTTTAGATATTTACAACTATTAAAACAACCTGACAGAGCTGTGCATGTATTTCCTATGACACAATCTAATGCTTTGAGGGAAGAATCAATTCCTTTTAGCAAAAAGCCTTTCAAACAGAAATTAAATAAAAGGTTTTAGAGAGAAAGAGTACATGCAGCCCTCCTGTACCTATCCTGAGGGAGTGTAGTGCAGCTGTTTCATGATCAAAATTTTGACCATGGGCTCTAGCAGTTGTTGGGAGCTCCACGCATGGGCTTTCAGCTTCTAGACCTGTGTATTCCCTGTCCTGTGTATTCCCTGTCCCTGTCCTTCTACAATCTGTAGAAGATACAGTAGAAATTATTTGTAGAAGAAAGCAGTATATGCTGCAAACAAATAAAACATCTGCATTACAATAGACATGTTCATGCCCACTATGTAGATCTCTTAGGGATAAAAAGTATGATTGAGAAATAATACTGGTGCAGTCCTATTGAAAACAACCAATTTAAAAATAACCATCTCCAAAGAAACCTTCTAGTCTTTGAACCAGAGTAGCCATAGCAGTAATAGAAAATACATGTTTTGTATTTAATGCTGACATTCCAGTATACAAGCAATAACTTCAGAGCTCCTGACTGTTTTCTTGGCAGGTTAGTAAGGCACTGGGCAAAGGTGAAGATGAAACACGCCACAAATTCCCCTCGCATTATTACTCAGCACTAGTCTGTCTTCTGGGATCTTCATGTCTTATAAGTTTACCTTGTATCATTGTGGGTATATAAATTATTACATTGAAAAAAAAAATCCATTTGCTACCCTTTTTGCATCTTAAATTAGGATATTAAGTGACCAAACAGTCCTGTAACTGTCCTGGATGCAAAGCTTTTTATCTGCTGCATTGCATCAATATAAAATATTTATTCTGTGAGGAAAAATGAGTAGTAAGGCACATTTTGTAAACATGTATACATGTCACGCACACACAGTTAGCTACTAGTCCTGCCATAGCGGGACTACTAAATGGGATTACTTGCTTGCATGAAATTGCTGTTGTGGATATTTGTTTGCTGGATCAGAACATCAAGGAGTAATTGTTAATATGATAATGAACTACTGTGCTACTATAAATGAAAAGTAAATCTGATCAGAGAAGCAGAAGAGTAGACATTGTTACAAAAATGAATTCTCATCTTCTTTCATATGTGAGTGTTCCTTGATGAAATAGGATTATCGTTATTTTAGTTCAGTCATTTAAGACTTAAAATTTCCAGTGGTGAACTTTTAACTAGTTGAATAGATCATGAAATGCTAGAGCAATTTGAAAGAACCCATATTCCTCTTCTGAAGGAACTTGTATTCCTGTTCAAGGGGATGAAGTGGTGTATTTGGAAGGAAATACTAGAGCGTGAAAGAATCAGACATCACATTTTAGTGAAACAGTAGACGTGATCTGAATTGGTAATGAATGTTCCTCAGTGACTGGTTGGCTTTGAACACCTAAGGAGCTTTTATGGGAATCATAATGTTTCTGAAATATGCTTTTATGGGATGGGCTGTGCATATGCATGAAGTGGACGAAAGAAACTCGGTGGGCAAAATGGTGGAAGAATGTTTAATTGTTCATATGTACAAAGTTCAAATAAACCTATAAACTTACATGCAAAATAATAATTTATAATTACATTAAGCATTATAACTATAATTATTATAATAAATAATTATATTATACTAATTACTTGTAATTCACCATAAACCTATATACAAAATCATTTTGGCCAGAGTTACAGATAATTGATTTTCAATGATGCCTTTAATAGTAAGCTAATTAGACAAAATGAATTCTTTTCTAGATGCATTTTCCATATAGGTGTGCACCTCACATGCTGTTGACATTATACAAGTAAACATTAATGAACTATTTGCATACTAATACATTCACCTGATGTGTCTGAGATGTTTTTCCCTTGTATACTGAGTGCAAGGATAGGGTCTGTGGATGATGGCAGACTAGTTATCTGTGAAAAGTAAAGCCCTGTGTTACCTCAGAGAATAACTAAACAGTAGGCAAGGATTATTCCTCCATAGGCTACTTCAAGAGACCCCAACATCTGCTTCCTCTTTGCAATAAAGCAATACTATCTCTATGCTCCTCGATCTTTTGTCTCTCTGGTGATATTTCTGAATAAAGGCACATTAACAGTATTATGGTGTTGAAATTCAAGACTTCTGAATTTGTAAGTAGAAATTAAATATGGTATTTAATAAAGAAAGTATATTTTAGGCATAGAAGATTTGCATTAAGACAACTAATCTGTAGTTCCAAAGCACTACATTAGCTCTCTTTAATCAAGTTGGTGACAAATCTTTTTTTACAATATATTTCATAAAGTAGTAGATTAAAAAAGCACTTACTCTCAATATGTATATACTAAAATGGTGACTAATCATATACATATTCTAGAATTACACGCTGTTGCTTTTGGGAAGCTGATGTGGATTTCATGATCCTTAATATTTTATTAAAAAAAAAAGTACCCTGTTGAACTGGGAGGGTAGAGGTTGTTTTCCAATAATGATATTTCCATATTAAAAAAATCTGTTGATGAATATTTTCTGAATTTAAAGTTTTGATGATTTGAGCACTTGGATTCTCATTTGGACATTCAGTCATTGGATTTTTGCATAATTCTATTTTTCCTGGATATTTTGAAAAAAAATTATAAGACATTTTAAGAAAAAAAAAGAATAAAGAGATTTGAGGGCTCTTACCATTCTCATTCTGTCTGTACAGTTTGACAATCAGCAAGCATTGGGAGGCAGAACTGGCCACGCTCAAGGGTAATAATGCTAAGCTCACAGCAGCCCTGCTGGAGTCCACTGCCAATGTAAAACAATGGAAGCAACAGCTTGCTGCGTATCAGGAAGAAGCAGAACGTCTTCATAAGCGGGTAAGTTGAGGCAAACAGCCAGAATCCTTGAGGTGAAAGTACTGGTGACTGTATTCATTCATTTTGAAGTAAAATAAGCTTATTGTTGGAGCTTTAGGTTAATCTTTGAGACAGAAATTAATGATGACTTTAAAGCACACAGGGTTCCTCAGTTGGGAAATTTTCTTTTATAGTTCTTTTTCTGCAGAAGGTTTTGTTGCAGGAAGCATTATCTAACCTGTGATACTTAGGACACGTCTGCCAGCTTTCACTCTTCATTTGCTGCCAGCTGCATCACATCTGTTTCAGGACCTTCTCCATAACATTACACTTTAGTCCCTCTTGCATTTAAGCCCATAGAAACTTGACATCAGATCTGTAAGTTAAAGGAACCCTGTTGTAGTTTCCACATATAACAAAGACCAACAGCTTCCTTTCATCCTTGCACCTAAAGAAAACTGAATGTAGAATCAAGCTCATTCTACACAATTAGAGATCTGCCTCTGCTTTCATACAGGAGGGGCAGGGTCCCATTCCCTTCACTGTAAATTTTGTTTCCAGAGGTCATTTGGCAAACCAGAAATTAGAGCACATTGCAGGTAGAAATGCCAGTGTTTGAGAGAGGAATAAAGTGTATGCAAGGTTGAAGGCTGCATTATGAAAACAAGTCTATAATATTTTTATTTATCTTCTCTTTTCACATGTAACTCTCTCTATATTGTATAATTTATTCTTCTTTATTCATATGAATTTGTCATCAGAGTTTAGGACATATTTTTGTACAAAGTGAAGGCAAGATTAGGATACGTATGGAGGGAAGATGTCTTTGATGGAGATGTATTAGTTTTGTTAATATCAGTTAACTTAGAAAAATATCAAGGAGATGAACTCAGTTAAGAAAATAAAAACAAACAAAAGCTCTATATGCTTTTTTGCATGAATAGCCAGCCCAGCCTTAAACCGTGACAGACCAGTTTCATGAATATGCTGACAGAAGGGAAAGGTCAAGTAGCAAACATGTCAGACAATTTGGTTTTATATGCTGTACTCTCTTAAATGAAATAAGGTATGGCAATTACAGTTAGCCAAATCCTGCAAATTGTGAAGGGTTCTTTCAGACCTGTGCTGGATCCGTCCAACTGGAGGCTAGTAGTCCCAGGAACAAGGATCATATTGATCTGAGGAGGAGAAATTCATCAGGCTGCATCTAACCTGGAGGTCTGGAAGAATAGCAAGAATTCACTTGATCTCTAGAAACCTGGGGAAATGGCAGATTGTTGGGGCTGTCCTATACCTAGACTGACTTGCAGATGAGGATCTTGAAGTCCCAGCCAAATGAGTTGATAGGGAAGAACGACAGTTTCTGTTGGACTGTAACTGTGTGCGCCATAGCTGGATGGACAAAAAATGCATGAAGTGTAATTAAAACTAGTGCTTTTTGCAAAGTACTTTCATTTCAAGAAATTGGCAGTTGCTGACAAAATTGCTTTGCTTCAGAAATTTTCCAGTCAGGAACAAGTTTGACACGTGTGTTTGTATAGAGAGAGATTTTCACTTTGTCATCTCATTTAAGCTTCTACTCTGGAAGGGTGGAAGTTCTAACCTGTGCTCCAGGTTTGTGAATAGATGATAATAGTCATTGTTGATAAAATTATTTAAATTATTGTTACGACCTGGTCGCAACTAGTTCATAAATCCCTTGGAGTAAATTAAGGTGAAACGACACCAAATAACTGGTATGAAATTAAGAACAATTTATTAATACAGGGAAAGTTGCATGGTTGTTGTTATAGACGCTCGTGATAAATCGGGAAAGCCAATCTATATTAATAACAAGAAATTTTATTAACATGAATTTAGCAAGCGATAAATGAACAAAAACAGCGCTGGGCGACCGGGGGAGTAACAGCTCCGCCAACGGCTCGCACCGAATCTTAGGAGAAACATCAATTTATTAGACAAAGCATACATATTCATTAATATGGGTTGGGTTATTATAATTCACAATCGTGGTTGATGCCTATCCAGCCAGAGTTGTAAATCACAGCAATTGAGGCACAGGCCCCAAAGAAAAGACACTATCTAGCCAGAGTTGTAAATCACAGCAATTAAGGCACAAGCAGGGGTGTTGTTTTTGTTCCCAAGGCTCAGCCATTTGTCTTCTGGCGCCTCCTTATCTATGCATCTGCCATTTGTCGGTTGTGTTGGAATTTCCTTATCTAGTTACAAGCTTAACATATGTTATTCTAAACCTACCATCCTACATAACAGGAGGTTTGTTGCAGTAAAGCCTTTACATCTACGTGCGATTTTATGAACAAAGTTAACCCGTCTATTACAGTTGTAAGTGTCTTGGGTTTCTAAAGGCATTGAGAAAAGAGAGAAAAGGGAAAAGGAAAAGAGAAAGATAGAGACTATGAGAGAGAGGAAAAGAGAGATCACCACCCTTGGATCCAGCGATGTAAGTTGTCTGTAGAGTCGGTAAGTTGCTTGCAGAGTTGCTCCTCCGGTAAATCGCTTGCAGGATCGGTCCTCAGGTGGCGGGCGGGAGCGCGCGCCAGCATCCCAAGCAAGAAGGTCTAAATACTTTAGGTCATTTGCATGCGAGATAGGGGAGGGTGGTAACATCTCCCCTCTCTGCTCGCTTCTCATGCTAATTGGGATGCCTGCGCTTTGCAGTCTTAAATTGTTCTCGAAATGAGTCGGTGGTCCTCCAAGGGGTGTCTGGTGGTCGTGATCCCCTAGTCGTGGTGTCCGCTGTATGACCCCGCTTCTGCACAAGCGTAGTTGAGGCCTTGCAAAGTTGTTGCACATGTAGGCTGGCCCCAAGGAAAAGATACCATCCCGCCTCCGCAGGACTTATCTCTTCCTCCAGCCAGAGTTGTAAATCACAACAATTAAGGCACAGCAGGGGTATTGTTCTGTTCCCAAGGCCCTTATCTCTTGCCAGACTTGCAGGCCTCTGTAGCACCCATCCCCTCCTCCAGCCAGAGTTGTCAAACAAGTTGTTTAAGGCATACAAACTCTGTCTGTCACAATTATAACCTTATATTATAATTGCTATAGTGCAAAAGTTCGGGTGGATTTGATCACCAGATTCAGGTTTTACAGGGAAGAACTCATTGCTAAAACATGGACATAATGAGATAGCATTCTTCATACTAAAATGTATTAACAGCTTTTGTTGCAAAGCTGAGACAATACAGCAGCTGAATTATTTGCCTGCCCTGTCATGGGGAGACCCAATTAGACAAGATGGGCAAGGCACTGTGGTAGAAGATCCCTTTTTCTTGATGTTACTCTCACTCTTAGTAAAATCTTATTTAAAATCTGTTATTGGAAAATACAATTAACGAATATAGGAATTTTTAGCATGTCACTTTTCTTGTACCTGATACTACAGTTAACAGACGTAGTAACCAAGTCTTTGTAGCTACATTCATTAATAGCTGATTATTTTTTAGAAACTTTGCCCAACAAATTTCCTGCAATTATTTTGTATTGCTGAGGGAACACAAAATCTTATAACATGGGATCATCTACACTATACTCTCTTGATCTCTCATCCATACGGTGTGATACAAGAGCTGTTCTAACCTGCATGCTGGAGACTGATCTTTCAAATTGAAATAGTGCCACATTCAAAAAGAAATTGCAAGTCAGATACTTCTCTGTTACACAGATAGAAAATGTGCCGTTGAAATGGTGGATCTGGAGACTGTTGGTTATGGTATATGTAGTAGCAAGCAGTATTAAGTCACTGTATCGTGTTCTTTCTGTTAGGCTTATCTGTTAAGCTCAGTATAAACATGTAGCTGCAATTGATCAAAAAAATGTTCCTCAAATTGGAATCTGTCTCACCTGAGATTATGTAGAAGTTATACATCAAGTCTAAGATGATCATCTTTTTTTCTTGCAATTCATGGAGAGACAAAAGCATGAAGAATAAGTGTCCCAGTCTAAGAAAACTGACTAAGGTGTTGAGTTGAATTTGCTCCTGTAAGTGCTTGTCTTTCCCTATAGGATAATCATCAAAATAGTCCTATAAACATACTTTTAGTCAGATGAAAGGATGAGAGGAAATTGCCTCAAGTTGCACCAGGGGAGGTTTAGATTGGATATTAGGAAAAATTTCTTCACCAAAAGGGTTGTCAAGCATTGGAACAGGCTGCCCGGGGAAGTGGTTGAGTCACCATCCCTGGAGGTATTTAAAAGATGAGTAGATGTGGTGCTAAGGGACATGGTTTAGTGGTGAACTTGGCAGTGCTAGGTTAACAGTTGGACTTGATGATCTTAAAGGTCCTTTCCAACCAAAACGATTCCATGATTCTATAATTTGAAAAAGAAATAAAAACAACCAACCAAACTGCTTTCACTCTGGGAAAGGAAAAAATGTTTTCACTGAAGGGTCCCTCATCCTCATCTTCATCATCTTTCTAAAAAAACTAAGAAATGTTTTAAGATCCTTTTATCTGCAAGTTATAAGAAACATACACAAACATGCCACAACATTTTTATGTAGTCAAAACTTTGCAGAATAAAATATATCCTATCATTCCAAAACTCCATTGCAGAATGAAGAAATTACTGGATTTAAATTCTCAGGATTAAAGGATGACATATCTGTACCATGTTTGCTATTGCATGTATTTCATGAGCTGGCCAGATAGATGGAAGAAATATTTGCTAATTAGATTGCAGAGAAAGGAATGTCTCCTGAAGTTAGTATTAGCATTATCCATTGCAAATAATAATGCATGGCTGAAGCTCAAAGCATCGATTTTGGTACACTTATATTTTCAAATATTCCTACTGCAGCTTCATTACTTTCTTCACAAAAATCAAGCAGATGATGGATTATTCATCTTTCATAGGAATGAATAGCTGTGAAAAACATTTTGATATTTCCATGGCTTGAGGCATCAGTGCCCGCAGAGAAAAATGTGTCCTTTTCAGCAAAATCTTTATTTGTTTTCTCACTTGAAAAAAAGTACTATATTGTTCGTAATGCACAAAACTCCTCTTGCCCCCAGGTTATCATTTTATATATGGGTAAATCTTGGAAAACTACAATAATTAATTTGCTGTCAGAAGTGATGTATATGAATAATACTATGGTGTGCTTTTTGTTCTTTCAACAGCAACCTTGAAAAGCAATTTTCCTTGTTTTCTGCATTTTCACATTTCTTAGTACCAAAAATCTTTCCAGAATTTTTATTCTTGAAAGCTATGCTAGAATTATTTTTATGATCAGCTTGTTTGCATGCTGTCTTGCATCTTACTGTCCACCATGAAGAACTGAGAAGCAGCTTCTGCATAAATTATTTGAAACTTTATGCAGTTATTCCCAGTTTTGCTGAGCCATGCAACATCATTTCTCTTCTCATTGTGGAAAGCAAAGGGCTCTTTTCTTCTTTGTAGGAGGTTCATCTTGAATTATTGATGGAATAATATTATCACAGTCACAGTTATGATGCATTTAGGGATATAACTCAACCAGCTAAAAATACATAATTAATACTTAAATTCAGTCTTGCATGTGAACACTCCACCTGTTTTGCACTGTAGCCTGGGTTAGTATACCTTGGATATTGCATTCCACAATAAATATAAGGGATAAAAATATCTTTAGGGAACAAGTTAATAGTGTCAGGTATATCTATAAAATAGGCTACAGCTACACTGAAAATATGTTCTAATCTGTCTTTCTTTGCATTTCTGTAGTAGTTGAAGTAATTTCTGTATGAAGTTTAGAAGGAATTTCATGATCTGCTGGCACTGAATTTAAGATGCTGAATAAAAACTATTGTTTGAGATCAGAAGTGTACAAACTTAGCTCAAGAAAGTGGTTTGAAAAAATGAATCAGCCTGCAGCAAACATAGCTCAGATTCATTCCGTCAATAACTGCTCAAGGAGGGTTACCACTTGAAATATTTCTATCATTCCCACTTCTTTGCCTCTGTCTAACCGAAGTCTTCACTCATGAAGCGGTTGTCTGTGTTGAGATTTGGTGCAATCTCCTGTCTTGGTTTCTTTGTGCTTTGATTTGGTTTGTTTTCTTTGAGAGATTCTTCAGTCTTCTGAAGCTTTGGGCAGTCACTGTCTTAAGCTCACATCAAGTCTGTAACTCCTCGTTGTGTTACGTGGCCCAAAGCCTCACTCCTCCAGTCTTCCCAGCAGCCCAGTGTGCGCTAGCTCTCTGCTACAATGAAAACTTCTGCCTGGCATCCTCCTCTATTTATAGGCTGTTGACCCTAGATCAAAATTTCCAGAAAACCTCTGCTGAGTAGTTCTAGGCTCTGTCAGAACAAGTTGCCTTGCTGTCTTATTTCAGCTGATGTATTCCTCACTGAAGTATGCAGTTAAGTATAATAATGGCCATATACTAGAACAGTTAGCTCATTAAATAGTCACTAAAAGCCCTTTCAAAATTTTTTTCCCTGTGTGCAATCCTTACCTGGATGATAAATGCAGATGATAAAGAAGCAGAGGCTAAGAACAATATTTTTTTTCTTTTTTAGTCTCAAATACGAAGCCACAGTATTGACTTTTTTCAGATATGTAAGTCAGTGCAGTCTTATGATAGCACAATAGAAGAACCTTGTTTAATCAGTTATTGTACAAAGACTGTTTTTTTGGTCTGAATTCTGTACTGGAAAAAAGACTTAATCACATGTACATTGCTTAGTGTTGCTGTGCAAAGGCTTGAATGATTGATTGAGCCTTGCTCTTAAACATGAAACACTGAATGAGGAGATGTCCCTGAAAAGAGCATGTGGGAGGGTCAGACTAAAGCATTTTAGCTTCCTTTTATGCCCCCTTCTGTGCATAATGCATAAACAGTTATTTTTAATGACTTTTGGACCACTGGTCATGAGAAAAATAAATTCAGTTTGAAACAAGGAAATAGAGCAAGTAAATGCTATCCAGATATTTGCCAAGAGATTTCTCTTTTGTTGGTTCTGTTTTCAATTGCATATTCTTTATATCACATCATTTTCCAGCCCATCTTACTCTACAGATTTTTTTTGAAAGAGTCACAATGCTATTTTCTTTTTTGTAAGTACATTCAAGAAGAGAACATCATGAAGATATTTGACATCTTTTCAGTTCTCTGTAGGAATGGGCATTTAAATATGACTGTGATTAAAGTAAACACATTTTTTTAATTGAATTTGTTCTTTTTTCCAAGTTACTGATTTTTCAACAGTAAACAAAACAGTTGAACTATGCATTATTTTCTTGCATAAGCAGTAAAAGATGGACGTTTGCCCAGAGAAAAGCTGGACCAGAGTAAGACATCACAGCCCCTTTAGTGTGGGTAATTAATTGCCCTTCTGACAGTGGTTGTCTCTGTTGGCAAGAAGGTTTGTGAGAGCACTCCCTACTATGCTCAAGCAAAATTAGCTATGTTTGCTTAAGCAATTTCAGTAGGTGTCTTGAGTTAGTATGGACCGGAGTGCACTAGGGAGTGTTCACGTGAGCCACACAGCCGGCAAGGCTGTAGTGGGAGGTGTTTTCAGCCAGTGACAATACACGCAGCCAAGAGACGTAACATTTCATCCACCCCAGTTCAATCCACCAGCCTCCTTGGACTCCAGGCTTGCACCAACACGTGCATCCTTACCATGCGTACCAGCCCAGAGGAAATCATGTGGAGAGCAGTGGGGTTCAAGCCCTTCCTTAGTCACAGGATGAGACACCTCTGCACCTGCTTCTAGGGCACTAGGCGCTAGGACAGAGGTGGTTCAGGGTCTGGTTTTTCTTCTGTCTCTCCTGTTGAGGCTCTTCCATTTTGCGTAAATGAGTATTCACTGTGCCAGTACTTGGTAAGAGCCATGCAATGTTCCAGTCTTTACCAATGGGTAGGAGAGGGTCTGACGCTGGGTTCCCGTAACAACCCTAGCCCTGGGTTCACAGAGGCTTCCACCTCCAATTCAAGACTCAGTTCAGCAGAAAAGCATGGAAATGTTTAACAAGTTGAACTTCAGAAGGGGTGAAGGTGGGTGAATTTGTGTCATGGATTAAAGCTGGGCTGGCTATTAAACCGGTGGCAGACGCTCTCTATTAACCCTCCTCCCCCCGCAGATGGGGAAGGAAAAGAGAAAAGGGAGAGAGACTTATGGGTTGGAAAGTTAAAACAGTTTTAATGAACTATAATAATGAAAAAGAGTATAATAATGGAAATAATTAAATATATACAAATATATATATTTTTTCTGCTGTATCACCCCATACAATATCATCAATGTATTGCAAATGTTCTGGAGCTCCAGCCTTTTCCAGTGCAGTCTGAATCAGTCCATGGCAAATAGCAGGACTGTGTTTCCACCCCTGGGGCAGTCGATTCCAGGTGTACTGGATACCTCTCCAGGTAAAAGCAAACTGTGGCCTGCAATTTGGTGCCAAGGGAATAGAGAAAAATGCATTAGCAATGTCTATGGTGGCGTACCACTTGGCTGCCTTTGATTCCAGTTCGTATTGAAGTTCTAGCATGTCTGGCACAGCAGCACTCAGAGGTGGCGTAACTTCATTTAGGCCATGATAGTCTACAGTTGATCTCCATTCTCCATTAGACTTTCGCACTGGCCATATAGGACTATTAAAGGGTGAGCGAGTCTTACTAATCACTCCTTGATTTTCTAATTGTCTAATCAGTTTATGAATAGGGATCAGGGAGTCTCGATTGGTGCGATATTGTCGTCTGTGCACTGCGGTAGTAGCAATTGGCACCTGTTGTTTTTCAACCTTCAGCAACCCCACAACAGAAGGATCTTTTGAGAGGCCAGGCAAGGCAGACAGCTGTTTAATGTCCTCCGTCTCTACAGCTGCTATACCAAAGGCCCATCTATACCCTTTTGGGTCCTTAAAGTACCCTCTCTTGAGGTAGTCCATGCCAAGGATGCACGGAGCATCTGGGCCAGTCACAATGGGGTGCTTTTTCCATTCATTCTTAGTTAGGCTCACTTCAGCCTCCAATACAGATAACTCTTGAGATCCCCCTGTTACTCCAGAAATACTGATGGATTCTGTACCTATATGATTTGATGGCATTAGGGTTCACTGTGCACCGGTGTCTACCAGGGCTCTATACCTTTGTGGTTTTGATGTGCCAGGACATCAAATCCACACAGTCCAATAAATTTGGTTGTCCCTCTCCTCCACCTGGCTAGACGTAGGGCCCCTCTAATTAAGGAATGGATTTGTGCTGCTCACAGGGATTGGACCTTCATTCTCCTTTATTCACATTTGGGAAATAGGGATCTGAGGCCCATCTACCCTGACTGGAGTCCTGCTCACTGGTAACTGGAGCAGCCATCCTCCTAGGAAAATTCTCTCTGGTATTTCTTTTAGCTTGCAACTCACGTACTTGTGCCTGTAGGGTACTGGTAGGTTGTCCATGCCATCTGCTCATGTCCTCCCCATAATCACGCAGGGCAAACCACAGGATACCTTGTGACACGTTCCGTTTCCTTTGAGCTGGTCTTGTAGGAGGGCATTTTTCTCCTAATGGCTGCAATGCGGGCCTGTGCAGGTGGAGAGTCAAGTTTATGCTCTATCTTGGGCAGTTTGTCCGACAGTATGTCTGACAATTTGTCTGACATTTTGTCCAGCAGTTTTTCAAATAAGCTCTTGTTTTGCTCAGTCAGTTGTTTAAATGAGTCTTTGTTTTCCTTAGTCAGTTTTTCCACAGCCGAGACACGGGCCTGCAGTGGGGAAGAAATACTATCTTCATACTGTCGCATACAGTTAGCTATTTTATCCACAGTAGATGGTGCCATATCATCTTCTCCCCAGACCAATATGGACAGTGTATGGGCATATGCCGGTGGAGCACTCTTCACAACCTTCCGGAACATGGATCGGTTGCATTCCACTTCATCAGGTTTTACAGGATCTACAATGTCCCGTGGGTCTCTATAAATGATCTCTCGCACAGCTAATTCTTTAAGGTAGTTAATACCTTTTTCTATAGCAGTCCATTTACTCAGCTGGCTCAGAACATCACAGAATCACAGAATCACAGAATCACAGAATCATTCAGGTTGGAAGAGACCTTTGGGATCATCGAGTCCAACCATTGCCCTGACACCACCATGTCAACTAGACCATGGCACTAAGTGCCATGTCCAGTTTTTTCTTAAACACATCCAGAGATGGTGACTCCACCACCTCCCTGGGCAGCCTGTTCCAATGTCTAATGACCCTTTCTGTGAAGAAATGCTTCCTAATGTCTAACCTGAACCTCCCCTGGCAAAGCTTGAGGCTGTGTCCTCTTGTCCTATCACTAGTTGCCCGGGAGAAGAGGCCAACTCCCACTTCACTACAACCTCCCTTCAGATAGTTGTAGACTGTAATAAGGTCACCTCTGAGCCTCCTCTTCTCCAGGCGAAACAATCCCAGCTCCCTCAGCCATTCCTCGTAGGTCAGACCCTCCAGACCCTTCACCAGCTTGGTCGCCCTCCTCTGGACTCACTCCAACACCTCAACATCTTTCTTGAAGTGTGGGGCCCAGAACTGGACACAGTATTCAAGGTGCGTCATCTTTATAAAGATGCCTGCTCTTTACGGCTGACAAGAGTCGCCTCCAGAGACTGATAGTGTTTGGTATTTTCCACAAGCACCTTATCGATACCACTGTCTCTGGACAGGGATCCCAACTGTCTGGCTTCTCTACCATCCAAGTCCATGCTATCCGCCCCATTATCCCAGCATCGGAGCAACCAGGTAATAATTGGCTCACCGTCATAACGACTGAAGTCTTTCCTTATATTTCGCAGGTCCTTCAGGGATTGGGAGTGGTAGGTTACCTCTGTGTCCGAGTCTTCCTCTTGTGATGGTTCTGCTTTAGAAGGACCTTTCTTCTGTGATGGGTCTGCTTTAAGAAGAAGACCAAGAAGGCCCTCATTTGCATCAGGTCCTGGTTCTGCCTGAGAAGGACCCTCACCTGTGTCAGGTGATGGCTCTGCCTTAGAAGGCTCTGCGTCATCATCCTTCACTTCACGAGCTGATTTCTTTTGGTATTTCTTCCTGATTACAGGGATGATTGGTACTGGCACGGATTGGTCCTCTGGTCCTGAGGTAGGCATAGAGCACTTGCATCTGCACTGAGCACCAGTAGCAGATGGGGGTAGAATCACCATGGCAGACACCGGGGTTGGTGTAGCTGCGGTGCCCATCGTTGAGGTTAAAGTAACTACAGTGCCTGTTGTCGGAGTTGGAGTGACTGCAGGATCTGTCATTGGAGTCAGTGTGACTGTGGTGCCCGTTGTCAGGGGTAGAGTGGATGCAGTGGTTGTCACAGGGGCCGCTGCAGTGGAAGTTGCTGAGACTGGCGTAGCTGCAGTGCCCATTGTTGGAGTTTGAGTAGACGCAGTTGCTGTAGTGGGGGTTGCAGCGGCTATGGTGCAGGCTGCCGAGGTTTGAGTAGATGCTGTGGCCATCTTGGGGAGTGTAGCAGCTGCGGTGCATGTTGCTGGGGTTTGAGTGGATGTAGTAGTCAACTTGGGGGGGTGCAGCAGCAGCCATGCATACTGCTGGGGTTTGAGTAGATGCAGTGGCTGTCGTGGGAGTGCTGAGGCTCGCTGGGGAGCCGAGGGCCTAGCCCTTGTCCTTGCCAGGGTTTGAGTAGATACAGTGGCCGTTGCGGGGGCTGCAGCAGCTGAGATGCCTAGATAACACCTACACTGATATTTAATTTTATACCACACCTGAAACACATTCATAAAAATCAAAAATAGGAACATGCCATTTAGCCCCAACCATTTTCAAAATCTACCGGAATCAGCTTGGCAAAAAAGGGAAGAGTGCTATTTCCCAAGGTAAAATTCAAAGTGTAATTATTAACAGAATCAGGTAAAGGACACCCAGAGTACGCAGATGAAGTCGCTGCTACTGATTCACGGTTGAAACTGCGGATCATTGTGTCATAGAGATAAGAGATCAGAATAGTAACAGCCCAGTTAATCATGGCATAAATCAGGATCACACCCCATAGCAAAATGATGCATTTTGACCAGCGCCCACTGCTAAACCACACGTAAACATTAATAAGCAGCAAGCAATAACACAGTGCATACGGCAGGTAAGGCAGCATTGCAATACTCAACTGTGAAAGAAATTCTATAAAGAGACGAGATAGCACTTTGCT
Source organism: Nyctibius grandis (assembly GCF_013368605.1). Lineage (NCBI taxonomy): Eukaryota > Metazoa > Chordata > Aves > Nyctibiiformes > Nyctibiidae > Nyctibius > Nyctibius grandis. The sequence continues at coordinate 1,652,153 of NW_027167472.1, forward strand.
AAAAAACGACATGATGTGAGCTGTCTAATTTCCAACCCCTCAAGGTTCTCAAAGGAAGAAATCTGATATACTCTCTCAACTGAGCTCTCTGGGTCTCCTCCCACCGGAGCTGAGGATTTGACCTTATCAGCACAACCTGTTAAGAGCCCTCTCGAGTCGAGTCATGCCCCACGTTGGGCGCCAATAAATCTGTCATGGTTTAAAGCTAGGCCGGCTATTAAACCTGTGGCAGACGCTCTCTATTAACCCTCCTCCCCCCACCAGAGAAAAGAGAAAAGAGAGAGACTTATGGTTTGGAAAGTTAAAACAGTTTTAATGAACTATAATAATGAAAAAGAGTATAATAATAATAATGGAAAAAATAAAATATATACAAATATATACAAAACCAAGATTGAGCTCCCCTGATGTCGGTCACGTCACTACCGGCACCGCAGAGCAGGCCTCAGGAAGGCCCAGACTGGGCCCACGGACGGACAGGAACTGGATTCAGGGATGCACGGATCGGGATCGGGGGCAGCAGGAAAACGGACAGAGTCCTCTTTGGACACCGGCCATAGCAGAAGGGGGCGAGACCCTCGTGATCCCCTCACTTTATACTGAGAATGACGTGTATGGGATGGAATACCTGGTTGGTCATTTTTGGGTCACCTGTCCTGTCCACTCCTCCCTGGAGGTGCGACCCTTCTGCGGCTCTTCACTCGTAAACAGTGAGGAATTTAGCAGTGACCTTGTTTTTTCTAAAAAAAAGTACAGCAAGAGCCTTTCTGCGTATCATCCCTACCGGTGCCTCAGTGATAACTATAAACTTCGAGCGTTATCAGTCCTAGAAGCAGACACTGTCTGCAAAACATGCAGTTAGTTTCAGAAAGTGCAGTTACTTAGAAGAAGCTTAGCTGAAAGTAGACATCACTGAAAGGAAAATTGGTCTGTTTTAGTCCAAACCAGGACAATTTGACAGTTCCAGAAAAATTTAAGAATGAACTAGAGCTCCGCATAAAGCCACAGTGGCAGAAATACAGGAACTTACATACAACTGTGGCAGCTCTGCTAGATGGTGAAGGGTTCTTGACTGGATAAGACCCTGAGCAACCAAATGTGACTTCAAAATTGGCCCTATTTCGAGCAGGGGGCCTTGACCAGATGACCACCAGGGTCCCCTTCCAGTCTAAGTTTTTCTGTGCCTCTGTGATTCTTGCTGTATTTAGATGTTAGTTCAGACACTGTTTAGATATAGGTTTATCCCAGTTGGTGTGTTGCAATTCTGCTTGCTTGTTTTTTGTGTAATTCTAGTGGCGAATACTGTAATAATCACAATTGATAGCAGTCACAAATCATCTAAATAGATATATTTTTGTGTAATTGAAGCAAATTGAGAAAATTATCCAAGACTTCAGTCGTAATGCTCAGTGGCATATAAAACTGAGAAAACTGCTATTACTTTTTTGCCATGAGCACCGATAGTCTTTTGGGACAATTCCAGCCAATAAGATAGTTCTTGGGGGTGAGGGATGGGGTGTTGTGTTACCAAGCTATCTCCTCATCCCTCATTCCCCTTACCCCTCCCAAGAATTTGCTGTAATCTCAGTTTCTCTCCATTTATAAACCTGATGTGCAAAAACATCTAATCATAGTTTTCCAGTAGAAGAAACTAGACTTGTCATAGCTGTTACAGAGGGGAAGTTCATGCTCTGTGACTCAGAAAGGACAAGCTGATAGGGATTTTGTTTTAATTTTCTTGTATTTCATCTTGGCTTTCCTTCGACTTCTCCCTGCAGTCAGTAATCTACCTTTTGAGTCTACAAACAGTTGAGAGTCTGAAATTACTGGCATCATAGTGGCTTCACTAGCTAGACTACATCGGTGCTGAAGGGCAACAACCTTGATTCCTCAAGATGTTCTTTTATCTAAGAAATAAAATTGTCCTGGAGAATATATGCCCTCTGTCTAGGGGCTACTTCTCCGAGAAAGGTAAATGGAGACCTTAAGGTTTTCGTTGCAGAATTGGGTAGCACAGAAATATACTTTCTTCAAAGGCGTTTTGGGGCCAGATTTGTTAGTTACTTTAGGTAGATGATGCAGCTCTGTTGAAGACTATATACTAAGATTGACAGGCACATATCTTCTGGAAAAAAAAATGAATTATTGTATTTTTAATATTTTAACAGTTTGTTAATAAAGAAAAATTTTTTAGTGCAGACATCCACACAGGCATGTGTTTGTTGCCTGCTAATAAAGCGAAACTGTACAAATCCAAATTGTGCCATTAGCTGTTGGCTTTGTGACTGAGAGATGAGATCTGAAAGTGGAGGAAGTAAGAAGTCGGCAGCTGTACATTGGTGGCTGAGTGTCTGCTATTACATTGTTGATGCTGAGTCAGAAATTGAGGCTGTGAAATGTTAATTGGCTTGCTAGGAAGTAGGTGAGCATTGTGGCTTAGTTGATTAAGATAGTGCAACATTAAAAAGTGTCAGATGGAGAGGTTAGACAGATCTGTGTTTAATCATCTAGACATTACTGTTTATGAAATAGTAATTCAGCTTCTTCCATAAAATTTTCAATAATTAGTAATTATAGCTTTTAATTAATGTTTTTTCAGCCTGCAACATACTAAATTTATTGTTTCCAAGATATAGCAATCATTTTATGCAAAACAATTTTTTAAGGAATTTTATGCTAACTTCATAAGAACACCTTCACCATTTTAATCAACATAAGTCACCCAGAACTAAGGGCATATTTCAAATGCAGCTATTTATGCAAAAATGTATAGTATCTTGAATTTGTTGCAATTAATTCTGTATGTGTTGCTTCTACTTATTTCAACAGGTGACTGAGCTAGAGTGTGTGAGCAGTCAAGCTAATGCAGTCCACACACATAAAACAGAATTAAACCAAACAATACAGGAGTTAGAGTCTACGCTGAAGAAAAAAGAAGAGGTATTTGCTAATATTTATTCTTGGCTTTTCTGTTACATCATTTCTAAAGGCTTTCAATATTTAACTTGTGATGGCTCGTAAATACTGTATTATTTCCTATAGATATTACGAAGTAAAATACATTTTTCAGCTTCTTTGAAATGATTAATATTTTTCCATGGATATTATTACATCAGTCCAATATAGAGCTGGGTATCTGAACAACAAAAAAAAAAAGTATCATTTTTTTTCATGTTTGCTTTTACTGAGCATCTCTCTTTGCAAAAGTAAGTCTGCATTGAGGCATATATAGTTTCTACAGAGCAGTCATCAAACTGATGCAGTCCAAATTCACTAAGAAGGGAAGCAGTCGTAAACACACTTTCCTTTTTCTGGAGAGTAGGGTTTGGAGGATGTCTTTTTCAGGCCAATCTGTTTTTCAGGCTATGTTAATATAGCTGACTTTTATGATCTCTAAGATCAGCACTTTCCTTAAACACATGCCAAAACTCCCAGCCTGTAACTTTATGATATTTATTGTGCCATCTGCCTTGGGCTGGACCAGCAGCAGGAAAATACAAGGAATTGGAGTAACACCTGCACTGGCACAGGTCCTAGAGGAAAGCAGATTTGTGCCACAGAATGATTGAGAATTGCCCCTTTACGGATGGGAAAAAGGAGGTGGAAGGAGCCGTGTATGAAGGATTGTTTGCCCCGTGTAAGACCAGATTCCTTGAGCTCTCCATGACAGACACAGTGGGCACTGGTGTGCATGTTCGGAGGGGCAGTGTATCTTTCAGGGTCTTGCCTCCAGTGGGGCTGTTGTTAGGTGTTACCGAGGAGGATGCATGAGAGGCACAGTAGTTACAGAATATCCTCCCAAAATGGAACAAAGCCTTTTCCACACTCCCTCATACTTAAGAGATTAGCCTCAGGTTGGTAATGTTTCCCATTTTGGTGCCCATGCACTTTTGAATTATGCTGAGCTGTTGGATGCAAAGAGATCTTTCTGAAAGGAGCTCTGGGAGGTGACTATGCCCTTCTGGGGAAAAGTATTTATTAGTTTTAAGTTTGATACCTTTTAGTTTCATTAACTGTTTCTATTCTTGTCTCCTGAAAGTAAGCTAAGAAAAGGTTTCTCTTCCATTCATTATTTTATCTATATTTGTTATTTTTATACCTTATTACTCTCTTCTTGCTAAATTAAAGATCCCATTTCTTTTAGACTCTCTTTTTACAGAAATCAATTGTCAAATCAGGCAATTTTTTGATGCTCAGCCCTGCTGCTAGTGACATAATAAGCAGTCACAGCTGAAAATTGATTTTTCTCTTGACAAAATGGAGGATAGATTATAATAGAATTTAAAGTATAAAATTGTTTCTCTAATTACAAGGACTCAATTTTCTAGGAAAACATTACTTCAGATCTTTTGTGTGGAAGAGAAAGACTTGGACTTTGATAGCAAAGAAAATGTTTATCTGTATTGTTGTTTATTCACAATAGAATTGCTGTTTTGTGACTATGATTCAAGAATATTGGGAGCAGGACTTAAACTTCATGTGCTATGGTGGGCAGTAGCTAACTGCCAGTTTTGATATCATTGCAATGGCTCACTCAGGAGAAGAAGCAGCAGCCAGCTTACCTGCACTGAGGTCAAGCTGGGTAATGTGTTGCTAGCAAAGTTGTTTCTTCTCCCTTAGGAAATAGAAAGATTGAAACAAGAAATCGACAGTGCCAGAGAGCTTCAGACACAGAGGGATTCTTTGACTCAGAAGTTACAGGTGAGCTATAGTGCATCATCTGAATTTAGACAGAAGGGAAAAATGATCATCAAGTGAGCAGTTCACATCAGCAACTTGTGCTATATTCACTGAAGGTGCCAGATAAATATGTAAGTTACATTGTGTTGCGAAGTTGTGGGTCAGGATGCTCCTTGGGAATTTGTACCAAAATTTCTACCTGCTGTAAGTCATTATTTTTTCCTCAGGGAACAGACCCAAATTTCATTTACAAGTCCACAAAATATGCTCAGGCTAGCAGATATGCTTCACTGATACATGTTCTAAGCAATTCTGGACTAATTTTCACTGTAGTGTCTTCCCATAGGTCTTGTGTGCCACTGAACTGTCAGGCTGTGTATCATAATGTTGGGATGAGTTTGTATTCAGCTTTTAAATGCTGTTTGAGAAAGTAAAGGTTTAAGTGTTCTTGTGTAGTACAGACTTCAAAAACACACTTTGAAATTTTCTTGGCATTAGAATCATTGTGGTTTTATTGCTTTTTCTGGGTTCTTTACTGTGTGTAAAGCCAGATGCCTCAGCCTACTGGAAGCAGTATGCCTTCAGTATACCCTCACTTGCTACATCTGAGCTCCTGTCCTTCTGTTGCTGGGCTGACCAGCCAGCACAGACACGCCTCCCTTGTGAAACCTGTCTTCTGAATGAGGCTGACCCAAAGCTTAGCTGGGTTTAAACTCTGAATTCAAACCTCAGAGTTTTGATAGGACTGGAAACTCAGGCATTAAATAGCTCCAAATCCGAAGTGCTGAAAGGTGACCCTCGCTGTTCTGCAGCTTGACCTAAATCATGCTGAAAACAAGCCCTGTCAGACTATCCACAGCTTAAAAATCGTTAAGCAGATATTCTTTGAAATGCATTACATGAATTGGAACTTCCTTGAATCTCATTTTAACCTACAGAATAAACTACATCATAAGAACAAAATGAGTTTATTCATTTTTCCCCATTCTTAAGTCAAATTATTTGGAAAAAGTATGTTATTATGGTATTTCTTTAAAGACTTTTGAATACACCTGAGCTTGCCTATTCCACTATTCCAAAAATTGTTGCTGGCTTTAGACTAAGCATGGGAGTTTTCAGCTGAAAAGGAACTTATCTGAGAGACTCAAAAGGAAGATTATAATGAAAGTTGCAAATTGTTCTAGCCGTAGCATATGCAATAATTTCAGTGTAAGATCACATGAAAAGTAATAATGAGCCAAGAACTAGCTATCCTAAGAATTATTAGTAAGAGATGAAAGATGTTTTAGAATTAGAAAATGTTAAGGTTTTATTAAAAATTATACTTTATAAAGTCAGTAGCTTCCTTTTGGTATATTTATATCTTTAGTAACCAAATGGATATATTATGTATATATTTACATATGTCACGTTGTAGGCAATCAGTTTCTGAAGATGATTCTATATGATTCTATTCAAATAAATTTAAAGCTGTCTTAGGATCCAAGTTAAAAGTTGCCTTTCTTCAGCTTAAAGCTTATTACTGACCTGATGCAGCCCATCTAAAAGATCTTGAATCTTTGCTATAATCTTCCTGCTTTGATAATGCTGGCTTGCTTTGAGCCACTTCACCCTACATCTGTGACGTCAGTGAAATGGTGTTTTCTTCTGTAGCTCCAGACAAACCATCTCTCATCTGTCCACTTAGTTGACTCATCATCTGTTTTCAGGGTGGTGGTCTCCAGGGTCCGTATCTGTTCATCTCACTCTTTTTTCTTCTGCTTTATTTTTTCCCTCTTGTGTTTGCAAATGTAACTAACTCTAAAATATTTTGGTATATAGCCCATATGAAAAACTCTATGCAAAGAAATTATTATTTCAAGGTGTATTACAGTTCTGACACACTCATATCAGGGAATGAATTAGAAAGCCATCATTGGCAAATTCCAATGAAGAGCAGTATGTTATCACTGTGAAGGGTAAGTATCAGGGCCCTTGTTACTTAATTTCATTAGCAATATAGAGAAGACCTATCAATGAGTCATGATCAGTGTGACGCACAGTAAGTCAGTATATCTTTATTACTGTGGCTGATTCCTAAATACAGCTGTTGTGTATGGTTTGAATATTTTATTTGGATCCTTGCACTGAATTCCACAAAAGATTATTACAGTGCAAACAACAAACATAATTTGTTATTAATTCATTCCTTTTCTAAAACAAAACAATGTATGACAAATGATTGTCCACTGTAAGAAAAGCTTGAAAAAAACAGTGTAAAATAAACCTTGTAAAGGGCCTGAATGTATCAGAAGAGTTAGTTCATTGTTAGATGAGATGATTAATTGCAAATAAAGTTAAATGACACAACTAGGGGAACAGATTATATCACATGGACACCTCTCCATTTCTTCCCATCAAGAAGCAACAGTTTTGAGGTACACTGACTTGTAATAGGAAACTGCACATGAGCTGGACGTGAACTTGTAATGTGATACTATTGCAAAAAATCAGTAATACTAATCTAGGGTAAATATGTATAAGGATCAAATGTAAAATTTGGGAAGAAGTGTTTTCCAGAAATTAAAAGCAACAGCTCATGGCATATTTCAGTTAGTTCTACTTCCCATAAGTCATTAAATATGTTAAGCACAGGTTAGGGAAAATAAAACAGAAGGAAGTATGGGAGAAAGTATATCTGAGGAAGTGTTTGAGGAAGCTAAATGTATATGGATTAGAAAAGGGATGTCAGGAATGGAATATAAATAAAGTACACAAGATGGAAGTTTAAACAAAAGAAGGGAACTCTTCTGGTTTGAAGAGATACAGGGAAAGGACTAGCAATGGAGAGTTAAAGGGAACCACCTTATGCTGAATATGGATAGAAGTTCCTACATCTAACATAAAGCTTTTGGTTTTACCTGGGTGCTCCCACCTAACAGCTCACAGCAGAACAATTCCTCAGTTTAAGAGCATCTGAGGAGGGCCTGAAAGATGATGTTCAATGCTAGATACAGGCCAAATATGAATTCACTAAGCACTTTTCCAGAGAATGGCTGCGCAGGGTGTATGATATAATAAATACACTGTCCCTGTGCTACCTTTGAGTGTGTTTTTCGTAACTGAAATTATGAAATTCAGCATGAATTTATGAGACGTTCAATAAATGAGACAAATAACAACATGCTATTCCAGACCCACGTGACTGCTACATTAGTAATTTGATAAAAGATAGGGCATCCGGTTTGCACAAAGCAAAGTAGCCGTGACCTCCCTCCCATCACACGCAAGCCAGAGCTGTGAGGGGTCCCAGCAGACAGCGCTCCCCTCCCGCTGGCTGGTGCGAGGGGGCTTCTCTTCATCGTGAATGAGAGCTGAGCTTGCTCAGGGTCAGATCCCCTCAGCCATTTGTAACGTGCTGCGGCTTCATCTTTCCATCCACTGTATGGGAACAGCTTGTCTGTACAGCACAGGTGGCTCGCACACTTTCCCTGCTCCCACAGCTGCACTACTGCAGAGCTTGCAGGTGGGAGCTCTGGGGCACAGTGCAACAAGACATTCAGCTTGCACTTGCTGGTTTAAATTTGTTGCAATCGATTTCACCTCGACAACAGTCTTGCTAGCTTATGTTTCTGTCTTAATTTTCAGGGTGAAAAGGCCTATAATGTGGGACAGGAGTAAGGTAGTACTCCTCCATCCATAAAGCAGTATTCTGGATGAGCTTCTATATGAGACCATTTAATGGGGACTGCGTACTTGAGCAATTCATATAGTCTAAATAAGGGAATACTTGAACTTAAGTAAATCTTTGAGAAGCTCTTTTCAGTAGGTGGCATATTTCTGAATGATAGAAGTGATAACTTACTTGAATATCACATCCATTGTTCACTAAATTTTATCCCTCTCCAAAAGTTTCTGTCCTTCAGATGAATTACTGGAAAAAAAAAAAAATGGAGGAAATGATAGTACATATGCAATCTTAATAACAATTTGGGTTCTGGTTTTGGCTCAGTGGAAACTGTAAAGGGTCAGAAATTGTTTCAAAAACCAGTTGACAAAAATAGCACACGAATACCAGCAGAAGGTTAGATTGCTTTCTGTTTGCGGACAACACATTAACATGTTATGTATTTTCTCTGAAGGAAGTAGAAATTCGAAACAAAGACCTGGAAGGCCAGCTGTCTGATCTAGAGCAACGTCTGGAGAAAAGTCAGAATGAACAAGAAGCTTTTCGCAATAACTTGAAGACACTTTTAGAAATTCTTGATGGAAAAATATTTGAACTAAGAGAGTTACGAGATAACTTGGGCAAGCTAATAGAATGTAGCTAAAGAAAATGGGATTTCAGTGCCAATCAGCTTAAAGTTGCCCTGTGTCTCTTCATAGGACTGTGTTGGGCTCTGCATCAAAGTTGCAGAAAATTAGAAAATGCTCAAATGCTCCTCTGAGAGGGCTTGTTTTAAATTTGAGTTGTATTTCAATGTAAAATTTAAACTCAGCTTGTAGGTAGTTAAAGAAAACAACAACAAACAAACTTGAATTACAAATTACCTCCTTGTACATTATTGGCCATAGATAACTTGAAAGATATTAACAGTAACTGAATGCAATCCTTTTCTACTTATCAGTGATGGAAGAATTAGCAGTGTCCCAGGTCACATCCCCTTTTTGTGATAGATACAATATAGGTTATCTGCTTTTTTATTTAAGATATTTAATAGCTGTGTTTTGTGCAAGAACTTAGTGATGACAGCCCTGTATTTTGTTGTTCTTAATAATTTCTCAGGATACTTTCCACTGTGGAGCAGCAGTGCCGTTACCAATTTATTCTTGCCAAGAGTGAGAGTGCGTTGCATCTTTAATTGAAACAAAGTTGCTATAACTGCTTGTATAAAGTTCTTCCTTTGGGGGTTTTTTCGGTTGGTTGGTTGGTGGTTTGTTGTTTTGTTTTTTTTTTTTAATATATATATATATATATAAAATGGAAGATACCATATTTCTTTATGGAGCTTACTCTGGTGTTCTACAATATTATCCAATGTAAGGTTTACTTTTTCATATGAATTCCATGTAATTACAGTGAGATACTATCTTCCACTTAACTATATTTTGAAGCCAACCAATGATGACAGGTGAGTCCCTCAGGAAAAAAAAAAGTCAAAAAAAAAAAACAACCCTGAGAATTTTAAATGTAAAATTTGACATGCACAGATAACAAGAAATAGCCAGTTTTTTGTTTTCTGGCCATGATCTATATATCAACTAGATGTTCAATTAACTGTTAACCTGTTCTGCAGGAGACTTTCAGAATGTCACATGAATTTCAGGTTTTGTGAATAATGGCTTATGGGGAGCATTGTTTATTACAGATTGCATTAAAGGTATAGAGCTATTGCAAGGGATTAGTTGTACACTGAACTTGTCCAGCCAAGAAAGCTGTTTCTAGAAGTTTTGTTGTCATAACAAAGTTGTTTTGATGTAATTTTAACAGACATTTGACAAACACACATTTCTTTATATAATATTTTTTTTAAAAAAAAAACAACTCTCGGAAAGGTAAGCCATGTCATGTGTTTTGCATCAAAGTACATTCTTGCCATAGATTGCTTGTAATGTTGAAGAAGGCTTTTTTAAAATGTATGAATGAGTGTCAGACTTCAAAGTCGAAAGACGCACTGACCTTTGTTTGCTCCCCAAATTAATTTGAATGTTAAACATGAAATCTAGCTGCTTATTAAATTTGTACAACACAATTTTCTCCACTTAGAGACTGCTATTCAAAACTAGAAGAGATAAGTTTGTTTTTATGTGTGTACTGTGTGTATATACTATATAATACACATAGGTTCTCATTTATATCAGAAATACATGCTTTATTTCTAAAATACAGTTGTTTTTTTTTTTCTTTACTAGTAATTTATCAGGTGTCCTCTGACTAGTCAGGAAAATGGTTTAGGTCAAATGCTAAACTGTCATGTATTATACTGCATGTAATGTACACAATGTTTAAGTTTTCTCCATTTTTTTAGGGTATTTTCTCAACTATTTTATTTATTAAAGGGGGGGAGCTTGGTTCAGCATGCTACTGGTCAAAAACTTTGTGGTGAGCTACGTGTTTTTCATTCGGTGGATTTTAGATGGTGGTGTGCATTTCTTCATCAGGTCCAGATGAGCAGATACGACCAGTTTTTAATTTACCTGGGGATGTTAGGGACTGATTCTCTTGTCACTTGTGCTGCTGTAAACCAGATGTGTCCTTGATGTGATATCAGCAACATTCAGTTGGCATAACATCTGTGGAAGTGCAAGGAGAATCTGTCCTGTTAATGTTCAGTGGACATAACAAGGATGAAGAAAGAATAAAACCACAGAAAGTTGATGATGGAATAAATGTAATATTATTTTAAATTATATTATTATTGACATTTTTAAAGATATGATGTCATTTACATGTGGGAAAATAGTGGACAGAAATATTTCCACTTAAATTTTGTGAATATGTGTGGTACATGAGCATTTCTATGTATACATACACACATGTATATACAGAACATGGAAAAATTTAGATGTGCACATTTTTAATATTTTCTTATTGAAATTAAATTTAAAATTGGAAATTGGTATTTGAGAATTTCTTTTCTCAGTAGATATGCTTCCTTTCCTTTTTTTAAAATAATACAATTACTGGGGGCTGCACCTTTGAATTCCCAAATAGTCGTCAAACATAAATATGGGATAAGGTGGACATATGTGCACATATAAATAAAATCCTATTGCTAAGAGTATTTTTAAAGTTTATTTACAGTAGGTGAGTGTTTAGAAATTGCAACCTAAAGTTCATACTTAGGTGGTTATACCTACAGTAGCCTCTCCACTTCTGTTTTAAGACAAAAGTTTGCCTGTTTGAAACATTACTTTTCCCAGAGACAGATATTATGCATTGTATCTATCTATCTTTGATGAAACCATGGGAATATGTATACCAGAAAACAGTGTTGAGTACTATAGCCTGAAAACATGACTGTGAACTTGCACAGGAGGGAAGAGCAGTCACATCACATATAACTTGCTATATGGCAACTACAGTCTTGTAAAAAAGAAAAGAATTACCCAAAAAATTAACAGAAATACTCAACAACAACAAAAAAAGAAAAATCAAAAATACACTTTTTATTTTGAAATACAGTTGCTGTTCTCTGTAGAATGTACTTTTACTCTATTTTTTTCTTTAATATTTTTCAAGTATGTACAAGTGATAGCAGCAGCTACCTTAATCTTTCAGGTGCTACTGGATTTTGCATTGTTATGTTGTGAAATCCTGACTTTGACATAAAAGATTTTTGTAAGTATATCCCCATCTGGATAGTTAGTTTTTGGAGTGTCTTGTTCATAAGCCATATGCCTCAATGATCCAGAAATTGCATTTTTCTATGTGGACAAAGTAAAATGTGTGAATTAATCTATTACAAACTGGGAATTCCTTTTCCTGGCTAATATATCCAGGAGAGAGGAGAACAAAATGAACTGATAATGCAGAAATGCTGTTATAAGGTCTCTAAGAAAATACATTTTCAAGTATTATTATATATAAAGGGCTAAACCAGATGTAACACAAATAAGTATCGTTTAATGCTATCGGTGGCATTCCCAGGATAATCCCTTTAAAGAAAAACCTGCAAGAATGAACAATGTGTCAATTAAAGATTAATATTTTGGGATGTGTCTTTTCAGTTGTCAGTTGTGGAAGGTTTCTGATTTCTGCTCATTTTTCTACCAGTTAGGGACTAACTTCATGTTTATCTTCAATAAGGGGCTAAACCTCAATTTGTTTTATCATCTTTTATATTCTGTACTGAAGTGGCTACTGAACAGCACTCTCTGAACACTGCATTCATTAGGAGGTTCATTTCAAAGGCAAAAATCAAAGCCTTTTTCAGAAATACTGCATGGAAAGAAGAATGGAAAACTGTCACAGACCTTAACTCACTGCAGAACTGTGGATGTTGATAAAAGCACTTAATTTAGTTGACTACAGAAATCTTGGATCTTGAGGCCAAATATAAATCTGATTAGAGATTAGATCTGAATGTCAAAATACAATTTAAAAAACCCACAATCAACCATCAAGAAACTCCGTCCAAATGCATGTAGTTCAGTCTCAGTAACTGGACATGCCAGTTAAGTGCACAGCTATACACTGATTTTTTTTTCAGGGAATGGACCTAATTCTGCAAAGCAATGTTCAAATTGTCTTGTTTACATTTTCTTAATAATGCTGCATATGTGCACTACCTCTGAATGGTGCTAAGCAGAGAACATATCACGGAATAATAGGTATTTTTTTTTTAAAAAAAATCTCTATTTTTGCTTAGTAGCATTAGTTCCTTGTTATACTCCACTTACTTCAGACAAGTAGGATTAATTTTCTCCATTATGTTAAATGTTTGGGAATGATGAAGAGAGTTTTGTGTTAGATCCTGAAGTCAGTTCAGCTCATCTCCACTGTTTTGGCCATGAAACATAGCCGGAAAGCAGGTGCAACTGTTTATATCAAAAGACCTGCAATACCTCTAGATAGTATGGGTTCTCATACCATATGGGTTGAGGTAGCTTGCCTGCCACAACCTCCCAGGGCCTTGTAGCTGCCAGTACTGCCTCTGCGCTGTTGGCAGCTCATCCTAGGACCAAAGAAACACAAGCGTAATATATACCCACTTTCTTCCTCATTGCCTGATCTTGCACAAGCAAAACTCAGCTGCAACAATACATCTGGCAGTTTGTGTCATTTTCAAATGCAGGCATGGGAAGGAGTAGTAACCATCAAAGATGTTTTAAATTTTTGGAGGAAAATGTAGAGTTGTCAAAAAGATTGCCTTACATGGATCTTCACAAACAATACGTGCATCCAGATGCTAAGGGGAGAGGAAGACTTACACTGACAAGGTATGTTTAAGTGTAATCTGCATGTATAGATTTCCTCCTTTTGAGTTAAATTAAATATGGTCATGCAGATATTTGCAAGCTTAAGTTTTTCAGAGAGGGAACAAGATCTTTGAAATTCTTTGAGTCTGGGTTGTATTTTGTTAAATGATGACAGGAATTTTCTCTAAACAAAACAAAGGAAATGGGAAGCAAAATGATCTTGTACTTCCCTGCAAGAGAGAGATCACAGTGCTTAACTGCGGATTGAAATGTGAAGATTAAATCTACTTTCTCTGCATCTGAATATACGATTCTTTTTTTATAATTCCAGCAGTGTTTCTCAGGAACCAGAAATATGACTTAAAAAGTAGTGAAAGGCACAGTGCTCTCTTCAACTTTCACTTAGTGAGAGGAGCCAGAATAGTAATGTATAGTTGAGCAACTCAAGTAGCATCTAGTGTGAGCATCCTACACCAAAGTCCCTACTGCTCAGCCTCACTGCTACACCCTGCTAGCCATGTGGAAGCTAGCCCAAATGTGGCTGCACTTGCTGTCTGTCTCAGAGGCATCCCCAGAGGGTTTGTTGTCTTTTGTTCAGAAGCTGCTGGTTTGTGTTGTAGCCCTTTTGCTACATTCTGCACATTTGCTGATTTGCATGCAGGGGACGAAAACAGAGGGGGAAATTTTGTTCAACAGATCTGAGAGAAGCAGAATAATGTGTTGGTTTGATATAAGCACCTTCTCCCCAACTCTTTGAAAGAAAAAGAAATTATGAAAGCATTATTTGAAGTGGTTGTTATTATAATTTGAACCTACAAAGGCAAAACTTTTTTTAATACTATTTTTCTTGTGTTTTTTCCTTTTTCGTGTCTATGTTCTTTTCTCCTGCGTAACATGGAACAGCTTAGCATATGTTTACAATAAATGTAAGGAAGTGCTAAACTGCTTATGGAACCAGATACATAAAAATCCAGTGCCCTGCTCACCAGCCAGGCACATCAGCAACCCAAATGAAAAGCACATAAAAGATAGCTGTAGGTATGGGGTGCTGCCTGTTGTGTCTGAACATTTCTTAGCCTCAGCAAAGGAGTCAGACAGCCAAAGAAGCTGAGAAGAGGCAACAAGGAAGCATCAGGAAGTATTTTGAATCAAAGCTGGCTAAAGCAGTGAGCAATGCAAGTATTTGCAGAAGACAGGAGTCCGTATGCTCTTTATTGATAATGACTGCATTTCAGAAATAGAAAATTCCTATAAAGTGTGTTTATCTCCTGAAGTCAAAATACAGTAATATGTCAGGATTGACAGGCTGTTTTCAGAAGAAATTGAGCTGATTTTCCTGCTAAAACAAAGGGATCGTATATCAGGCAGCAAAACTTCCTGTCAAGCCAGAGGATTTCAGTCATCACCTAGGGTAGGAGACATGTATTTTTCAAAGGAATTAAATCAACATTTGGAAACTTCCCTGAGAGAACCTGTACAAAGATGAGAGCAGAGCTCTATGCAGAAGCAGCAATGTGCCTGAGTCAGACTGGGAAATCTAGCTACAAGACTTCCAGTCTGGACTGGCAGGATGGGTAGGTAGCAAACTGTGCTGTAGGTTCAAAGGTTTTTAAGGAAATTGTGACACTTCGGCCAAATTGCAGCAATGAAGCTGTAACAAGGACATATGTATCTAAAAATAAAATTCAGAAAGGAATCAAGGCATCACAGAGCACAGCAGAAGTCAGCCCCATGGCTGAGCAAGCAACCACACCAGGGACTCTCAGTACGTCCAAACATATGCAATCACCTCTATAACCCTGGCAGAGAGGAGGTTTTACTTATGGCATAAAACACCAACAGATTAACCTTCCATTGAAGCTGGATATACAGCTCAGGAATAGCTACTAGGTGGCTGTGGCATTCACCGTGACATTGTAAATCACTCTTTCAATGTGCTGCACCAGAAAAGGAAGCCACTATTTGAGGAAGTTGTAAGCTGACCTCCATGACCCCCATAAGACTAGCTCTGTCTTATACTGGATAAAAGCTGGGGCATAGCTACTTGGAAAACAGTTAACTGGCAGCAATGGTGACAGTGGTGTTTCAAGGGCTCAGGCCTTCATCATCTGGAAGGTCTTGGCAGATATAAGTAAAGAAATTCTAATTTACAGTATTTCAGCATGAGGTTTTGGGTTTTTTTTAAGGAAACCCCTTGTCTTGTTATTGCAATGACATGTTGATGAGCCAACGGAAAACATCTTAGTGTAGTCTTTGGAAACAGGTAGGCCCCTTCCACTAATTGAGCTCCAAAGGGAGTAGGAGCTAAATTTTGCATTCAATCATTTAACCAAGCTGGTACTGACAGTAACAAATGCTTTCTTATTCAGAAGCATCCCTGAAACTGAGTATCCACTAAGGATTTCAGCAAATTTGTGTATCTGGGCCTCATAAGGCAGAAAGACTTTAGATCTGTTGGGTAGCTGATGGCTGGGAGAGAACCCAGGTTTATACCAAATGGCTGATAGTGCAGTCTTGCAGACAAATGCTGGTTGGGACACAGAATTTCTGTTTAACATTTCTGATTGAAAATTGATATTAAAAGATAAAGACCTGAAGGGTTTGTTTTTTCTGTGAAATGGGACAAAGTATTGACTTGGGACTGTAACTGCTTTTGAGTATTTAAATGTGTTTTAGATGTAATAGTTGTTAGGTTGTATACAAAGCTAAGCAAAGCATGTCATGGTAGGCAACCTGTAGCTAATATTTTTCCCAAAAACGTAGCCTGAATAGACACATTCTTTTAGAAAAGTGACAAACTTCCCTGAACAGAAATTTGCTCAAGCATGCTTTGACTAATGCTAACTTTGAACTAATGCTAGCTTTGACTGAGGATGAGTCCTGCACTCTTCCCTTCTCCCATCTTTTCCAGGAAAGGAGTAAATGAGAAGTAGACATGCTGTGGGTGTCACTTGCTAGCATGCGGCTTTTCTTGATCCTGTCTGCTGGCCATGAGCACTGAAGGAAGTAGCCGAATGACCAGACCTTGCAAAGGCAGCTCCAGTAGCACAGCCCAGCCCAGCATGGCCTGTACCAGGCTGACCCACTGAGTGTGCTTTAATTTAAAGATGAGTGACAGAGCAAAACAGTGTGGCTAGGGGATGATGGGACATATAAAAGGCTGTTGCAGAGAGGGTAGAAATAATTTGTTCCGACAGTGGCAGTAGGCAGGACAAGAAGTAATGACCTTATGCTTCAGATATTATGAGAAGCCTTCAGCCAGTAGGCACTGCAATGGATCACTTAGAGAGGCTGTGACCTTCCATCAGTAGAAGCCTTCAGGAAACTGTTATGGGAATGACATATCTGCTCCTGCAAGAAAGGGGTAGGCTATGTGATTTTTATTTTTTAATGCCTATTCAAGGCTTTTTTATCCTTTTTTTTTAACATGTCATTAGAAACCAAGAGCAGAGTGCAATGGCTTCTTTGTTAAATTGTTTTTGCAGGGCTCTGTGCACTCCAGTAAGTGGGGCAGGCGGGGGGAGGGCCATCACTTTATGATGCTTCATATGAAGTTGATTCATAAAACATCTGTTGCATTGTATAAGTTAACATGCATGGCAGTTTGAGCATACATTCATGATTTTGTACACTAAGAGCTCAGTTAGTTACATTTCTGCTAAAATTTAATAGGATTAAAATAAAGTACTGAGGAAGAAAAAATTATAGTTAATAGAATCATTTTGGTTGGAAAGGAATTCAGTAAAAAGTGCTTAAGAATAGGACATTCTTGATTATATAAAACACACATCTGAACAACTTAGCTTTCTACCCAAAACAGAATTTTTGGAACAAATTAAAGAAAGAAGTGACCTGAAAATTAACATTTCAGGCCATTTTTTCCACATACTGAATCATTTGCCCAAGAAAGAGTATTTCTTTGCCAAAGTAAGCCTCCTGTGGAATCGATGGTCAAAACTGCTGGCTCTGAATTTTCAGAAAAGAAGAGGAAAAATAATCTTCGACTGGGGTTACTTTTCTCACTTCAGTAACTGTGAATCACCTGTTTGGGGGGGGAAGGGAAGGAACATCTGAATAGTTAAATGGCTGTACAAATACTCTCTGATCAACAGATTCAGCAATTCCAACATGCAATACTGAGCAGTGTCTTTAAAAGCCTTGATTCTCTTTGCTCCCAGGGTAATGACACTTTAACTCTGAAGCCAGGACACACAGAGTATAACCAAGTCTTTTTTTGCCTTTTGGTATTATTGGCAATGAACACAGATTAGAGTTTGAAGAGGCCCAAAATACTGGATTAGAATACGGAGAGCAAAAGCTCGCTTCTTCGCTCAGTTACATTGTCCATCAATCCCAGGAACCCAGGCTTCTCATTACTTACAGTACTCTAAATGCACTATAGTGATTTATGTGTACCATTATGTACATACACACAGATAGGCTTGGGATACTTTTGATAACCAATAATCTTCTGTTTTTTCATACAGAAGCTACTGCATCTTTATACTGCTTGTTCAGCTGTACTTCAGATACACAGAATGCCTCAACATTTTTGTACATGGGTTAGTCTCCATAAGGAAGGAACTGCTCTTAAAAAAAAAAGTCATAACTTTATGTACAAGTTAACTCATAAAGCAGGTAATACAAGAGACAACTAGATCTCCTGCAGGAATTAGTTACTATTAGTTTGTATTGAAACTTCAACGATTAAGGAAATCACTTCAATGTGCATTTTAATACTACTGCTGCACATATATTAAGACACATTTTTGGCACTTGATAAACATACATCATTATATCAGATTTAGCCTTCATTCCTAAGACAAATAATTGCATTACATTTATCTTACAATGATGTATATGTATTAAGCAGTTTGTAACATATGTGCCACTATACTTTTGTATAACTGTTTTAAACCTAAAATCTCTATGCAACTGGTTTTTTTGCATTTGGAGAGCTTACAGTTAAAAATCAGTAGATCAATCTTTTTAATAAAGCATGGTATTAAACTGATAGCCTTATAATGAATAATACTATTCTGCAATTTCTGCAACAGACTTTTATTAGATTTTATTCTTGTGCAATAACTACTGGGTAACCAGTCTATATGTTCAAGCAAGTACACTCATCTATGTGAAAAGCATTTATTGAGCTGAATTTCACGAGGGCTTTGTTTCAATCTCTCTATTCTCTCAGATTATGTCACACACTTCTATAGCAGGGGCCCATTCTTCCTTTCTGAGCTGTTAGCTATTTTGTACAACCATTTTAAAATCAAATCTGTACTATCTGTTAAACAGTCTCATCTCATGAAAACAAGATTGTATCTCATGAAAACAAGATTGTTTTCATAATAAAATATGGTATTGGTAAGAGAAATCAGGTCCCGGGTATGTGAAAAACTGCAAGGAGCACACACTCAGAACTCTGACACTGCATCCTGCTTTAGGTCCAAGTGATTTCCCAGGACCTCAGCATTTGACAGGAGTGCATCCTTAAAAGGGGAAAATGCCATAACTGTAGACTGTTAAAAAGGAGACAATAACTGGTGCACTACAGGTACTGACTGCATGGCAGTGATTTTCAACCTGCACTCTGAACTGCTTCTAAAGGGCTGCAAAAGATAGCAGAGAAAAACACATGTATTTATATTGTACAGCAATGTACATATAAGACTTCTAAGAGGATACACTTCCAATGGAAAACGTTTAGGGGGTCCACCAACTAGATTAAAAAAAATCAAATTCTTTTTTTTTTTTAATGACCCATAGTGTTAAAGAGTATTCTTGCTAAATAATGCAAACAAGATCCCAAAGAATAAGTTAGGTTTACTAAAACCATAAAGTCAAATCACAAAAAGTTTAAATTTGCTCAGTTATCTAGGAAATGAAAAGAGAATGATTGCACTGAGAAAGCCAAGTAAATTCCAAGGCATGTCTCTTTTTTATAGTTATCACTTCATTTCTGAAGGGCTGTGGTAGTGGGAGTTTTCAGTATGCAAATAACAGAAAAAGTTAGATCCAAGCAAAATTATTCTCATTTTGAGTTTCAGCAAGAGTTAAGTACACCTTCACTCCTGGATTTTCAACTCCAAAACTAACAGTACATTTGGTATAGAAGGAGCATGCCATAATTAAACACTATTAAATCATTAGTGTGGCCAATGGCTAGTTCATGAAGAAATGAAGGCAACATTTATTTTCCTTTTTTTAAAAATTTTAAATATAATTATTTGAAAATAGCATACCAATGGAACAGTTTGAGACAGAGTATTTCATAATCACAACAACATTCAGCAGATGATGTGCTAAGTCACCATCACTTTTTAAACAGCTGTAGCACTTTATCAATAGTCACTCTCCAGCTATGGTAATAACTAACCAGGATAGAATTGCCTGATTGTAAACATCCAGAAAGGTTATCTTTTCTCTACTGCTAGCTGCGTTGCAAGGATTATAAATATTTATCTTCCATACCCTTGAAATAGCCTTTGATTTCTAAATAATTTTTTTAATTCTTTAGAGATTGTCATGCATCTCTTTTCTCCAAATTTTAGATACTTGCAAATAAGTACCACCACAGAATAGTGCTGTATGGTGGTGTTGTAATCAAGAATCTCTTTGTGCTACTGATGCAGCCTTATTTTGAAAACTAATCTCTTGCCAATTTCTGGTTTGTTCTGAAATCATTAACTTCATCTGCTGAAGTCTAATATCTGTACTTTCAGGCATTGTAGCTTAGCATAATGCAAGTTCATGGGATCTGTATGAGTAGCAGAAGTATAAATTATATTTGTGTATTTACTGTTTGTAGTCTAGAAATTCAATTAAGTCAGAGTGTTTACAGATTGAAACCAAGCTATCAAAGAGTCAGTCACACAGGGTAACCAATGAGATTTCAATGTGTTCAGCAGTCAAATCTAATCGTCCTTCACTTGAAGCTATTCAGTCTGAAGTGATAAACATGCTAAATTCCTACAAGGCCAGAAGTAATTAGAAAATAAGTATAGGGTGTGTCCAAGAGAGATTGTGCTGCTTTGTTACTTAAAATCTTTTTAAAGCGTTTTGGTAAGCTGCAAACAGTCCCTTCAAATTTATTAAATAAAATGGAGCTTTTTATAGGAGAGGTCCTGTCACTATTCAGCAAAAGTATTCAAACAATAAGAGGCTAAGATGTTGCCTAAAAAAAGTTTTCCTTACTATAAACTTTAAATTCCTTTGAAAAGTCAGTGATACTAAATTGATATGTGCATGTTTTACCACGTTGGACGTCAGACAGTTTAGTCACATTCATACTAAGTCTCCTAGAATGTATAACCTGAGGCTTAGCAGCTATTGCTATACAAAAAGTGTTGAAGAAATATATTTTTTTTTTTAAATGTAGGTTAATTACAGGTTAATTTTCCCAGTCTGTGCAAGGCAAACTCTCTTCTTCATCCTCTGATTCAGGTGATGCTTCCTTAATTCGTCGCAATGCTTCATGGATGCTCCTTGTCAGAGGGTCAGTATCAGGCAGAATTAGAAAGGATTCTCTAAAAACATCTTTCTGCACTTTCTTCAGTTTCACCCCTTTCCTGATCTGTGCCAAGATGTTATTGCTATCATCTTCATCGGGAAAAGGAGGAAGACTTCTTTGCTCAACTTTTCTTAAGTGAAAACTGCCACGCTTCAAGGAAGCCAGCACTTCATCCATTGGGGAACTCACTGCAGAAAAAAATCAAAAGACCTTCAGTATTATTTTTACTAAATTTATTCTGTCTTCTTTTTTATCTCCTACAGACCAAAAAGTAGCCACATGCAATTAATGTGATAGTCCCATACCATAACAGAGACTGTAGTATTTTCAATTTTATAATTTTGTAGCTCTGTTATTGATTGTTTTAGCCTCCAAATTTAACTTCCCTATTACCAGGTCAAAACTGAATTATACAGATTTATAATTTCTGAAACCAAGTAACCTCCTATCAGGCAGGTAGCAGAACTTTTTGAACAAGATGGCTTTCCTGTTTGCACTCAAGAAAATCAAAACAGCTGCAATGAATCCAATATAATTAAAGTGTATATTACATTATATTTCTTGACTTTGAAACTCGGGTAATGAATATGCATCTTAAGTATTGGACTGTGCAGTCACAGAAATGCAAGCACAGAGGAGAGCCTACGTTCTCAGCACATGCATTTTGTGGCTGATTTTACCTAGTGCATGACTATTACTACGTGCCAGTGAGGGAAGCAGCAGTACAGTCAACTGCAACAGCATGCATTTTCCTGCTCCTCTCAATTCATGTATGTATCACCACCTAGTCACAGCATGCCTATATAAATTCCCTTCCTTTATAATTAATGAAAACAGAGAAGTAAGAATTAACACTTTATCACAAATCCTTCTTTTATCACCAATTTGAAACTAGTTCTCTGCAGAAATAAAAATCAGGCCTTGGCTCTTTGAAGAGCTACAAGTAGGTAAGATCTCTATGTCAGAGAATGCAATATAATAAAGTACAACAGTCCAAAATAGCTCCCACACACTAGCACATACAACGTGCAGCACATATCAATCAATAGGTGAATATCCATCTCCTCTTTTTTTTTTTTTGTATATTTTTAAAACCAGTTTTGCATTTTTGAGTGGACTTTGTCCATCAAACTAATGGCCCAGACAGTTGGAATAGACACGAGGAAAAGAGAGAAATAAAAGAAGAAAATAGGACTGCACATCTGAAGGAGGAAGGAAGGATTGTAAAATACTCATCTGTCAGAGAGACAAATTTCTGAAGCTGCTTAGAGACTTGGAACATCGCAGGGAATACAGAGTAGCAGGTAGAGTGCTGCTGCAGATATTAATAATACTCTTAAGAGGGAGGATATAATTTGATTTTATATGTCATTTTATGATGTATAATCAAATTGCACACACAATACATGTTTTATATAAAACTGAAAAATAAAATGAGTATCAGAAAAATAAACAATAGGACTACAGAAAAATAAACATGGAGCACAGCAGCATCAAAACTGATAATGAACTTAAGACACTGTACCCGTGCCTTGCAAGACTCGTAAGAGCTTAAAAATTCTATAACTATTCAGTTGCTTCAAGGTTTTTCAGTCATTTAAGGACAGTTCTGGAAGAAACACTCCTTGTTTCTGCCTGATAGACAAAAACAGTTCTAATTTTGATTTTATCTGGATGATATGCCAATTGAGGGATGTTTTCTGTAGTTGTAACTGACAGAGCCAGATAGAACTTTTAATAGAAGTTCAACCATAATACAGTAGTGTGAACCAAGGCCCACCTGAGGTACTTTTTATCAGTGACTTCCAGTAAAACAGTTCAGCTGAGAGCTTTTGAAAATCCCATCTCCGATTTGCAAATAAAAGCTTTGCTCTAACATAGCATGTTTCCTCGAAACATCAAGATTATTTTCATAAAATCATAGAATTGTTTTGGTTGGAAAGGACCTTTAAGATCATCAAGTCCAACCATTAACCTAGCACTGCCACGTCCACCACTAGACCATGTCCCTAAGCACCACATCTACATGTCTTTTAAATACCTCCAGGGATGGTGACTCAACCACTTCCCTGGGCAGCCTGTTCCAATGCTTGATAACCCTTTCGGTGAAGAATTTTTTTCCTAATATCCAATCTAAACCTCCCCTGTTCAAAAATGGCTGCCATCTCTCCATTTTATATATGGGATAAACGATAAACCCGGAAAGGTGATGGAACAACTTGTTCTTGGTGCTGTCTCTAGGCACATCAAGGACAGGGGGATCATTAGGGGCACTCAGCATGGCTTCACCAAGGGGAAGTCATGCTTAACCAACTTGATAGCCTTTTATGAGGACGTAACCCGGTGGATAGATGATGGTAAAGCTGTGGATGTGGTCTATCTTGATTTCAGTAAAGCGTTTGACACGGTCTCCCACAGCATCCTCGCAGCTAAACTGAGGAAGTGTGGTCTGGATGATCGGGTAGTGAGGTGGATTGTGAACTGGCTGAAGGAAAGAAGCCAGAGAGTGGTGGTCAATGGGACAGAGTCCAGTTGGAGGCCTGTGTCTAGCGGAGTCCCTCAAGGGTCGGTACTGGGACCAGTTCTATTCAATATATTCATTAATGAATTGGATGAGGGAATAGAGTGCACTGTCAGCAAGTTTGCTGATGACACCAAACTGGGAGGAGTGGCTGACGCACCGGAAGGCTGCGCAGCCATTCAGAGGGACCTAGACAGGCTGGAGAGTTGGGTGGGGAGAAACTTAATGAAATATAACAAGGGCAAGTGTAGAGTCCTGCATCTGGGCAAGAACAACCCCATGTACCAGTACAAGTTGGGGACAGACGTGTTGGAGAGCAGCGTAGGGGAAAGGGACCTGGGGGTCCTAGTGGACAGCAGGATGACCATGAGCCAGCAGTGTGCCCTTGTGGCCAAGAAGGCCAATGGCATCCTGGGGTGGATTAGAAGGGGTGTGGTTAGCAGGTCAAGAGAGGTTCTCCTCCCCCTCTACTCTGCCCTGGTGAGGCCGCATCTGGAGTATTGTGTCCAGTTCTGGGCCCCTCAGTTCAAGAAGGACAGGGAACTGCTAGAGAGAGTCCAGCGCAGAGCCACAAAGATGATTAAGGGAGTGGAACATCTCCCTTATGAGGAGAGGCTGAGGGAGCTGGGTCTCTTTAGCTTGGAGAAGAGGAGACTGAGGGGTGACCTCATTAATGTTTATAAATATGTAAAGGGCAAGTGTCATGAGGATGGAGCCAGGCTCTTCTCAGTGACCTCCATTGACAGGACAAGTGGCAATGGGTGCAAGCTGGAACACAGGAGGTTCCACTTAAATATGAGGAAAAACTTCTTTACGGTGAGGGTGACCGAACACTGGAACAGGCTGACCAGAGAGGTTGTGGAGTCTCCTTCTCTGGAGACATTCAAAACCCGCCTGGACGCGTTCCTGTGTGATATGGTCTAGGTAATCCTGCTCCATCAGGGGGATTGGACTAGATGATCTTTCGAGGTCCCTTCCAATCCCTAACATTCTATGATTCATTCTACGAAAAACAAGTAGCACAGAATCACAGTGAAGTTGTAACATCTCCCAGTTCAGCCCTGTGCTCTATTCAATCACCTCAGTTTCCAAAGAAGTTTTTCTTTTAACTATTTATTAACATGCTTACAGATTTAATTCTCAATTGTAGTTAAATGTATATATTCTTACTTGGCTCTTAAGGGGACTTGAGAGCTTGTGGATTTTTGTATGAAAATTTGAAGAAACCTTGAAGAAAGCATTCTCAAGGTTTCCTATGTCCCAAGACAAGTATTCATTTTACTAGGTCATAAATTATGTAAAATTCTGTTATTAAAAAAAACACTGCACCCTCAGGTGAAGCATATAATATTTGCAGTGCTAGCTGTAAACAAGATAGGAAAAAATGACTTTTTAGGCAACATTTAGCTCCATTTTCCAGCTAGTCAAACATGGTGTATCATAGGATCAGTTTCACAGGTGTTTTCTGTCTAACTGAACAAGTATACTGCATGCTGTCATACAGGTCCTAACATTTGTTTGAGTTGCCAACATTTGTCAACTGAAAAGGATTTAACAACTTTCCCATTAATAATTATAAATAAATCACAGCATACACTTCTCTATATAGCAATTCAAAAGAGGAATTGATGTGCATTACACTTAAATACACAGAAATGAAAACATTACCTCTCCTCCCATGTAAACCCTCTAGATCACTGGTCTTCTTAAGCAGCTTCTTGGCACTGACTAGCTGGCTGCTGTCAAACAGATGTGCTGTTGGGACACTGGAAGAGTTCTGGACTCTCTTCTCCTCACTCTGATGTTTAACAAAGATGTCGCTTTTCTCTAAGGATTTGGTGTCATCTTCCTTGGAGGGCAAAGATGGAAGCGGAGGTGGAGGTGGTGGAGGCAAAGGGGGTGGAAGCGGTACTACAGTAACAGTCTCTAGTTGAAGCTCATTACTGGTGAGTGGAGAACTACCAACATAAGGTAGTTCAGAGGTAACACCATTGGGAGGTAACAAGATATCTTGAAGTTCTAAGCTTGTGGATTCCTGCACTTGCAAAGGCTGAACTGCATTTTCCAATTCCAGCTCTTCACTTTTCTCTTGAATTTGTATGGTTGCTGGCAAAGATTGAGGCTGATCTACACAGGACACTGAGCTGGCTGCACATTTTCTTCTTGCATGAGCCAGTCGTAGTCTGGTTGATTTAAGCATTACTTGCCCAGGGTATCGCTGAAGTGAAGAAGTTATTTACAATTAGATAAGTACATGCAACACACTATTTTAGATACTAAGTACTTGTTATTAGAGTTTGCCTTTCTGACAAGTAGAATTCATCTACTATTTTCATTCATTTTGCTCTGGGTGTAAAAACAAAACAAATATATCCTCACCTTTATGCAAAAATGATCCACTTTCTGAATTTTTATTCTTGGTTAAGCCATAATTTACATGTGATTGGTCTAGTCACGGATACACATGGGTTAAAGTTAGGATTTCACTAAGAACCAGACTGTACATATGAAACTGTTTTTTCTGAAAACTAAAATTCAAAATTCCCTTTTGCTTCTCTTTTCTAAAACTGGTCAGTGGCGCGCTCTGCAGCAATATGCTGGCCTTGGATGTGAATCATACTGCTTAAAAAGGTATCTCTTGAAAATAAAGTGTTTTGAGAATTTCCAAAGTGTTTTTAATTTAGTTCTTAAATTTGCTGCTTCAATATCTGTCTTTTCAAATTAGCTTCATCCATAGCCATTTTTATGCAAAAGTAAAAACTGCTTCTAAAATGCAGGTCTAAAACATTTTAGACAATTGTGGCAGGCCTAAAGCAATAGAGATCATATCAATATAAACATGCTCATAGATAAAGTCAGTTCATTAACAGGTGCTGGTTAAAATAAGTAAATTTGCTTTAATTTACAAAAGCGATGCAATTCAAAAGCCTTGCAAACAATAAGGATATGAAGAGTATACTGCTAAGCAAGACAGCTTTCCAGTAAAGGAAGTTCTCATACCTATATTTTTTTATGTATTCAGCAAAACAACAACAAAGACTTCACTAATTAATACAGTCTCTGTTTTCTTGCACTTTCATCCCTCTCATTCTCTCCCCTTCATTCCATCTTCTATCCATTTTCTAATATATACATTGCAATAGGAAGGGGCAGGTATTGGCAGGTGTTATTGCAATCAGTGGTAGTGGGGGTATGTCAGATGATAATGGTCTTTGTGGGAAATACCATTTAGATTATACTTCTTTTCGGAAAGTTTGCTATGTGTCTTATCACAATGCATAGATGTGACAGTGAACAGAGGCTTATTACGGCACTGGGAAAACAATGGCCAGAGAAATTCGCTGCCACCAATGCCATATTTTGTTGTAAATTTTCCAAAGAACAGTTAACTATAAAATGACAGAGAATAGCTAATAGCATAGTATAGTCCTGGAATGACTGAAAATTTCTTTTGCAAATGAAATTGGTGGAAAAGAACAACTCTTCTTCTGTTACCTGTTTAAACATGCGAAGTCTGTCCAGTGTTTTCTGTCGTTCCTGACTAACCCAGGAGCTCCTTCTTTCCTCTTCATCTTGTAGTTGATCGCGCTTCTGAGAAAATATATGGAAAGCATGTAAATATTACATCCAATGCTATGGTTAGCATCATAAAAAAGAATTTAATTAAAATAACTCTTCTAATTGTTAGGAATTGCCTAACAATCTACTCAAATAAACATGTTTCTGACCTTCAAAACCTTGCATTTGTCTTCCCCTTAAAAAAATATTATGCATTTCATGTTTTATAACCTTGAAGAAATGCAAAGCTCAATTAAGATAGATTTCAATCTGGAACTGGAGCACTTGAAGACTGGAACTTTTTACCTTGAAAGACGATAAATAACTAGAGACATAACAGAATATTATACTGAAAAAAAAAATCCCATAAATTTAAAATTGTACAAATTAGCCAGACAGCAAACCAGTATCCATTTTCTCTCATTCCAAAAACAAAATGACAGTTCAAATTGCAAGGTTGCACATTTAAAACAAGTCATATTAAAATTTTTACAGTGCAAGAAATCACAGAACTCAGTGCCACAAAGTTTTGAAGACAATATTGAGCAAATTAAGTAAACATTTTCATTATAATTTCCATTAGTAAACTAAAGTTTTGTATTTAATTAAGATGTCATTATTTAATCCAGATTGATTTTCTGTAATTTTTATATAAAGGTTTGAAACTCTTCCTTGCAGCTACGACAGTTATATTTTTTCTTGTTTGGGGATCTTACCTCAGTGAAAACACACATGTGGATCCACCTCCTTTAAATAGTCATCCATTTTCACAAAACTTCAGCAAAGTTACTACATCTTTGAAACAAAATACTACACTTCAGTCAAATTTATTGAAAGTGGACACTAGTTATCAGATGGCAAAAGTCACTGTATGCATAAGTTCAGAAGTTCTCAGGAAACGTGATAGAACAGGTGACTATAAAGAAAACCACCTGAGCAGAAACAGCAGCTTTAATTCTTAAAAGACTCACAGCATTAAGCATTACTTTTAAAAGATGATGATCATCATAATTTAAAAAATTATGTCCTTTATTAAGGGCCAACTCCTGTGATTTTAAGGGAGATAAGTATAGATGCGTTAGGGAGACAAAGAGAAGGACATGTCTGAAAAATGGTAAAGACAGGAAACAGGAAAAGGAGAAGAGGACTAGAAGTATGTGGTAAAAAGAAAATTACTGAGCGACGGGGCAAAGAAGTTAAAACAAGCATAAAGAAAAGATTATAGCAAGAAGAAAGGATAGTTCTACCACCACACATGCACGTTTCATATGCAACCAGGTGAAACTTTTCCTGAAGCAGTCTCAAACTCAGAGGGGTGGTTTTTTTTGTTTGTTTTGGGTTTGGTTGGGGGGGGGGGGGGCGCTGTATTGGTTGTGGGGTTGTTGGGGTTTTTTTTTGTTTTGAAATAAGAATATTGAAATTGCAATTCTCATTTGGTTTCACGTTTGGACACGTTTGAGGTTATCTTTTCAAAATTCTTCATGAAAACCAGTGGCTGAAAACCTATTTTACAATAATAGCAGAAATTTTCAGTCAAATTATTAACAGAAAAAAAAGACCAAAAAATTAGAATAAGGTTCTTTATAAAGTGCAAGCGGGCAACTCCATGAAGTAAATAATGAAAAAGCCCAGTAGTGTTTCAGAGACAAAATGTCCTTCATCTTTGCCATCTTATTTTTAAGTGATAAATGGACTGCAATCCACATAGCAAATTCCTTGGCCTTATTGTAAGAACTGAAATAAAAATTATCTATTTTTCTAAATTCCTGAAAGAGTACGCCAATAAATGCCATCTTTCAAAAGTAGCCTTTTCATAAGATAAATTATGCAGCTGACTTCCTGGACAAATGTATCAATGTTAAAAATGTATAAGGATGAAACAGAATCACTTTTGCTAATCTAATTGAAGCCTGAATCACAGCCTAGAGAAGGATCGCAGGTCAACAGGAGAGCATCTGAAGAACAGCACAAAGGAATTCCAGCCAGTAAGTCAGCTTGATGGGGGGGGAGGCAACTTAAATGCCTCTATGCAAATGCACAGAGCATGGGGAATAAACAAGAGGAGCTAGAGACATGCGCATGCCCGCCGGGCTATGATCTTATTGGCATCACGGAGATGTGGTGGGATGGCTCCTATGACTGGAGTGTTGGAATGGAAGGATACAGGCTCTTTAGGAAGGACAGGCAGGGGAGACAAGGAGGGGGTGTTGCCCTCTATGTCAGTGACCAGCTGGAGTGCATGGAGCTTTGTCTGGGGATGGAGGAGGAGCTGATGGAAAGCTTATGGGTCAGGATTAAAGGGCGGGCAGGGACAGGTGACATTATAGTGGGTGTCTGCTACAGGCCACCTGACCAGGAAGACCAAGGGGATGAGGCCCTCTATAGGCAGATAGGTGTAGCCTCACATTCACAGGCCCTGGTCCTCATGGGGGACTTCAACCACCCCAATATCTGTTGAAAGGACAACACAGCAGGGCACAAACAATCCAGGAGGTTCCTGGAATGGGTAGATGATAACTTCCTTCTCCAAGTGATAGAGGAGCCGACGAGGAGAGGTGCCATGCTGGACCTTGTCCTCACCAACAAGGAGGGGCTGGTGGGGAATGTGAAGCTCAAGGGCAGCCTTGGCTGCAGCGACCATGAAATGGTGGAGTTCAAGATCCATAGGGCAGCAAGGAGGGTGCACAGCAAGCTCACCACCCTGGACTTCAGGAGAGCAGACTTTGCCCTCTTCAGGGACCTTCTTGGTAGAGTCCCTTGAGATAAAGCCCTGGAGGGAAGAGGGGACCAAGAAAGCTTGTTAATATTCAAGGGCCACCTCCTCCAAGCTCAGGAGCGATGCATCCCGACAAAGAGGAAGGCAGGCAAAAACACCAGGAGACCTGCATGGATGAACAAGGAGCTCCTGGACAAACTCAGACACAAAAAGGAAGCCTACAGAGAGTGGAAGCAAGGGCAGGTAGCCTGGGAGGAATACAGGGAAATTGTCCGAGTAGCCAGGGATCAGGTTAGGAAAGCTAAAGCCCTGATAGATTTAAATCTGGACAGGGATGTCAAAGGAATCAAGAAAAGCTTCTATAGCTATGTCAGTGATAAAAGGAAGACTAGGGAAAATGTGAGCCCTCTCCAGAAGGAAGTGGGAGACCTGGTTACTCGGGATATGGAGAAGGCTGAGGTCTTCACTGACAAGTGCTCAAGCCACAGCGCCCAAGTCGCAGAAGGCAAAGGCAGGGACTGGGAGAATGAAGAACTGCTGTAAGGGACAGAGTATGTATGCCTTAAACAACTTGTTTTACAACTCTAGCTGGAGGAGAGGATGGGTGCTGCAGAGGCAGAACAATACCTTTGCTGTGCCTTAAACGACTTGTTTTACAACTCTGGCTGGAGAAGAGTTAAGTCCTGCGGAGGCAGAATGGTATCTTTTCCTTGGGGCCAACCTACACGTGCAACATCTTTGCAACATAAAGGCATCAACTACAGTTGCGCAGAAGCGAGGTCATACAGCGGACACCACAACTATGGGAGATCACGACCACCAAACACCCCTTGGGGGACCACCGACTCATTTCAAGAACAATCTAAGACTACAAATGCGCAAGCGTCCCAATTAGCATGAGAAGCGAGCGGAGGGGGGAGACAAGAGGGATGTCACCACCCTCTCCTATCTTGCATGCAAATGAACTAAAGTATTTAGAACTTCCTGCTTGGGACGCCTGTGCGCACCCGCCACGTGAGGACTGACCGACTCGTGAGGACTGACCGACTCTACGAACAGCTTACGTCGCGGGATACAAGGGTGGTGATACCTCTCTCTCATATCTTCTATCCTCTTTCTCTTTTTCTCTCTTTTCTCTGTTGCTTAAGCCGCTTTCTATCCTCTCTCTCTTTTCCCCTTTCTCTCTTTTCTCATTGCCTTAAGAAACCTAAGATGCTTACAGCTATGCTGCTTTCCCTGTTCTAATAAATTGTTCTTAATTGCATACCAGTTATTTGGTGTCATTTCATCTTAATTTACTCCAAGGGATCCATGAACCAGATGCGACCAGGTCATAACAACTGCCCACTGCAGAAGATGAAGTTTGAGGCCATCTAAGTAACCTGAAGGTGCACAAGTCCATGGGACCTCATGAGGTGCATCTACGGGTCCTGAGGGAACTGGCGGATGAAGTTGCTAAGCCACTATCCATCATTTTTGAGAAATCGTGGCAGTCTGGTGAAGTCCCCACTGACTGGAAAAAGGGGAAACATAACCCCCATTTTTAAAAAGGGAAAAAAGGAAGAGCCGGGGAACTACAGGCCAGTCAGTCTCGCCTCTGTGCCTGGCAAGATCATGGAGCAGATCCTCCTGGAAACTATGCTAAGGCACATGGAAAACAAGGAGGTGATTAGTGACAGCCAACATGACTTCACTAAGGGCAAATCATGCCTGACAAATTTGGTGGCCTTCTACAATGGAGTTACAGTGTTGGTGGATAAGGGAAGAGTGACTACTGTCATCTACCTGGACTTGTGCAAAGCATTTGACACTGTCCCGCATGATATCCTTATCTCTAAATTGGAGAGACATGGACCTGACAGGTGGACCACTCAGTGGATAAGGAATTGGCTGGATGGTCACACTCAAAGAGTTGTGATCAACGGCTTGATGTCCAAGTGGACACCAGTGACGAGTGGCGTTCCTCAGGGGTCGGTATTGGGACCGGTCCTGTTTAACATCTTTGTCGGTGACATGGACAGTGGGATTGAGTGCGCCTTCAGCAAGTTTGCCGACGACACCAAGCTGTGTGGTGCGGTTGACACGCTGGAGGGAAGGGATGCCATCCAGAGGGACCTTGACAGGCTTGAGAAGTGGGCCCATGCAAACCGCATGACATTCAACAAGGCCAAGTGCAAGGTCCTGCACATGGGTTGGGGCAATCCCAAGCACAAATAGAGGCTGGGCAGAGAATGGATTGAGAGCAGCCCTGAGGAGAAGGACTTGGGGGTGATGGTTGACGAGAATCTCAACATAAGCCGGCAATGTGCGCTTGCAGCCCAGAAGGCCGACTGTATCCTGGGCTGCATCAAAAGCAGCGTGGCCAGTAGGTCAAGGGAGGTGATACTGCCCCTTTACTCCGCTCTCGTGAGACCTCACCTGGAGTACCGAGTCCAGCTCTGGGGCCCCCAGCATAAGAAGGACATGGACCGGTTGGAATGAGTCCAGAGGAGGGCCACGAAGATGATCAGAGGGCTGGAGCACCTCTCCCCTATGAAGATGGGCTAAGAGAGTTGGGGTTGTTTAGCCTGGAGAAGAGGAGTCTCCAGGGAGACCTTCTAGCAGCCTTCCAGTACCTGAAGGGGGCCTACAGTAAAGCGGGAGAGGGACTTTTTACAAGGACAAGTAGTGATAGGATGAGGGGAAACAGTTTTAAACTGAAAGAGGGTAGATTTAGATTAGCTATTAGGAAGAAATTCTTTACTGTGAGGGTGGTGAGACAGTGGAACAGGTTGCCCAGAGAAGTTGTGGCTGCCCCCTCCCTGGCAGTGTTCAAGGCCAGGTTGGATGGGGCTTTGAGCAACCTGGTCTAGAGGAAAGGTGTCCCTGCCCATGGCAGGGGGCTTGGAACTAGATGATCTTTAAGGTTCCTTCCAACCCAAACCATTCTATGATTCTATGAATTAAAAAGACTTGGATTTTAATGCATCTTTGTCAGCGATCTTTATTAAATATTGATACTATATCAATACTACAGCTCCGAAGACCTAGCCCAGTTTTTGAATATTCTTTAAGATAAAGTCTAGATCACTAGATAAAATCTAACACAACAGTCAGACTACCTAGCCTTTTCTCTGCGATGAGACTGTGCAGAGAATCGTGGAGCATATAGCTGGAACTACATACTTTATAAAACACAATTCAAGTGATTTCTTTTGTAGAGAAAAGAAAAATAACGAACAAGCTTATTAAGACTCAAGAATAAATGTGTATGGTTTCTTTACTCATTTCAGCATATCTGACACTGTACTCAGAGATGTCTGGAATCATCTATGTGCACATGACAACAAACTGCATGCAGTCTAACCCTAGCAGTTATCACTTAGACTGTGAACCTAGTATTAATGAACTATTTTATTTGCTTGGGTTTATTGTCATCCTAACACAGCTATATATTCCCCCTTGCCAGCATAATATGACACAGAAATCCATGGTCCAAAGGTCAAGGATACACACTATCTTTTTAAAACAGCTATTACTCCAAATGCTCTACTAATTAATGTATAATGAGGAATGCAAGCTATTAACTAAAAGCTAAACTCAACAGCAGAAAACTCAAACTTACTAGCTGAACAGTATGGTGCATTTTGTATTCCTTCTCACTCTGGTGACATTGCTGGATCTTTTCATTATGCTTTGCGATACAGATCTCCTGCAGAGACATAAAATGTTATCTATAAAATATAAATTTCATATATCAATTTACAGTGCATAATGTCACATTTAGCAAACAGCACTAAGAATTAGAAAAATAAAAATTAAAAAGCCCATCTCAGACAAGCCAATTTAACCAAGCTAATTTAACTTACAATAAAACCATAAAATGGAAACAAAACCAAGACAAACCCAAACCTATTACTTTTAACTGTCAAAAGAATATATACAAGTAACAGCTGCTTGGAAAGTCTATTCTACAATACCAGTACAAAAGTGGCAAGAAATAACAATTTGTCAAATACTTCATAAAACCATTGTGCAACTCCATGTATTTGTATACATGGATAATAACTAACTCTCAAATATACTACGTATTTCTGTTTAGGCAACTAGGCGGCTTCCCATTTACAAGTGTCAGTTCAACTGTTGCATGTACAATTTGCAAGCACAAACATTAATAAAATTGTTACAATTTTACGCGTGCACAAGCAGGTTCACTTATTATACCGAGTTCACATCTGTAGTGTCTGGTTTAAAAACAAGCATTTATTACATTGCTTGTGAATAAGAACAGGTTAAAAAGAAAACAGGACATGGTACAATAGATGACAGGAAGAAGTATGACACTCAAAGTTAAGGTAAATTATATAAAAAGAACTGAATTAAGTATCAGTTGCAAAGAAAAGGCATGTGCAGGAATTTATAGTAGCAAAGAGACAGACAAGTTCATAGGACAATACTGAGGGCCAGGAAATCAGACATTATGGGCAATGAAATTAGGCCTGGTACAAGCACCAGACAGAACTAGAACAAGGTCAGATGTGCAGTTAGAAACAGGACTCATGGCTGTGTAAGAGGGGGCAGTGTTAGGAAACAGTTTGGAGCGTGACGGCAGCTAGAACACCACCAAAGTGATGGGCTTTCCAGGCAGTCAGTTGACTTACTGGGTGGAGCCAGATGGGAGCTTTGCTGTCGCAAGCATTGCTTGGGGCAGCTGATGGAGTATCAGCCATCAAGCAAGATACTACAGTAGTGGCAGAAAAACACAAACAAACAAGGAGGGGAGGGATAAAAAAAGCCCACAATTTTGGACACTGGGAACTGCAGAAAAAGCTACATTCTCCTAAAAGCTATGGACATACTGTGATCAGGGTCCCTGTATAGGAAAGAAATACCATGCTGTCTTGAATGTTTCTAAACAGTAAGACCATCAATTTTGCTACTGTATACAGGTAATACTCCAACAAGAGCACAAGTTCCTGTAGAAATACTGTCCCAGCTTCATCGGGGGGTGTGGGGGGGGGGGGGTGTGTATCTCTATATATCTAAACTCTGCTGGGTTTTATGTTTGTTTGTTTGTGGGGTTTTTTCCCTGATGAAAAGAGTTTAATACAGCTGGAAAAGTTAATTATTTAATTTGTAACTGCAAAAGTATAAACTACTTAATTTCTACAAAGACGTAGCAATACCTTTGGAACATTATTAGAGAATTTGAAAGACTTTTTGTAATACTACTACTGATTTACCTTTATTCTCTATTTACGTGTGAAACGGTTCGGGGCCCCAAGAACAAGGGATGTTGTAAATACCTTAGACACTTGACTAACCTAGTTATATAAATAAATAAAGGGGAGCCTTTTTAATGAAGATGGCCATATCTCACTTCAGACATCTGGGTCTTGAGAAGATAGTTTCTAATTAAGATGGCTGTATTTCACTTCAGACAACTTGGCCTTGGGAAAACAGAGGCACGGAAACATAAAGATAAGGGAGTTGCAACAGCTGCCTCGAAGGACACGGCCTACATGGCCTACGTGATCCCCGGACTGGGTTTACGCAAAAACAGGGGTCAGTCAGCGAACACGGTGAGGAAGACTACTGGCCTTCATCTGAAGACCCCTGACAACCACCAGGGAAAACGACTGCGCATGTGGAGCGGACATTTGCATATCTCATGGTTATGTAAATGAATTCTTGGAAATCTTATGATTATGTATAACTTTATGGTATATATTCTCTAGAAATTTGCCAAACCGGTGGAGCACTCATGGTGGATAATCCCCAGTGCTGCCCAGCGCTGCAATAAAGAATGCCTGCTTAATAACACACTGGTGTTATTGAGTTTTCTTTTGGACTCCTTGCCCAGCCGCACCTAGCTTCCCACTTCAGTGAGGAAAGTTAGAAAGCAAGGGGGTTTGGAGATTTTCGATTTTTGTATCACATGTTAAGTTCGATTAAAGAATATTTAAAGTAACAAGAACAACTGTATGTTAGGTTTGGGTTGTTTTATGTTTTGATCTGGTTTTATTTTTTGTGGGGTTTTTTTTGTTTACTTTTTTTTACAGGTTGGCGAGACTAAAGAAATAAAAATATGTAAGATACTTTAATACGCACATTACAGGAATATACTCTCATAAATACATGGGGGGCACACTTTTCTGAAACATTTTATCTTTAGCATCAATATTTAAATCTTTCTGATTAAGAG
Source organism: Nyctibius grandis (assembly GCF_013368605.1). Taxonomy (NCBI): domain Eukaryota; kingdom Metazoa; phylum Chordata; class Aves; order Nyctibiiformes; family Nyctibiidae; genus Nyctibius; species Nyctibius grandis. The sequence goes on from NW_027167472.1 coordinate 1,688,229, forward strand.
CAATAATGAAAGATATTTTAAGCATGTAAAGAAAGAGGTTAAACCAGACCAAAACATATTTGGTGCTGACTTTCATAGAATCGTTTTGGTTGGAAAGGACCTTTGAGATCATCAAGTCCAACCGTTAACCTAGCACTGCCAAGTCTCACTAAACCATGTCCCTAAGCGCCACATCTACTCGCCTTTTAAATATCTCCAGGGATGGTGACTCAATCACTTCCCCGGGCAGCCTGTTCCACTGCTTGATAACCCTTTCGGTGAAGAAATTTTTCCTGATATCCAATCTAAACCTCCCCTGGTGCAACTTGAGTACGTTTCCTTTCATCCTATCATTTGTTACTTGGGAGAAGAGACCAACACCCACCTCGCTACAATCTCCTTTCAGGTAGTTGTAGACAGCAATAAAGTCTCCCCTCAGCCTCCTTTTCTCCAGACTAAACAACGCCAGTTCCCTCAGCTGCTTCTCATAAGACTTGTGCTCTAGACCCTTCACCAGCTTTGTTGCCCTTCTTTGGACTTGCTCCAGCACCTCAATGTCTTTCTTGTAGTGAGGGGCCCAAAACTGAACACAGTACTTAAGGTGCAGCCTCACCAGTGCTGAGTACAGGGGGACGATCACTTCCCTAGTCCTGCTGGCTACACTATTTCTGATACAATACTTCTTTGTACTATTAAAGAAACAACCTACTTTAATGTAATTAAGTCTCTACGACTTGAAATAATAAAAAAGACTAGGAGGGGCTGAAAACATGTTGCAGCACATCTGAATCAACTTATTACAGAAATAGTCAAAAAAAAAAAAGGTTGCAATTTCATAGGGACAAATACAGGGTTCTACCTGTAGACAAGATTAAGTGACTGCAAACAAAGGATGAAGAAAAAATAGCTAGGTGGCAACATTAAAGAAAAAACATTTAAAACGCTGGCTTAGTAACTCAGAATCACAACTGAAAGAGGTTTCTAACAAATCTTTAGCAAAAGTTTCTAAATAAAGGTTTGGTACAATTATCTGACAATATTATTAAAAAATAAAAGCATCAACTGCAAAAACAGGGAATTTCTGAAAAAAAATAGAGACTACAGTCACAGAAGTTTATATTTATATTACATAAAATCTTATTCAACACACAGTAATTGGTTCCCTTTCACTGCGTTATCTCCTCAACAGACAAGATTTTCAAATACCCAGATGATGAAACTACCTCCTCCAAAAAAATAAAAACCAACAATAGAGAATTGTTTCCTATTGTTCTCTTAATGATGATATCTGCTGCTAAAAAGGAGACATTCTCCTATGGGAACCTTCAGTTGCAAGGAGGAGGAGAAGTAGTGGTGGTGTCAGGAACACAATTTGGAAATCATTAAGCAGACTCTCATCTCAGTTCAGTGATAAATGTTTCTTAATCGAGAGAGACAGACAAACCAACCTTCAGAAAGAGTTTTACCACATAGTATGTACTTTCCAAACCCAACCTAAAAAAAAAAAAAAACCCAAACCATTATTTTCTCCACTTAGCATTCAGTCATCGCTGTGCTCATTCTCACCACCTACACTCCACTTCTGCATCCCATCTGGCTCTTTGTTCTGCATACTTAAACTGAAAACTCTTTAGAGTAAGAACCCTTTTTTCCTCACGTATTTGTAACATACAATGATCCACATCAGGCACTATAAGTAGTGTTCATTAACAGTGTTTTGCAATATCACTAGAACGGTCACTCAAGACACAATGCTTCCACATGCTTGAATCAAAAACACAAGAATCTTGATTTTTCAGGTAATTAGTAATAAGCTGTATTGGGTTTGCATGGCAAGGTTTTGGTAGAAGGGGGGGCTTACAGGGGTGGCTTCTGTGAGAAGATGACAGAAGCTTCGAGAAACCTGGTCTACTGGCAAACAACGGGATCTATCTGTCAGAGAAGGGGAAAAGCATCTTGGGTCATAGGCTTGCCAAGCTGGTGAAGAGGGCTTTAAACTAGAGTTGTCAGGGGAGGACAACCTCAATCCATCCCAATTCAGGCAGTTTGATGTCAGGGCCAAGAAAGATGCCCAGAGCCTGGAGAAGGATCGCAGGTCAGCAGGAGAGCACCGGAAGAGCAGGGCAAAGGAATTTCAGGCAGTAAGGCAGCTTCGTTGGGGGCCCACGGATCTGATGACTGGAGCGTTGGAATGGAGGAATACAGGCTTTTTAGGAAGGACAGGCAGGGGAGACGAGGAGGGGGTGTTGTGCTCTATGTCAATGATCAGTTTGAGTGCATGGAGCTCTGCCTGGGGATGGAGGAGGAGGCAACAGAGAGCTTATGGGTCAGGATTAAAGGGATGGCAGGGACAGGAGACACAATAGTAGGGATCTGCTACAGGCCACCTAACCAGGAAGACCAAGTGGATGAGGCCCTCTATAGGCAGATAGGTGTAGTCTCACATTCACAAGCCCTGGTCCTCATGGGGGACTTCAACCACCCCAATATCTGTTGGAGGGACAACACAGCAGAGCACAAACAATCCAGGAAGTTCCTGGAATGCGTGGATGACAACTTCCTTCTCCAAGTGATAGAGGAGCCAACGAGGAGAGGTGCCATGCTGGACCTTGTTCTCACCAACAAGGAGGGGCTGATGGGGGATGTGAAGCTCAAGGGCAGCCTTGGCTGCAGCGACCATGAAATGGTGGAGTTCAAGATCCTTAGGGCAGCAAGGAGGGCACACAGCAAGCTCACTACCCTGGACTTCAGGAGAGCAGACTTTGCCCGCATGAAGTTCAACAAGGCCAAGTGCAAGGTCCTGCATGTGGGTCAGGGCAATCCCAAGCACAATGTCCTGGTTTCATTGGGATTTGGTTTCAGTTTGTGGCCAGCCATGGTGATCAAGGCCCTTAGCACTTAAATTCAGGGCAGCTGACCCACAGGTGTATTCTATATCATTGACATCACACTCACTATAAAAGAGAGGGCTTGCTGGGAAGAGGGAGGGCTCTTCCTGCTCTTCTTGCTTCTCCTACCTTTTCCCTTATTTCCAAGGATTGTGATTCCTGGAGCAACTTGCCAGTTGTTAGATAAGTATAGTTTTGTCTGTTTTGTGTTGTCATTTATATTGATTTATTCGTTTCATTACATCTGTTCAACTTCAACCTACAGGTCTCCCCCTCCTTTTCCCAATTCCCTTCCTCATTTGGTGAAGGGACATTGGGTGACAGAAAAAATGCTTATTGTTTAGCCCCTGGTACAGGCTAAACATGGACACACAAATACAGGCTGGGCAGAGAATGGATTGAGAGCAGCCCTGAGGAGAAGGACTTGGGGGTGATGGTTGATGAGAAGCTCAACATGAGCCAGCAATGTGTGCTGGCAGCCCAGAAGGCCAACTGCACCCTGGGCTGCATCAAAAGCAGCATGGCCAGCAGGTCCAGGGAGGTGATTCTGCCCCTCTACTCCACTCTGGTGAGACCCCACCTGGAGTACTGTGTCCAGCTCTGGGGCCCCCAACATGAGGAGGACATGGAGCTGTTGGAGCAAGTCCAGAGAAGGCCATGAAGATGATCAGAGGGCTGGAGCACCTCTCCCCTATGAAGATGGGCTGAGAGAGTTGGGGTTGTTCAGCCTGGAGAAGAGAAAGCTCTGGGGAGACCTTCTAGCAGCCTTCCAGTACCTGAAGGGGGCCTACAGGAAAGTAGGAGAGGGGCTTTTTACAAGGACAAGTAGTGATAGAATGAGGGGGAATGGTTTTAAACTGAAAGAGGGTAGATTTAGATTAGATATTAAGAGGAAATTCTTTCCTGTGAGGGTGGTGAGACACTGGAACAGGTTGCCCAGAGAAGTTGTGGCTGCCCCCTCCCTGGCAGTGTTCAAGGCCAGGTTGGATGAGGCTTTGAGCAACCTGGTCTAGTGGAAAGGTGTCCCTGCCCATGGCAGGGGGGTTGGAACTAGATGGTCTTTAAGGTCCCTTCCACCCCAAACCATTCTATGATAAGTTTCTACCATGTCTGTTTCTGTGGCAAGGTTTTGGTAGCAGGGGAAAGTACAGGGGTCATTTCTGTGAGAATACGCCAGAAACTTCCCCTATATCCGACAGAGCCAATGCCAGCCAGCTCCAAGACGGACCTGCCACTGGCCAAAGCTGAGCCCATCAGTGACTCTGGTAGCGCCTCTGTGACAACATGTTTAAGAAGGGAAAAAAACCTGCTGCACAAGAGCAGCCAGAAGAGAGGAATGAGAATATGAGAAACAACCCTGCAGACACCAAGGTCAGTGAAGAAGGAGGAAGAGGTGCTCCAGGCACCAGAGCAGAGATTCCCCTGCAGCCCCTGTGGTGAAGACCATGGTGAAGCAGGCTGTCCCCTTGCAGCTCATGGAGGTCCACAGTGGAGCAGATATCCACCTGCAGCCCATGGAGGACCCCATGCCAGAGCAGGTGGATGCCCCCAAAGGAGGCTGTGACCCCATGGAGAGCCCATGCTGGAACAGGCTCCTGGCAGGACCTGTGGACCCATGGAAAGAGAAGCCCATGCTGAAGCAGGTTTGCTGGCAGGACTTGTGACCCCATGGGGGACCCATGCTGGAACAGTTTGTTCCTAAAGGACTGCACCCCACGAAAAGGACCCATGCTGGAGCAATTCCTGAAGAACTGCAGCCTGTGGGAAGGACCCATCTTGGAGAAGTTCATGGAGGACTGTTTCCCATGGGTGGGACCCAATGCTGGAGCAGGGGAAGATTGTAAGGAGAAAGGAGCAGCAGAGACAAAATATGACAAACTGACTGCAACCCCCATTACCTGTCCCCCTATGCTGCTCAGGGGGAAGAGGTAGAGAATTTGGGAGTGAAGTTGAGCCTGGGAAGAAGGGAGGGGTGGGGGGAAGGTGTTTTAAGATTTGGTTTTATTTCTCATTATCCATCTCTGATTTGATTGGTAATAAATTAAATTAGTTTCCCCAAGTCAAGTCTGTTTTGCCTGTGACAGTAACTGGTGAGTGATCTCCCTGTCCTTATCTTGACCCACAAGCCTTTCATCATATTTTTCTCCCCTGTCCAGTTGAGGAGGGGGAGTGACAGAGTGGCTTGGTGGGCACCTGGCATCCAGCCAAAGTCAACCCACCACATAAGTTTAGTAGGGCTCTGTGTTATTCAGCAGTATTAAGAGCAGCTACAGTAAATACCTCTAACAAATATCCATCAAAATGGCTACATTCTTTTCTCCTCAAGTGCTGCAAAATGGCACACAACTGTTTCTGCCTATTCTTTTTGTTCAAATCAAAATGTTTGATTTCCTCCTGCAGGTTTAAATATATGTTATTCTAATCCGTGATTTCTTTAGTAGCTGAAAGCTAAGTATCTCACTGCAGCACTCAACTGCAGACAATGCCACACTGGGCAATGAAATCAGTAGAGAGCTGGAACTAGTTCTGAGAGCACTGTGATGTCCATGCTGTGATGTCCAGCAGTGAAGTTCCACGTGGACACATTACCTCAGGTCCTGAAAGCAGTACAGCCACATTCTTCCAGCACAGTGTTGAGCAGGCATGAATATATTACTCCTGCATGCAGACCCAGATGAGCATTACTACCATATACATCTCTGCATCGTGTCTCAGTGCACAAGTAGGCATGCTGAAATAGTGTTACAACCTAGAACAACTAATTCCTTCAGCTTAAACAAGGTATTTTATCTTAGCATAACCTGGAAACAAATGAGCCAGTTGAAGGTGACTAGTTAATTATATAGATGAGAAGGCATGCTAAAAAAAAAAAAATCTCTGCTCTTGCTTCAGGGTCACTTCTCAACTTGTTAACTCCCATAAGTTAAGTAAGGAACAGCAACCAGCCTGTTGCTTTTAAACAGGTTTGTGTACTCCATAAGGCGCCAGGAGTGTCTTTTCATATTCAGGAGAAAATAGCATAGCTATTATAACATAGCCTATATTAATTAGCATAACATGACAGATAGGATCTATTCCTTCCAGTACTAAAAAGCCCAGCTTCTTGATACTTTTTTCTTTTTACAAAATCACATAAAACAAACTCAATGACTCTAAGCAAACTACTTTTCATAACTGGCTAACAAGAGACATTTCTTTTATAATAATTTATTTACAGTCTTCTCCATATTGTGTTAATCAGAGACAAGACAGTGATTGAAGAAACAGAAAAAATCCAAAATATAAGACGTATCAACTACTGTTTTGCTTCAGATTTAGGTACAGAAATAGATATATTCCTTATGAAGGAGAGGAAAGATTGAATGTTTTGCCTCAACCTACTAGAACTGTTTATATAAAGGTGTCATCTCCTTTATCAAGCAAAATGACTGGGAACATACAACCACCCCAACCCCTGATCCTAATTTAGAATGAAGTCTCAACTGAGACTTCTACATAGCCTTATAGTATATAGCATGGGGTAAAAAAATCTCTTTTTTAACAAGTATTACACTGCGCTCTCAAAACTTTGATCTATTCTACTCATTAAGCTATCTTGCTCATTAATAATGCATATTGAAGTAACCACAAACTGGTAGGGAACTGTAAATAAGTCATCCTGGAAAAAAGGAATGAACATATTTACCTACATTTGATACACAATTTCAAAACATTAGCTATATTAAAACAATTTTTTGCACAACATCCCAACTATGTAACACAAAGAAAAGTGGCCTTAAATAGCACATCTAGTTTTACAAATTAAGAATATATACTGGATTTTGTGTATATTTCCTGAATATAGAGAATTAATGACACATAAGTTTAAAAGGATGAGGTGAGAGAATGAAAATAGAACTCATTAGTGAGAAAACACCCTTGATTCTCTTCTGCAAACACTACTCTCTGTAAAAACATGCATTCTAGCATGTACTTTCCACATGAAAGTATTCTGATTAGTTAATAGAAATAAGTTTATTTGTTGACTTCTAAGTGATTAAAGGTTCCTTGAAAGCTAAAAGATAAACTGAATCTTAAATATATCAATTTAATAATACATGCTATTGTACTTGGTACTCTGTAAAACAACTTTTAGTAAGTAGTAAATATAATCCATGAAAATTCTGAGAGACTTGGAAGTTGTATCTGAAATTAAATCTTTTCAAGTTTTATTAAATTTGGTAATTATGCTAGAAATTTGCAATTTAATAATACCTTCTTATTTCTGAGGTAGGCTTTCTTGGCTGAAATATGTCCACGCCTTGCTTCCAGCTGGCGGATTTTTAGTTGCAACTTTTGCAGCTCCTCTTTTTGCAAGTGTACAGATGTTGCCATATCTTCTTTTTCAAGCATGGCTTCCATACTTTCATAAGTGTCATAATATACCACTTCATCTCTCTTCTCTGTTTTAAAAATGTCAGCAATGAAAAAGTCAAATCAATAGTTTGTATTTGATTAACATTTTGTTTTGTTCAACAACCCCCCCCCCCCGAGTTGCAAGATTTAATGTAGAAGAATGCTATAGTACTTTCAGAGGAAGAGCAAAATCAAAAGGTCAGAGGCAAAGCACTAAAGAGCAAAGCACTAAAGAGCAAAGCACTAAAGAGCAAAGCACTAAAGAGCAAAGCACTAAAGAGCAAAGCACTAAAGAGCAAAGCACTGTAGGGCTTTAAAGTTTATATGAGCAGAAATCAATACCAATGAAGCACAGCCTGGTATTCAGGTAACTCAAAGCACTAAAGAACAAATGTTACTGTAAATGTACACTTGTGTCTGTAGTCTAACTTGATCACAATGTCCACACATGTCTTTGGGTCTCTTAACTAATACAAGGGACCCATGACATGCAGCAATATCCTCTGGTCTTCACTACAAAGTTCGGGATATACAGCCTCTTTCAAGTCTTTGGCATGAGATTCTTCTGCCACAATCTACTATTAATTTCATGAAAGGGGAATTAGACAACAAAACACCAAAAATCCTCTCTTAGGAGGTTTTTGACCTCCCAGTCACTACTACTGCTCAGATGCTGCAGTAGAAGGGTAACTTCAAGGCAATCCTTCAAAGCATTGCAGGCCTGAAAAGGAGGTATTTACTAATAGTTGTATCAACACTCATCATTTTTAGCCTCCTGAGTGAAGCATTCAGTATAACATTGAGCTCATTTCTGAATGCTGCCTTCTCATCTCTTGCCAAGGAAAGAGTGATGATTATAAATCCTTGCAGAACATTGGGATGAAGAAGCAGCAAAGGCCTCTTGTTCCTTATTTCACTGGCATACCAAGTAGGATATTTTTGTAATACACCAAAAGGGATATGCATTACTGCTGGCTGAAACAGGTAGATACAGCTGGCATGACTGTCAAGTGTCCACTCTGCAGCACCACCAAACCTTCTCATTTCACCTTCATCAAATACCTTTCAGGAAGACTAACTTCCTCCTATTCTGCTACTAGATTATTTGGGGAGAAGGGCAGGATTTTCTTCAGAACACTGTCCATTTTAAAAGCTGTTGTCACTTCATGTTATTTGTGTGTAAGGTCTCTGCTGCAACCAACATTCTGATTGTGTCATGCTAATTTCAGCTCAGCACAAGATATGGCAGGACCAGAAAAGAAAGAACATCACTATACTAACCCTAAAATAAAAACTAACAGAAACAGACCTACTCAAGTCTTTACTTTAGTGCTCAGTTAAAAAAAAAATACATAAAATTTCATCCATTTGTAAAATAGGCAAGTCATTAGAACCCACTTTGAGACATCAGTGAGTAAAAACAAAACTCATGACTAACAACAACTATATTCTGCTACACATTTATAAAATGGAAGAATTTACATGCAAATTTTGTTTTAGAACACTTTCATGCAGAGCTAAAGATAGGAATTTACAAGTGAAACCCCAAAAGCTCAGCTGCAAACAAGTCAGATCTACCAGTTCTAAAACATAATGCTAAATTATGTTTTACTGTTTAAAAAAAAAAAATACCCTTGGCAACTCTATTGCAACCTCCATCGAACATTCCAAGAGTTTTCTACAAACAGCTTTTGAGCTTTTCAAATGCCTATAAATTTGGTAAGTGCTTAAGCTTCTGACGACTCCACCACTTACAATAAAACAACTAGAATTATTTCTCTTTAGATACGATCCACACCATTTGCACTTGTTCAACCCACTCCCCAACCAAAGCAGGAACCAACTATCACATTCTCTGTTGATAGGAATGCATCCACCACAAAAAAAAAAAAAAAAAAAATCTTACAAGGATGTATGGATAGTTTGTATGGATAGGATAAGACCCTTTAAAATTCTAACCTAATAAATTCACATTTTGTGAATTACAGTGGAGGTATTTGGTTAATGACAGTAAAAAAAAAATACTACTGTTGTTTATAATATGACAATCTATTATCATTTGATACTTTTCAGATCCAATGTGCTGAATTTGCAAAAGAAAATGTTTTTCTTCTAGCTTATGACCTTGCGAATTCAAACTGGCAGTCAAATCAAATTATGCTCTCAAAAAATTCTCAGTTGGGACTTCATTAGTAGTTCTGCAGATGTCCCTCAAATCAGAACAGAATCCAAAACTCTCCAAAATACCTTTGCAGAACTAATACAGTCACAGTAAAGAATAGCAACAGCCTCTATAAGTCACTGACGCATGTATTTCAAATCATACAGATGTGCTCAATTAAAAGGCTATTACTTTACTGACTATAATTTACACTTTAAAAAGGAAGCGTAACAGAAGATGCAACAGACCATTTTTTTCTAATTGACTCCATAGGAAACAATACTGTATTTTGGAGAAACTTTCATTCAGATTAGGTACAGAACAGTCTTGAAGAGATGCAGCCAATTCAGTGTCACATTCTTCACAAGATTAATTGTTCTATTCCCCCTGCCTGAGTAAAGTCTGAAGAGGTAATTTCATCCCTTGAACAAAATACAATTTAGGAATTTTATTTTTCACTTTTTGTCCTATGGGATATAACTGACAGTTGTTAAAAAACAGTAATTCCTTCTAACATAGAATCATAGAATTGTTTTGGTTGGAAAAGACCTTTAAGATCATCAAGTCCAACAGTTAACCTAGCACTGCCAAGTCCACCACTAAACCATGTCCCTAAGCACCATGTCTACACATCTTTTAAATACCTTCAGGGATAGTGACTCAACCACTTCCCTGGGCAGCCTGTTCCAATGCTTGATAACCCTTTTGGTGAAGAAATTTTTCCTAATATCCAATCTAAACCTCCCCTGGCACAACTTGAGGCCATTTCCTCTTGTCCTATCATTTGTTACTTGGGAGAAGAGACTAACAACCGCCTCGCTACAACCTCCTTCCAGGTAATTGTATAGAGCAATAAGGTCTCCCCCTCAGCCTCCTTTTCTCCAGGCTAAACAACCCCAGTTCCCTCAGCCACTCCTCATAAGACTTGTGCTCTAGACCCTTCACCAGCTTCTTTGCCCTTCCTTGGACTCACAAAGTCCAAAGACAGCTGTCTTAGATTTTAAAAAAATCCTTTTAGATTTTATATTAAAGAATAATTTAAATTAACAAATTTTAAACAGCAAAGGAAGCCAGAACAGTGAACTATTTTGTTGTCACGGGGGAAGGAGAGGGTTGCTTGTTTAGCTGACTGGAGGTTTTATTTTTGGTCAGGTTGGGGGGTTTATTTTCAGGTTTCTGGAGAAAACATTAGTGACAAGTCCTAATGATCTATGGTGTTTTTACAGCAAACTTAATCTCTGAGGGCCCTTAGGTTTTACTATCACTACATCAAAGAGAAAGGATTTTGATACACATTTATTCTCAGCCTCCTGTTCAAGGGATTTCCTTTGGTCTGCAGGTAAGAAAACCATACAGTGTCTTCAATACCAAAATTAAATGTCTGATTTCCCAAGTACAAACAACTATCTGTCTCTTAAGCACTAACTAGCTCTCCACAGAGGCAAAGCTGCCACATTTCTTTGAAGTCATTTACAGAGTTTTCAATCCTCATTTTCCGTACATGCAGTTAATGTTGCCATCACAGGCCTGAGAAGAGGAGATTCACACAACAGTGAGAAGAATCTGACACCTGTTTTCTCTTTTTCCAGAGGCAACTCACAATACAACCCAGCTTAAAATCTCTCTATCCCATATGGACTTTTCTATCTATCCATAACAAAATTTTCTATGCAAGCCCTATGCACTAAACAATAAAACAGAGCTTGTGTGAATAAAAACATTAAGTATAAAAAGGTCCAAAGGACATAACTGGATTCAAAATGCTGTATTATTTACCTGTACCATTTCCATAGTTTGTAAGTATACAGGATATAATAGGTTCTCAAAACATAAGGTTTGCATCACTGCTCTAAATCAATGACATGGCAATACAAGCTTCAAAGTCTAGCTGAAGGATTCCGATTTGCAGGAATACCTTTTGAAAACCAATCACTTCAAAGAAATGAATAATGCCAATGCAAATTTTTTCAATGAGACAAGTCCAGTAATTAAAACATTTAACAGTACTTATGTTAGAAGATCCAGCTCTTCACATGGTAAAGAAACTGTTCTCGTTTTATTCCCACAGGCTTTACTAGACTCAGGAAAAGAATTATCTTTTACAGATTATGTCTTAATTAAAATGCATAAAAAGCACCTGACATCAGTCTTCTAATGCTTTCAAGTTGTGCTGTCAGCAGCAGCTCTTCACATTTCAAAATCTCAAACTGTACTTCATATAATTGAAGCTGTAGATCATAATAATCAGCTTCTAACTGGTCCAAATGGGCTATGGCTTCTGTACCACCTTTCAGACTCTGGATCTAAATGGAAAGAGAAAAAAAATAAACACACAGCTCCAGGATAATAAGGAGAACAAAACCACAGACTTTATGATTACAGCTAGATAGAGTCTAGTACACTAAATATAACATGTTAAAATGGAACACATCAAGAGAAGAAGGTTTTAACAACCAAAGAGAACTCAAATCATCCTCTTTCATTCAGCCAAACAAGATTTAACTGGCCATTGAAACCATATTCAAGAAATACCGATACGCAAGGAGATCTTATGTGCTGTCTCACTTTGGAGGGAATTCAAAGCCATGCAGCTCTACCACCTCTGTACAGGAGAAGAGTTAGGGCCACATCCAAGTTCTCTACCTTCTCAAAAAACAATTCTCTGATAGTTTCTCCAAGATGAAGGATGAAAGTAATTCTAAATTGTACTGAAGATTTGTGATTGATCTACCTTACCATTCTGGTGAAAGGGGATCTAGTTCCTATATTACAGACATTCAATCATTAAATAGAGACATCTAACAAGGAGAAATAAAGGACCTAGCAAACTATACATTTTAAAAAATATTTGCTAGTAGTTTTTACATTATGGTGATTTCTTCAAGGAGTAAAAATGTATCTGTAATTAATAGCCAGAAATAGGTTTCCTAGGTTTTATTTATCACATATGCTTAAATATAATTATACTAAAACAGAAAGATATCTGTATCAAATCAAACCAAAGATCCATCTTACTGAATATCCTGTTTCGGACAAAGGTTAACAGTAAATATCCAGGAAGATGAAACATAGTAGGCAGTGCAGTGATACCTCCCTAAATGTTTCACCAGCCTCTAGCACAGCTTGCAGCTCAAAACTTCTTAAGCCACAGTGCTGCCTTTTATACTAAATAGACTTACTATATTTTACTTCATAAATTGTCCTATCCCTTTTTTACAGCATGCAAGTTTTTAGCACCTGCATCATTATCCTTTTATAGGGATTTCATAGCTTAAACACTTAAGGAAACAGTTCTCTAAATTATGCTTCTTTCCATATGAGGTTGATAGATAGAAGGCTTGTGAATTAATTCTTGTAATTTCTATTTTTAAAATTTCTTCTACTATATTGTATACTTACTGAATGCATCTTTTGTATCTCAATTATTAGCCTGAAAGGATCAATAAGTCTTTAAGTGAATATCATAAATCTTACAATCAATAACTTATAATTTATGTTTCAGCCCAGTGTGACATCAACATGTCTTGCTATGCCATTCTACTACTCTGCATCCATATTAAGTTACTAACCGCAACCAAAACAGTAAGTGACATAATGATAGCATATTTGGAGTGAATTAGAGGCTAGTTTTCAAGACAAAAGGACTGATTCTCTAGAACCTTCCAGTTTTTCAAATGAGAGTGATAATGTTCATTTGCCAGGCATGGTATCCTGGGTTTTGGCATTTTCAAAGGATTTTCTCATCATAAAAAAACCAAACCAAACCAACAAAAAAAAAAACCCCACACATAGGAGAAAAATTTTTTTTTTTTTGGCAAATTAATGCAACATCATTCAATTTTCTACCATACCTAAGAACTTTTGCTTTGTCAGTGAACTGTGAAATTCACATAAATTTATACATTTTTTTCTTTAAAAAAGATGTTCCCAAACTTAAGTCCACAGACTTTGTATAAAGACTGGATAGAGACATAAATGGGCTGTTTTCAGAAGTATCAGCTAATCACGTTATAGCAACTCAAAATTTCATTCAGCCGCACCAGTATCTGCCTGATGAAGGACCTGTCTGACAACCAAAATCTTAGCCCTGCAAGCATACATTACAGATGCTACAAGCTACCTGGTCTGTTTTGGGGGTACATCATCACTGTATTCCATTTTCAGGTGCAACAGCAATTAATGGGAAATTAATATTGTTGTATGGTCCTCAGCCATAATAGTAATCCTAGCTACACCCTCAGCTAATCCTAGCTATATAATAGCCCCTCATGAAAAAGAAAAATGGGGACATTGAAAGTTTTAACATAAATGGTTGAAATTATGTGAAATACTATATATGTGTGATAATTCAAACCAACATCATAACTTTTAGGTAAGTTTCAGCATTGTTTGTTAAAAATTTAAGAGTGGTTCAATTCTTAATGTTACAAATTGCTATCTAATCTGTACTAGTAATTTGCTGCATCCTTGGTAGGAAAGATATGCATATAAAAAAGGTCTCAGGCCGATCAACACAGTGAAAGAAACACAAAGAACTTAAAGTGAAAATGTAATTATAAGAAAGAAATATTTTGCAGTTGGACAAATAACTAGAATTGAGGAGATACAAGTTCAATTTCCTGCTATGCCACAACTTCCTGCATTAACTCAAGCAAATAATTTAATCTCTCTGGCCCTAATTCAAGTAACAGTGTTTAAGGTCTTTGTTGTCTCATACATAGTAAGTGAAGAACTTAAGCAGGAACATAGCTTGCTTAATAGTTCTATGGCAGAAAAGTATCATCTGTAAACTCACACACAGGTAAACAAAGATATAACAGATTAAAACAGAAAGCCTCTGACAAGAACTATAAACACATATACTAAAAGGACAAGTGTCAAGATTAACAGAAAAATAGCCAAACATGGAATACAGAACTGAGGGCCATCAAATCCAGCTTTCCACCACCATGGAATGCTTTCAGACAAATCTAAAGTTAACTGCTTTAATAAACTGATTTCTTAAAATAATTTCCATGTTATTGTTGTTCTTATTCTGCTTTTGTAAAAACAAAAAAACAAAACAAAAAGCTTCCACAAAACAAACAAAATAATTTTAAAGAATTTCTAAATGATTTTATGGGAAACAAGGAGCATTCTGACCACATAAAAGGCAGGCTCTCACTCATATCTAGCAACTTGTGGAACAGAAGTATTCCTCCAACCAATTATCAGGAGTCAATTATAGTCAGGCCATAATACTACAGGATACAATATTATAAAAAAAATAGGTTAAGATGATCACTCACAATTAGTATCCTGGGCAATCAGAAAAATTTCAGACACTAAAAAAAATGGTGTACCACTATTTTTAGAAACTCTCTTATTTTCCAAGATTAAGTGTTCAAAAATCCATAGACAACCTACTAAACACCAACAGTGTTCTCAAACAGTCAGATCTGGTCTTTGCTCTGAATTTTCATACTTTCAGTCTATTAATTCTCAACTCAAACTCTTACTGATAAATTAGTTTCTTGAGCATTTTAACCTTTTTAAAGGAATATTTTCTATGCCTAGAAAAAAGTAGCTAAATGGTTTGCCCAAGAAGGTACTTCAGTTCTGATTTTCTAACACTGCAGTGAGTTGGTTTTAAGTGACCATAAATACCCGATTTTTTTCTTTCTCTTAGCAAATGGGAACTAAACGTCAGTGATGCACAAAATCCTTCAAACAAAAAAAAGTATCTTCAAATGCTGGGGTTTGCCCTCTTTAATACTCTTTAAATTAGATTACTCAGTCATTCTCTGGGAAAAACAGTATAAAAATAAATTATATTCTAATAAGTTTACTTAAAAAAAAACTTATGTGGGATTTTGATAACTGTATCCAAAGTAGGTTATCATTTTTTGAGTAATTTTCTAATAATTTCTCACTGCATTAAAAGCCTAACTATGACTACAAGTTTTGTCTATAGAATGCACCCCATTACTTCACTTGAGGTCCTTAAAACCTTCTGCTTTTTATTTTCTTTAAACACAATGACCACTTAAAATAGTTTTTATTTCAAAGTCTTTTTGAACTTTTGATTTAACTGGAGAATATTACACAAATATTTAATGTAAGGTTAAAGAAAAAAATAAAATTGTCATTTTTACTGCCAATTTTAGTTTCCCAATTTGAATGCTGAAAGTGAAGAAAGCAAAAGCATTCCTAATGTTATTAAAAATAATAATTCAAATATGTTTAAATAAATCTTCAAAGATTTCACAATTTTAGTTTCTTACTTAGCTTTTCCAAAAAGCTGTCACAGAAAGAAAAAGTTAAAAAAAGACAAGGAAAGCTACCAAGGTTAAACATACTTTTCTGAATAATATAATGTTTCATCTTCACCAAAATCACTGTCCATTTCTTACAGAAGATTAATTTTCCAGAAATAGCTATTCACGCCTTCTTGAATAGAATCCTTAATAAAATTCTTATTTTTGCTGATGCATCCAACTCAGACAAAAGTAAAATGACAGTCGTGAAATCCAAGATATCCTTAAATACTCAGTCATTGGAAGCAAATATATCTTTGATTCATGTTTAACGTGCAGGAAAGGAAAGTATTCTTAGAATTATGAAATTTTGAAAAACATACTTAAATAACAGGAGCAGTACTTTGTTGGAATATGACTTTGTTTATGAAAATATCACAGAACATTTATCACGTAAATTAAAAATTGGTTTTGAAGTGTGTCTTTCGAACTGAACTATACGCTTCTAAAGAAAAAAGAGAAAACTGGCTACTGAATCCTATATATGCAAGAAGGAACTTGCTGGAATTTAAGTCTCCAGGCACTCACTTCCATTTGTCCAAACTATTTTACATGATTAGAGAATTATAAAGGATTCTCACTGCGATTTAATATTTCTGTTTACTGTCATGAGGACAAGACTTGACAACCAATCCACAAAAGCACTCTGGTCTACCTCAAAAGGAAAGTTTTCATCATTCCCATTAAACAAAATTTAGAACAACAACAGATGGAACTTAAGAGGTACAAATCAGGAAAATAAAAAAGCACAATATGTACTGTGTCATTTCTTTTTTTTTTTTTTAAATACAGATAACCATAGGGCTAACACAAAAATAAAATGAAGTTTTTTAAAAAGATAACTAACCTAATTTTCTCTTCAATTCAGACTTCACAGATGTTGCTCAAATTCCAAATATCTACATATGCAAAGTTACAGCCCATATGCAGCTCCTCCTACTGTACCTGAATTGCTTAAATCCCTTATCACACTATACTTGCAATTAACCTCCTTCTACATATGGAGATGCATTAGTGATATATTAGAATCTCTAGTTTTCCTATATAAATCAAAATATTAAAATTGTCATTTTATTAAAATTTAGAAGACACTATCACTATTTAAAAGACACCATCATTGACATGGACAGCTTCTGCAAGCAGTTTTTGACACGTGACTGGAGTAGTCTTCAAACAAGCTATACACAAAAAAAAGCAAATATATTTATTTGGTTTACTTTTTATAAGAGCTTGTCACAATGACAAAGAAATTAAGTATTAAAAAGAGGACTCAAAGTTCCACTTCCAACTTCAGCAGTTTTATATTATTTTATCCACTAAACATCCATGAAGATTCAAAAGAATCAAATAGCAGCAGACCAGCTGTTCTTCTAGAACACAAGTCTTATGAGGAGCAGCTAAGGGAACTGGCCTTGTTTAGCCTGGAGAAGAGGAGGCTGAGGGGAGACCTTATCACTCTGTACAAGTACTTGAAAGGAGGCTGTAGCGAGGTGGGTGTCAGTTTCTTCTCCCAAGTAACAAATGATAGGACAAGAGGAAATTGTCTCAAGTTGCACCAGGGGAGGTTTAGATTGGATATTAGGAAAAAAATTCTTCACCGAAAGGGTTATCAAGCATTGGAACAGGCTGCCCAGGGAAGTAGTCGAGTCACCATCCCTGGAGGTATTTAAAAGACAAGTAGACGTGGTGCTTAGGGATATGGTTTAGTGATGGACTTGGCAGTGCTAGGTTAACTGTTGGACTTGATTATCTTAAAGGTCCTTTCCAACCAAAACGATTCTATGATTCCATGATTCTATGGCTCTCCTTAAGTTTTAATCCAAAAGATACATTCACACCAAGACAGAGATAATCACTAATAAACACAAAGAACAACTCTGAGATTGATCCTTGCTGTCCTACACTAACAAATGTCCTGCACTCTGATCCAACAGTGCTCCTTCCAACACAGCCTGCCCTTAACTCCAGCTTACATAGGCTTTATCAAGGTTGCAAATTTTTGTGCTTATCTCCATCTTCTCCAACTAAACTAACACAGTATTTGGAAAACGCTGTAATGAAACCAAAATCAGAAGATGCTGTTCCTGCACAGGCAATTATTCATAGAAGTTTTTCTAAAATATTATGCATAGAGAAATCCATTTTATTACTGCTCAGGTGAGAAAGAGACAGGTGATTTGCATATCATAACTTGGAAAATTTAATAGCTTTCTAGATATTTACAGTGTGAACACATTTTAGGAAACAAAATAGTGCCCGATTAACATACTAAGTGAAAAATAAGATGTGCTAGGGAAAAGACAATGCATGGCTGCCCTAAACAAGGACATTTTTATTGTCCATCTAAAAAAAAAAAAAAAAAAAAAAAAAAATCAGTCATCAAGGTGGCTTTAGATTTGGAGAAGAGGGAATTATTAAGTGCAAGAGAAACAAGTATATTATTTCCCATGTGTCTCCCTTTCCTACTCAGTGGAAGCAAATTTATATAACCAAGCACAGCAGAAAGGTCTTCACTTTAGCTTAAAAGGAGAAACTGTATCACCTTTTTTTTTTGTTGTCATCTCTTCCAAATACATCAGCTAACGTAATCGCCAAATATTTTCTTTATGTAAGACTGCAACCCTTCTCCAATATGGGATTCACAGTCACTTTTGTCACATCCAACTCCGCATACTTAGGGCTATTACATTATCAAAGCAAAAAAACAAACAAAGAAAACCCACAAAAAAAACCAAAAAACACCACACGACATTTTGGAACAGAAGTTTGTCCTGATATCTCCCCATCAACCATGTTGTGATCCAGAGCTGTCTATACCTTGTAACACACTATTCCCAAAGCACCATGCCCATGCACGCCCATCAGATGTTCCTCATTCCTCCTTCCCAAAAAGCCCCAACCTCTCGGTTCAGAGCCCTCCATCCTCTCACTATACTGCAACAAATCTCTCCTTTTTCTATCCAACCCCTAATGCTTTTGCACATCAAAACAAACAATCATTCATTTACCAGACTGAGATCTCATTCAACAAAAATTCACGGAAGGACTCCATTGGGAGAAAAATAAGATGTGCTAGGGAAAAGACAATGCATGGCTGCCCTAAACATCTGAACATATTAAATATAATATTTCCAATTGGTACTGCTGGATTCTCTCATCATTAGCCGAGGATGGCAGCAGCCTGATAAACTCAGAGTTCCAGACAACTCTTGGCTTTCTAAATATAAAGAGCATTGAAATGACGCAAACTTTTTATTTTTGTGCTCTGGGTCTTGCATGTACTCTCTCTTCCTTGCAGATCAAGTTGTCTTCTACAGAAGCTCCTAAAATAGGCACATAG
Source organism: Nyctibius grandis (assembly GCF_013368605.1). Classification (NCBI taxonomy): domain Eukaryota; kingdom Metazoa; phylum Chordata; class Aves; order Nyctibiiformes; family Nyctibiidae; genus Nyctibius; species Nyctibius grandis. The sequence continues at coordinate 1,707,288 of NW_027167472.1, forward strand.
TCTATCAATCAGGCTTGGAAACCTACCAATCTATACAGTGCTTAAGTCGTGAGTTCTCTGGATAATGTTTTCATAACAGAGCCACCAGTTTAGTCAAATTTTGCTGAAAGATTTGAAAAGTGCTTTAAAAACCAAGCAACTGATTGGCTAAAATGTAAATTAACATTAGTATGACAGAAAGCTCTCAGCACAGAATATCCACTTGATAGAAAATTTTAAAAGAGGATTTGTAGCATTTTTGCTTTTGAGGCATCATAAAATCCAATAAACGTGGGTTTTTTTCTGCTAAGACATTTAAACACGGTTTAATGCATGCACTCTTTCCTCAGGAAAGCTGTAGCTAGCACAACCCCCTCTGGAAGACTGCCTTAATAATTAGGGTAAGCAGAGACAAAGAGAGTGAAGTACAACAGGCTAGTCATCTGTATATTTACGAATGTTCAGATACCTTCCATCTGGAATGTCAGAACTACTCCAAAAAGGTGATAATGCCTATGAGAGCTAAAGCGTGGAGATTACATAGCAGCAGATTTCTGTTCCCATCTCTTCTCTTCATTTTATTCATCTCAGTGGATAGCTGTAAACATTAACAGTAAAAACTGTCTTCCTGGTTGACTAACCAGGAAAAGGTGAACAGAAAACATAAGTGGCACAAAAACCACCACACCTACACTGCAACTCCATTTGCCTAACATGGTAGAATGTGGTAAAAGTTAAAATACAGACTTTTATTATTAAAACTGAAAAATAATGACTTTCAAGTCTGTTGGGTTTTGTTTTGGGTTTTTTTTTTGTGTGTTTTTTTGTTGGGTTTTTTTTTTCCCCCCTCTTTCTCCAAGTACATCAACATTCTTCAAGGTTTGTTTTTTTTCTGCATGTTTTATTTTTCTATTTATTGGTATGAAAAATTACCTCCTCCTTCAGTGCATGTTTCTTCTGCTCCAAACAGATTTCTTTAGCACGCATCAACTGCAAAGTCTCCTTAGAAACTGCATACCGAAGCTTTTCCATACGTTCCACCGCTGCTGCCCATGCTGCCTTACCAAATTTTTTCTGGTCTGCTCGCATTCGATCATACACAGCTAGAGAAGGGAAGAAAAAGCAGACAGCTTACCAGTCTACTCTTCAGATCACTAATGATTCTACTGTAGAAACTATGCACACATTTGTATCTAAAAATATACAAATTTCTCTTAGCAGAGAGCAGTCATTCTACAGAGTATTAACCTTCATATCCAAGATGTAAGTATTCTTAGGATTTGTGTAAATATGCAGTTAGCTATTTGTTGATCATTTTATCATTATAATTCCAATTTTTGTTACCCACAGAGGAACCACTCTGAATACACAGTACTTGAACACTTGAAACACACATTCACAACTCTTGACTTAATAAAAATATCTGGTTAATATTACCATGGGGCCTTAAGCCACATCCTAAATTTTCCATGCTTCTGAAAGCCCCAATCATCAGCTACTAAAGTCTCCAGTTTCCCTTGATAAATTTATGACTGCACTGTAGAAGTTAACACAAATCTGCAGAGTAAAAAAAGAATTACAATTTAAAACAAAAATTTCAGCTTGACCTCAAAGTGTGATTCTATAAGAATAATGAATTAAATTTAAATAAGAACATCTATTCTTTTTACCTCAAAATGCAGGTTGCTTTACAAAATTAATTCAAATTAACTAAACAAAGTACAATCTGCCCTTATTACAGAGATGAATGAGAATCTTTTCAGTAAGAGTTAAGAGTAGCAGCAGTCCCTTGCTTGAGTCAGACTTTCTCTTCTTGAGCCCCAGACATCGTCTAGGCTGATACACATGAGATTTTCACCATTTTTAATATACAGAACAATCACATAATACTGTACATTTCACTTTGCAAAGCAAAAGCCATGAGAGTCAGAACCAAAGGGGTAGCATTCAGTCCTTAGGTGCTAGAAGATATTACATGCTACTGTTAGGTAATAAAAAATACCTTTTTGTTCTCATGTGTTTTTCCTCTGTCATCTGTTAATATTTTGGTATGTAAGACCACCCTGTGATCAGCAGGAGGCCAAAAAACCCAAAACATAACAAAAGAGGCAAGCAATCTGTACACCAACAACTGCATTTTCCTCACAGAGGACTGATGAAAAAAATAAATCAATCGCATAGTATGATACAGAACATGGTAAACATTAAATATACTTTTAAAAATTTGTTATTTGAAGCACAGGAGAGTAGAAAATAGCTACCTTTCTGTGCTTTAGCTGTTATTTCAAAGTATTTAACTGTAAGATCTTGAATAGAAAGCACAGCCATGTGGGCTTTTCTCTGCCAATCAGCATCTTCTTTTTGCAGACACTCAATTCTTCTGGGGCCTAGGTAGTCATTCTCTACCGAGATCTGAAAATAAAACAGTCCATGATCAACAACAATTAATCGTTGCTATTTCACCAACAGCAACCAGTTTTAGGGTGGCTAGGAAAGAAAGAAAAACATAAAGGAAAGAAAACTACCAACAAATCACCATGGCTTCTATTCAACAGAAAAAAATCTTTGAAGTGCTCCTTTCTGTTCAAAAAGTATATCCACAGTTTCATTACTGTTCTTACTGGAAGCATAACAAACTCAAATGTAAATTTGATCTGCCAGTATATTTTTGTTAAATATCTTATTACCTTCAGATAACAAGTATGCTTCATCCAGGCTTTCTTCCAGCCTGAAATATTCACCTGGGACGTGATTGTCCCCCTCTACACTGCACTGGTGCAGCCCCACCTTGAGTACTGTGTGCAGTTTTGGGTGTCTCAATATAAGAAGAACATCAAACTATTAGAGTGTGTCCAGAGGAGGGCAACCAAGATGGTGAAAGGTCTCAAGGGCAAGACTTATGAGGAGCAGCTGAGGTCACTTGGCTTGTTCAGCTTGGAGAAGAGAAGGCTGAGGGGTGACCTCATCGCAGTCTACCACTTCCTCAAGGGGGGCAGCAGAGGGGGTGGTGCTGATCTCCTCTCTCTGGTGACCAGCAATGGGACATGAGGAAATGGAATGAAGCTGCATCAGGGGAAGTTCAGATTGGACATTAGGAAAAGGTTCTTCACCGAGATGGTGGTCAGTCACTGGAACAGGCTCCCCAGGGAAGTGGTCACGGACCAAGCCTGTCGGAGTTCAAGGAACAACTGGACGACACTCTTAGTCATACGGTTTAGTGTTAGGTAGTCTTGTGAGGAGCAGGGAGTTGGACTCAGTGATCCTTAAAGGTCCCTTCCAACTTAAGTAAAGAATTTCTTCCTAATATCTAATCTAAATCTACCCTCTTTCAGTTTAAAACTGTTTCCCCTCGTCCTATCACTACATACCCTTGTAAAAAGCCCCTCTCCTGCTTTCCTGTAGGCCCCCTTCAGGTACTGGAAGGCTGCTAGAAGGTCTCCCTGGAGACTCCTCTTCTCCAGGCTGAACAACCCCAACTCTCTCAGCCTTTCTTCAGAGGAGAGGTGCTCCAGCCCTCTGATCATCTTCGTGGCCCTCCTCTGGACTCACTCCAACAGCTCCATGTCCTTCTTATGTTGGGGGCCCCAGAGCCGGATGCAGTACTCTAGGTGGGGTCTCACAAGAGCAGAGTAGAGGGGCAGAATCACCTCCCTTGACCTGCTGGTCACGCTTCTTTTGATGCAGCCCAGGATACGGTTGGCCTTCTGGGCTGCAAGCGCACATTGCCAGCTCATGTTGAGCTTCTCATCAACCATCACCCCTAAGTCCTTCTCCTCAGGGCTGCTCTCAATTCATTCTCTGCCCAGCCTGTATTTGTGCTTGGGATTGCCATAACCCATGTGCAGGACCCTTGCACTTGGCCTTGTTGAATGTCATGCGGTTTGCACGGGCCCACCTCTCAAGCCTGTCAAGGCCCCTCTAGATGGCATCCCTTCCCTCCAGCATGTCAACCACACCACACACCTTGGTGTTGTCGGCAAATTTGCCAAGGGTACACTCAATGCCACTGTCCATGTCGCTGACAAAGGTGTTAAAAATGATGTTAAAATGAATGCTCTTCAGTCAGAATGAAGCTGGAAACAGGGGTATGTGCTAGGGTATTGGGAAGTAGTCATCAATATTTTAGTAGTTTTCCTTTGTTATAGATGACATTTTAAAACATTTTCCTAGTGACTTGGAGTTCAAATATCTTTTCACTGCTAAGACCAAAGCAATTTTATTTTTGAAGAGACAACAATCTGAAGCCAGTAAAAGATTTGGAGTTTCTTGTAAAAATTAATAAAAATAGCTTTCTCTCCCAAAACTGAAAATTTTTTACACACTTTTTAAAAGTTTAGGTATTAAGTAGTCCCATTGCAGACAACAGACTATATATTTAATAATTATTTAAGCCTGCTCCTGCAACACCAAACCCTTAATTTTGAATATTTTTCATTTACATCAGTCAAGACGACACCTCACTAGTATAAAATCTCCCAAACCCAAAAGCACTCAATCTTCTGTCACCAGATATTTTAACCTGAAGTTCTAATGCCTCAAATATTAATCTTCATTTCACAAAGCTTCAATCTGGTCTCAAAGAGCCATTCCACTCTATAGTTAAACTACAAACAGTAGGTTTTTAAGTGACTGTTCAGGATCTACCTCTGCATATCCATTTAGTCCATCTCTTAGAGGGATGATTTTTAGAAGTAAAAATATATAGATGCCTTCTATGTAATTGCTCATTTCTTGAAAAGTGTTTAAAGTAGTTTAATACAGTATTTTAATCTACTTCTTATATATTTCCAAAACCCTTAGAAAGGCAATAGGCAAAAAAAAAAGTGAACAAATGATAAGTGAATGATAATTTTACTAGATAGGTTGTAACATGTATTTTGATGAAGCACATATGTATTGTGATTTCCACAGGGAACACTTATGAATGGACAGACAAGAATTTCCAAATAAATGTCAAACTACGTATGTACCAGTGAATGATGACTGGCAAAGTTAATGCTTTCCATTTACGCAGAACTCAAACAGCAAGTTCCTTTGAGAAGCAGGATAAAAACAATACAGTTAAAAGTCTTCCTTTTCTATTCCTTGGTAAAGATGAGGTAATTTGATACTGGAATTGACATGGGATCACTGAGTAATATGAGTAACATTCTTGTTAGCCATCATTTCTAAGATAATAAGAAGCCTCAAAGTAACATTTCTTCATAAAGTTTTGCCTGACAAAACATTATTCGCACACAGTGCAAGCTAGAGAGATTTATGAAGGCACAATACAATTGTATCTTTGTTCTCTAGAGCAAGTACTTACAAGTAACAAAAAAGGGAAGCACCTTTCCATTAACTGCAATCCCAAGTATGTCATCCATACAGTCATTCATGCCGAAGGTATTCATATGGCAAGGCACAGAAAACCCAAGAAGCCTTTCCTTTAGCAATACCCATTCAAGTATGCATATTTATGCGTGACCTTAAGCAGATGATCATGGTCCTGCAAAGCTTTAGAAACTGGGAAAACAAGGAAGAAGATGGAGCTGTAAACATTTATGAGGATGGACCAGTTCAAGGTGGTACAGTTACTGATGAGTACCTTCCCTTTCCCTTTATGCATCTATTCATATACACATTCACATTTAAAAGACACTGAGCAGCATACTCCACAAATGACTACTGTCTGGAAGGAGGTCCCCAAGTAGTTGCATGAACAAGAACAGACCAACATCATGCCTTGAGGCTGCAACAATAGTGGCATGCTTAACAAAAGCCTGAACAGAGCCCCAGAAAGATACACAGGACAGAAGCATTTCCCTAGTGCTGCTTGAGCTGACCTACCCTGATGCTTAGCAGTCTTATAGCCTATACCTGCACAGCTTGTTATCTAGCAAGACAGTCAAACTCTTAGAGTTATTGACCATGAACATAAATAGATGAGGATTCTTCTTGAAGTGTCTTGTACAAGCAAAAGACCAAAGCACATCTAATGTTCATGATATACAAGGACAATACAGAGGGACACTTCAGCCTTTGCATTCCACAGCTTGGATAAGGCGCACACAAACACACACACACAGAGTGTTAACTTCCTGAGCCTAAAGCCATGAAATGATGGAGGAAGGAGCAGGCTCTTATCGTTTCAAAGGGAACATCCATTCAACAGGTGAAGACAGAATCCAAGTACCAGTGGGGAACAGTCTTTGACAGGTGAAAAACCGCAGCTGCTTCCTTAAAAAAGGTGGCTAGGTAGGGGCTGAGGATGACCCTTAAACTGAAAAGCTTGTTTCCTTCACATCTGACAAGTAGCCTAGGTTAATAGGAAAAGAACCTGGACCATTTGACCATAAAGAAACGCTAAGTTTAGTCCTTACTGCTATTGTTTAGGATATCCATGACCAGAGACCAGAGTACACGACTTGTCCCAACAACCATTTAACAGATGTGCCAGCCAGAGGCAACTGAGGTTCAAGGTGACAAAATCAGAATGAGAAAGTTGAAGAAAAAGGGACAAGAGTCCCAGAAATCAAGAGCTGCAAATGCTCAGAAGATCCAGGCTCCTGGGCTGATTCCTGGAGTAAGAGTCCTCAGCTACAGAGATCTTTGTCACTCTTTGGATAGTTAAGTTCAGGAAAACACACTGTGGCCACTTGCTGCCGGCAGAAGGCATCTCAGTCCACTCATGGGGCAGTAGGAGTCAAATGAAGCAAACAAAATTCAGGGAAGTTAACTGTTTATCAGCATGCCAGAAGCTTGAAATTGTGTATTACAAACATAAATAGCCTTACCTAGAGCATCCAGAGATATTCTCATGCAAGCAGAAGGAAAGTAATCAAGTTACCTTAATATTTTACTTCATTAGAGGATCTCATTTTGTGGAAAGCAGACTGTCAGAAGGAGACTCCAGAAAGGTACTCAATGAACACATTCTGCACTGTGTCATTAAAAGCAGATCCTTGCTTCCCATCTTTGTTTCTATTAGGTCAATGACTTTCTGAGTGGCAGCAAACCACTTTGGTACCTTGGAAGTTGCAAACCACTCAGAAAGTCATTGACCTAATAGAACAGAATATAGATTGCCACTTCCAAGGTACCAAAGCAGTGTTCCTACCCAAGCTCAATGCCTTCGTTTAGCCCACACCCGGGGCTAAACAATAGCAGTTTTTCCTCTCACCAACATCCCTTCCCCAAATGAGGAAGGGAATTGGGAAAAGGAGAGGAAGACTTGTAGGTTGAAGTTAACCAGATGTAATGAAATGAAGAAATCAATATAAATGACAACACAAAACAGACAAAAGTATACTTTATCCACAGATCACTAGCAAGTTGCTCCAGGAATCTCAATCATTGGAAATGAGGGAGAAGGTAAGAGAAGCAAGGAGAGCAGGAAGAGCCCCAGCTCTTCCCAGCAAACCCTCTCTTTTATAGTGAGCTTGATGTCAATGATATAGAATACACCTGTGGGCCAGCCTGGGTCAGCTGCCCTGCATTTAACTGCTGAGGGCCTTGATCACCATGGCTGGCCACAAACTAAAACCAAATCCCAGTGAAACCAGGACAGGATTCCACCCCTTATTCTATATCACTTACATCAAGTCACCACTGTTTTAATCATCCCTCAACATAAATGCACATCCACATATACACACAGATATTCTCTCCAGTCCACGGGCCATCTTTCCAAGAACTCCATTGAATCAATTCAGTCCAAATCCATGGGTTCCATTTCTCAGAATATTTCTCAGGGCAGGAAAAAACATTGGTGTGGGATCCACTCAATTAGCAGCTCGGGACCAGGCCTCAATATGGTGTTATGGACTGTTGAAGTTGGGCACAGCAGGATGGTGTACTGCATCTTGATCTTGCAGCTGGTGTATCTGGTGCAGCCCATGTTCAGGATCTGGGGTGATTCTTACTATAATAAATGACACTTAGCATCATACAGTTATTGGCTATTCTCACCCAGAATCAAATCTCCTTGAGGTACACATCTAACTTCCCCATCCTCCTGCATCATCCACCAGGCGCACCCAGGTCTTTGAGCAAAAGCAATTGCATCAGTAGGTTTGCCTTTGCTCAAGGCAGGAATAATCCAAACTGTTTTCCCCAACATGTTCCTGCATGAACCACAAGGACTTTATCCCCCTCTACAGTGCACAACAGTTCAGATTGAGCAGGACAAGCCCAATTGACAGATCCCATGGTATTAACTAACCAGGTGGCCTTTGAAAAGTGTTCATCCCAGTTTTTGAATGTCCCAGCACCCATTGCTTTCAGGGTAGTCTTCAACAGCCCATTACATCCTTCCACTTTCCTGGCAGCGGGTGCATGGTAGGGGATGTGATATATCCATTCAATACCATGCTCTTTGGCCCAGGTGTCTATGAGCCTCTTTTGGAAATGAGTCCCATTGTCTGACTCAATTCTTTCCAGAGTGCCATGTCACCACAAAACCTGCTTCTCAAGGCCCACAACAGTGTTATGGGCAGTGGCATGAGGCACAGGGTAGGTTTCCAACCAGCCGGTACTTGCTTCCACCATCATGAGCACACAGCGCTTGCCTTGCTGGGTTCATGGAAGCGAGATGTAATCAACTTGCTAGGCCTCTCCATATTTATATTTCAGCCATCGTCCTCCATACCACAGGGGTTTCAGCCATTTGGCTTGTTTAATCGCAGCGCATGTTTCACATTCGTGGATGACCTGTGCGATAGTGTCCATGGTCAAATCCACCCCTCGGTCACAGGCCCATCTCTATGTAGCATCTCTGCCTTAACGGCCCAATGTATTATGGGCCCACCGAGCTAAAAACAATTCACCTTTTTGCTGCCAGTCCAGATCTACTTGAGCCACTTTGATCTTAGCAGCTTGATCCACCTGCTGGTTGTTTTGTTGTTCCTCAGTGGCTCTGCTCTTGGGTACGTGAGCATCTACATGACATACCTTCACAACCAGCTTCTCTAATCAGGCAGAAATATCCTGCCATAATTCGGCTGCCCAGATGGGTTTGCCTCTGCACTGCCAGTTGTTTTTCTTCCAGTGCTTCAGTCATCCCCACAGGGCATTTGCTACCATCCACAAATCAGTATACAGGTAGATTACTGGTCATTTTTCTCACTCAGCAGTGTCTAGAGCCAGCTTGATGGCTTTTACCTCTGCAAACTGATTTGACTCACCATCTCCCTCAGCTGCTCCTGCCACTCATCCCATAGTCTCCACAAAGCATCTTTCCACCTTTGCTGCTTGCCTACAATGCGACAAGATCCATCAGCGAACAAGGCATGATGCTTCTCATTCTCCGATAGTCTATTGTATGGTGGGGCCTCTTCAGCACACATAACCTCCTCCTCTGGAAACATGCCAAAATCTTTGCCTTTCAGACAGTCCATGATTGCTTCCAGAATTCCTGGGTGATCAAGATTCCCTATTTGGGCCCACTGAGTAATCAGTGCAACCCACTTACTCCATGTAGCATCAGTTGCATGATGTTTAGAGGGGGTCTGTCCTTTAAACATCCAGTTCAACACTGGCAATCTGGGTGCCAGGAAGAGCTGTGCCTCAGTATCAATTACTTCTGAGGCAGCTCAAACTCCTTCATAGGCTGCCAGTATCTCTTTTTCTGTTGGAGTATAAGTCCTCTGATCCTCTGTATCCCCAGCTCCAAAATCCCAGGGGTCAACCTCAAGTCTCCCCTGTTGCCTTTTGCCAGAGGCTCCAGGTAGGACCATTCTCCCTGGCTGCAGTATAGAGGACATTCTTTACACCTGGTTCCATCCGGACTGGTGAAGGGCCACCGCATGAACTCTCTTCTTTAATTTGCTCAAAAGCCTGTTGTTGCTTGGGGCCCCATTTAAAGTCGTTCTTCTTTCGAGTCACTGCATAGAGAGGGCTCACAATCTGACTGTAATGAGGAATGCGCATCCTCCAGAAGCCTACTACACCTAGGAAAGCTTGTGTCTCCTTTTTGTTAGTTGGCAGAGACTTGTAGAAGGGAGACTTGTAGGTTGAAGTTGACCAGATGTAATGAAATGAAGAAATCAATATAAATGACAACACAAAACAGACTAAAGTGTACTTATCCACAGTTCACTAGCAAGTTGCTCTAGCAATCACAATAAGGAAGAATTAAGGATAATTATCAGTTTTCAAGTGCAACCTACCTAGAAAATTATTATAATCTCTCAGTCATTAATGAAATTTATGCCTGTCATCCTTACAGGGCAGGACAGAATCACCAGAGAAAAACAGAGATGAACAACTGAGACATAGTGGCAAAATATATATGGTCCCCCTTGCCAAATGGCTGGCTGAGCATTATGTCCCAGTGTCTTCAATTAGACTATCCTTGACAGTGGATTCTGCTTAGCCCATTACAGTGCCACTACAGCAAATATATACAAATATATATTAAATCATAATATTCAATTTAAATAATATAATTTTTGGTATATTTATATAGGAGATGTAAATTATTTAGAGTTGTATCTTATCATAGGAACTAGAAAGTAAGCCTGTGGGGAAAAAAAAAGAGGTAGTTTAATTAAGAGAAGACCACAGCTCTAATAACGAGGAAAGTTCAGGAGGAAAGAGAGGGAACCTGCCTCTGAAGGTTGCAGCTTATGAAGAACATATGGCAGTTTGTCTCCCCACCTACACCACCTTCATGAAACTGAGGAAGAGACCACTCTCTCAAACCTACAGTTTATCCTAGCTGAGAATTTAAAGAGGAAAAGGGAAACACACGTGGACCATTAAATAGCAACATTAACAGGCTCATGAGTTTTGAAGACACTGTTTTCTATATTCTCTTCAATAATTAATCACCTTTAATGAATATATCTGTGAAGACAATAACTATCATTACAGAATTAAAGGAAGTTCTTATGTGCTTCTGCATTCCATTATAATTTGCAATGCATGCATAACATTTATGCTTCATTTTGCTGACTGCATACCTTTATGATGCCAGCATCTTTTATTTTTACAGTCCATAAAAGAGCACAGGTCATTTTATAGACTAAACAGAAACATACTATGAGAATAACTATTGTCCACATTAGATATGACTAAGAAAAGGCACCAGAGAATTTAAACGGACAGAGTGAGGAAAGAAAAACTAAGAAGTGCTGTCATCTAAACGATACTTCTTTTAAACATACGTATCTGCTTTCAATTCAGTAAAAAATTATTTTAGTGAAAAATTAATAAACTCTGCTATAGTTGAAGTTTTTTCTAACCTAAAAGGCTTTTCAGTTCCCTAACATTTTCTCAAACTCACTTTTTGGTCTGGAAGTTCCTCATTTAGACTTGAATTTCTGGAGAAAGTGTGGTCTAACAGAATAACCTCTTATCTCACAACTAGATCACATAGCCCAATCTATAGTTTCCCTTCTAGTAATCATTTTCTCAAAAAGCCCATTCCAACTAATTCTTCCTAAAACAAACCTATAATTCTCTTTGAGAAGAAACCATGCGTCATGGTAAAATTGGCTAAGATAAAATTATTTTTTGTGTGTGTGAAGATGAGACTCACTTTTGAAGACTTTCATGTTTTGCAAGCTTTACTTCAGATAATGCTTTGAAACTAAGAAAATGATGACAGCTTTCACAAAACGTGGTTGTCAGAAAGCACACAAGAGGAAGAAACAGCAGAAGCCATTAACTTCAACACATCATGTAATCAGCTATTGCTTCAGAGTAACAGAACATAAAAGAACACAGTTCTACACTGTATGGATATATTTCCAAAAGAAAACCAATTAGTTCTTCAGATGAAACAAACTGAAAGGAGGTCCCTAGTCTAGCCTGTGAGCAAGTGAGAACGAATCAGAGGCAAGACTCTTCTACTGTAGCACAGAAACATTCTTCTCTGGAAAAGTTCACAGATTGTTATGTTAAATTTTGGAGAGTAAAGTAAGCTTACTGTGAGAAGATAGGCCTGCAACTATAGGATTTTGTTAAGTTTTATATAGTATAAATCTTCTAAATAAGTAGTTCTCAAGGGTCTTGAATACTGTTCAGGTTCTTTCTGAAGACATCTGGGACAATAATAGACAAGACTGACAGAAATAGACTTAGGCCAGGTCCCATTATAGCTTAGGCAGTGATGTGTCACATCTCTCCAGCTCACTTCATTATCCTTCCCCTAGATGGACTTATAATAGGCAGAAAAGGAGAAAACAAACAAGATGTAACAACAGCAGATTGATTAATTATAAGAAGAAAAAAAAAAAGTTGAGGAAGCACTACAGATAGCAGAGGCAATAGACAAAAAGAAAAACAGTGTCATACATAAAGGAATGTTTTAGCTCAAACACTTCACTACCTTCCTTCAACACATTCCAGGAGGCCAAACAACCAATTCCAACCACAGCCTGCTGGATATATTAGCAATAACGCATGCATTTCAGCTTCATCATCCATTCATGGACTTCTCAAAGTTAGTCTTAGAGGTTTTAATTTAACTATGCTCCCAACTGGTAACACAAACCCAGCACTATTTCCCAAAATATGTTATAATTCCATATGTGCAGCCTCAAATATATTAACTGAAAGCACTCAGCCATAAAATGAACTTTACCATTTTACTAGTTTTATCTTAACAAATACCAACATACACAGTTAAGTAAAGATATGGACTGTAAAGGCAGTAACAAGCTAAAAAAGCAAGCAAGATGTTAGGACATACAGACAGAATACTAAACAAGAATGTCATTGTACTGCAAAGTGCAGTGGTGAATGTTCTTTCCAGAACTATGGAGAAAATGGAAAAAATTAAGAAGTATTCAGAAGAGAAAAATCATAGAAGATTAAGGTTATTGCAAGAGTAAGAAGAATGACTGGGATTATTCAACTGTTGGTTTTTGTTTTTTTTTTTTCCCCCCAGACACACAGAAGTGTATATAAAGGAGCATTAAAACTGCTAAGTTAAAGCATTTTATATTGGCAATTAACAGAATTAAGGCTAAATTGTGCACCCCAAGTTATGCCTTCCCTATTTATCCATGTGCATGTCATACAACCTTTATTTACATTTCAACTTCCTTGACTGAGCTCCAGGCTAAAAAAAAGGTTTACCTTCTGTCTGCGCTTGGCTCACACCCAGGGCTAAACAATAACACTTTTTCTCTCACCCAATGTCCCTTCCCTAAACAAGGAAGGGAATTGGGAAAAAGAGAGGGAGACTTATGGGATGAAGTTAACCAGATTTAATGAAGTGAAGAAATCAATATAAATGACAACACAAAACAGACAAAAATATATTCATCCACAAATCACTGGCAAATTGCTCTAGGAATCACAACAACAAACAGAGGGGAAAAAGGAAAAAAAAAAAGGCAAAGAAAGCATAAAAACACCCCAGCTCTTCTCAGCAAACCCTCTCTTTTATAGTGAGCTTGATGTCAATGATATAGAATGCACCTGTGGGCCAGCCTGGGTCAGCTGCCCTGGATTTAACTTCTAAGGGCCTTGATCACCATGGCTGGCCACAAACTGAAACCAAACCCCAGTGAAACCAGGACATCTTCAAAAGAAGGTTTTATTTTTTTTTAAAAAGACATATTCTACTAGTTACTTGAAAACTTTGTTTAAGCAAGTGAGCTCAATTGTTAAAGGAAGTGGGCTTGAGTGTTTCAGGATGTTATAGATTCCTTTTGTGGATGAAAAGGATTGGATGGATTTTTAAATCTTCAGTTAAAAATACTTTTAATATATACAATAGACAAAATGTTAAGCACATCCATCAAGAATTCATCAAAATATGGTTGACAATTTTTATATACAGATATACTGGAAAAAAAGGAAAATAATAAGGACACTTAAGTATTAGACAAGAAGAAATCTGAATAAACACATATAGATACCCAAGAATAGGGGTACTGTAATAACTGTAAATAAAGCCCTACAAGATCCAGTATAAAGTCCGCCTTTTTCAAGGCACTACTGAAAAAGAGTACCAGATTTCAACATATTTACAGATTTAAGTAAACAGGGACTTGCGAAATTTACAGTCTCATGATCAAGTTTTTCTATCTTTGAAGACCTTTGTAAGCCCCTTTCCTTGCCCTCCACAGCCTGTATAACATTACTTCGGTGTCTTTTCCTTCTTTCTTTCTTTCTCTCTCCTTCCCTATCTCCAACATTGTGAAAGAAAAAAAAAATCATACATTTCCAGTTTGCACCCTCCTTTACTCTTATCCTCACAGGGACACACGATTTAGTAATTTCTGCAAGTTTCATCAAGATGCCTTATTGAATGTAGACTCTGATTCTGCATCTTTCCTCACTATTTCCCCCCCATACCCTAATCTTAGGTCAGATCCAAAGCTGTCCTGGCCCTTACTTCCAACTGTAATAACTAACATTTGGAGAAAAAAAAAAAAAAAGACATAAGGTATGAATAGAGTTATTATCTTATGAGGAGAGGCTGAGGGAGCTGGGTCTCTTTAGCTTGGAGGAGACTGAGGGGTGACCTCATTAATGTTTATAAATATGTAAAGGGCAAGTGTCATGAGGATGGAGCCAGGCTCTTCTCAGTGACATCCCTTGACAGGACAAGGGGCAATGGGTGCAAGCTGGAACACAGGAGGTTCCACATAAATATGAGGAAAAACTTCTTTACGGTGAGGGTGACCGAACACTGGAACAGGCTGCCCAGAGAGGTTGTGGAGTCTCCTTCTCTGGAGACATTCAAAACCCGCCTGGACACGTTCCTGTGTGATATGATCTAGGCAATCCTGCTCCGTCAGGGGGATTGGACTAGATGATCTTTCAAGGTCCCTTCCAATCCCTAACATTCTGTGATTCTGTGATCTCCCAAATTCTGTTACCTGAATGGCTTAAGGGCTTCCTGAGCTGATGGCTAATCTGAATCTTTGTTAATAGTCACTGATGGGTCTGTCTCTTTCTAGAATACATACATACTTAGTGTCCATAATTAAACTGTGGAAATTATTGCCACAGAGCACGTGAGGTGCATTTAATAAGAGTTTGTTTTTCCTTTAGTTGCAGGCTGCTTTAAAGCACCACAAGTTTATTGAGGGGCCCCTAATTTTTTTTTTTTAGTATGAGAAAGACCAAAAGAAATCATGCAATATTTCCTTCACCATACCATTCATGATTTATAGATCTCTTATCTTACATGAATCACATGCTTTCCAAACTAAGGCAATCTGATTCATTCACTGTCCTTGCACTGAAGCTGTTTGCTTTACCATCCTTACTGCCATCCTGTAACTATTCTGATTCTACAGTATGTTTTCGAGAGGGAGAAACTAAATCTGCAGTGTTCAAGATGCAAGTATACCACATATATACAAAGGTATGATATTTTCTATTTTGTGGGGTTTTTTTGGGGGTTATTTATTATTTTTTTAATAATTGAAAACCTTTCTTTCCTCTAAAAATACTGAAAAGCAAACTATTTTCAGAGAACTTCCCAAGATAATTCTCATACCTTTTTCCTCAGGAGCAATAGCTAATTAAGTGCATACAAATGTGCATGTATACTTTTGGAGGTTGTCATCACCTTTCTGCACATGCATTACATTTATTGACAATTTCACCTTCCATTTTGTTTATTATCCAGCCCAGCCTTTTATAAGGGAACTTTTAAAAAAATAACTTTTGGCATTCAAACATAATGAGATTTTTCTACAAGTCTTGCTAGTCAGTTTTACAGTTGAACATCCAGAGCAGTTTTGTACTCCATTCACCTTGCAGATAGGCAGATTTAAGTGATCAGATACATGCCACGGTTTTATAGTCAGCAATCTCACACCAAGAGACTCACTGACTCAGACTACCAGCCTGTCTTCCATCAGATCGCCTGTTTAGAGCACTATTTTTTTTCAGAAAGCCCATAAAATTCTGATTTTAAGTCAGCAAAACATTTTGGTATGAGTTCAAATAAAGAAAAGCTACATAATAAATCTGCAGGATTTATAGTTTAGAATGTAAACAGAAACTGGCATACAGCCCTTTCTAAATAGACTTTGAGACTATAAAGACTATCACAGCATAATCCAGCATATTATACCAGTTCCTCAAACAAGAAAGCAATAGTTTCAACAAAGTTTATTACCTTCATTTGTAAATCTAGCCATTTTGCATAAACTTAGATTACCATTTATTCCCTACTCTACAGGTTTTTCAAAAGCCAAGCTTATCTATGATTTCTGATGATGTGAGGACACATCTTCAGCTACAGATACACCAAAAGAAATTTAGGAATAAAGTTGAGCTGATTGCCATGCAATTAATCTATACATTTTAAATCAGCACTGCTTTAGTGTCCTCCAATGCACCTTATGTAGCATTGTTTTCATGTTTTTCACTGCAAGATCACCATGCACTCAAAAATATTATGAGACTTTAAAAAAAAAAACAAACAAAAACACACAGTTCAAAAACCAGCTCACTAAGACATCAATTATTCTAGAGCCAATGATAAAAACATGGATTTAGTAATGCAGAACTCATCCATTTGATGTATGGGAGCAAGACTACAAATTAAGAGTATGAAGCATTGATGTCCGCTCCCTTCCCAAAAAACATCTTCAGTTGACTCAGAGATTTTTTTTTCAAGTATTTCTTTTTAAGTATTTTTTTAAGTAATTCTTTCTATTTTGCTAGCTATCCTCATCACTAAACTTATGTTCTCCTTTTAACTCGTTTCATACTTTGCAAAAACATTTTTTTAACCAAAAGTTAGTGTTCAGTGCAACGTAATTTATTTCAAAGTATTTAATTTTACACAAATCAAAGTCAAATTAGCTATAAGGTTCACTACTGCACTTCACCACCAAGTATTAAACCAACAAATAAATCCATAGTTGTTTGACCCAGAATTAGATTTTTAACTACACTAGTATCTGCTTAAAGGAGTTTGAAAGAGAAGTACAACATAGACTAATAAAGCATTCTACAATTTCAAAAAAATGAATTTCAAAAGCAGCTATATGCTGCTTTATTCTCTTATTTCCAGTGTTAGACCTCAACATTAGTATATTTAAAGTCTTTAAAAACGGCTCACATTCAAGTAAATTAACATATCAGTGAATATAATAAATACATATGCAATGAAACTGAGTGCTTTTAAAATATATTTAATGCACAACTACATTTTAATGTTCTCATTTCCTGAAGATGAATTGAGAGGTAATGATGACTGTAGTCTCTCACCTGTATCAAGATATTATCAGTGCTCAGTTAAGCAAATCCAGTCCAACTCAGACTTTCAAGAATGCTCATGTCAGTTTTGCTGGCATTTACATGCAGGTTATAAAACAATTTACCTTACATTTTTATCTGTAGTCTAATACCAAGCACATGAAAAAAAAAGAAAAAAGAAAAAAGAAAAAAAAGGCATGAACAAAAGCAAGCTTCCCATTGATTTCACCTGGAGTTTGATCAAACAGTGCCTACTCACCATGACTGTGAAGTACTGGTCCACAATTATAAGACCATAAAAATTCAAAATAAGAAGATAGTTTCTTTCTCTTTGTGAAGGCCAGTGAATACAACTCTACATACATAAAAGGCTTTGGGTTTTTGCCCATGAAGTTATTCTTCTGAAAGATTTTTTTTTTTTTTTTTTTTTTTTTTTTAAATAACCACATTTGGTAACCTGTATCAAAGACCACTTTATATCTTGGTCTTAAAGGGCTTCAGGTTTGATCCTATTAATCTGTCAGTAATTTCTATAGCCAAATATCAACCACTAGAACTGGTCCCTCCCCTCCATATTTTCAGAAGACAACTGCACTATATATGGAAGATCTGAGAAAAAAAAAAAAAAATATTTAACTATCTGAAATCAAAGGCACCAGAGCACAGGTAGCTAACTCTGCTTCTTTCAAATTTTGGGAGAAGTATTTCACCTTCAGGTTTCCAGCTACTGATTATCTACTTCTTCCCACTTTTCTGCTATGGCAATGTGTATTCTTAACATACAATATAATTGCTAAATTTTCACAGGAAAATGATCTATTTTGATAAATAAAAATTTGTGAGTATAAATGTGAAACATTTTTAAGATCAAAAATATTACAGCTTTTTTTAGTTCATTAGAAGTCTGATTTCTAGCAAAAAGAGCATCTTAAAATCAATTTAGAATTCAAAATGATAGATAAAATAATCCATAAAAATTTTTTGCACTCTGGTTTTAAGTTTATACTCGTCTTCAGGTTTTTGGGGGAAATATACAGATAGCCCAAAACATATAATACAGTATTTGAATATCAAGCTTCACTTGCTTGATGCCTATGTTACATCCAAAAGTCTGAAATCAGAAGAAATGGACCAGTAATCCAAACAATGAAATTAACATGCTAAAACTCACTGGTTGAATGTCTTTACATATTATTACATCTAAAATAGCAACAGTCCAGAAATAGTGACATTTAAAAATGCCTATACAAATGTAGCACAGTTTTTATGTCTATATAAATTACAATACTGTCTTCAATTCCTTTATTATACCTTCTCCAGCATTCTGTGAACACAATTATAGTTCTGAATGTTTGGCTGGCTTATCAATACAACTTCTCACACTTACCATACAAAATATAGTCATACTAGACATACAGAATATGTCTAGTAAGCATATCCTACATTTTAATCTTGAACTGAGTAGAGAATTGCTTCTTTGGTGAGCATTTCTCAATTTGATAATACAGTTCATTACAAATTGGCTTTTATTTGTGTCCCCCCCAAAGGCCTTGGGGTGAGCAGGATTATTCCCATATTATTTAAAAAACAAAAAAGTAGGTACCAAACACTGCTGTGTTTGCAATGTCCACTTTTTTCAAGAATGGATGATATCTGGTAAGCATTTTGCCATGTTTAGGAGGAGGTCTCCATGGATTTGAGTAGCACTTACAAATATTAAGCATTTCTACAAACAAAATTAGGTTTCTGAAGCTGTTAGCCCAAAAAAAAGAAAAAAAGAGAAACATCACTGCTGAATGCATTGTTCTAGGGTCATATGACTAGTACATAATTAAATAGAAATTTTGGCAGAAGTCAGTTTTCCAGAGTTGTGTTCCACTTCCTAATAAACTGTCCTTTTCTCCTTCCATAATCTTCTACCTTTTTCATTATGTTTTCCAAATTCAGCAATATTTAAGTGCTTCACAGTACAGCTTTGATTCTTCACCCATACTAAATTATCCATCCTTCACACTAAATGAGGCAAAATGCACCTGAAAATCTAGCATACAATCAAGTTAGAAGATAAAAAGAAAAAGAGACTTCTATCATGGACAACATTAATCTGCATTTTCAAGCTTCTAAATGCTTTAACTTTGTTATGAACTTTTTTTTGTGTGGGTTGTGGTTTTTTTTTTTTTTTCAAAGAAGGAATCTGCAGAGAATTAATCTGTCCTACTCTAATAAGCCTCCGCTGAGCGCACAGAATTTGGTGTTTGTTTCTCCCTTCCCTCCTGTAGGCTTGTCTCTTGCCTAAAGTTTCACACCAACAGCAGAAATTTAACACCCAGATGATACACCTTCCATTTTTTATGTCTTGCCTCAAAAGAAGAGGACACTAAATACTGTTCTCAAAGATTACAGGCAAAGCAATTCAATTCCTCCTAATCTCATTCTGAAAATAAACAAAATTAAACTGATTAAAATATTTATTAAAAACCCCAAATTCTTAAAAAACAAACTAAAACAACTTTCCCACAAATCAAACAGATACCTAATACAGAAAAACTCTAAAAATGTTAAATAATTACAGAAGGCATAGGCAATCTTGACTAAATACTGATATTTGTATTCAAGCTTAATAATCCTTGTAACATTTTTTTTCATTTTAGTAACTCATTCTGCAGTTTCTTCCATCCTTACCCTGCCCTATATCCAAACTTTATCTTTCTCCTTGTCAGTCTTTATATTTAAACAGTATTATATTTTCACAAATCCCATTTCACTGAGGTAGTAAGCATCAGAAATACTCCTGTTATGCATGAAAATGGAGCTAATCCCTGTCATAAGAGTTTATAGAAACCTAAGGATCTTTGTTCCATTATTAAGCCTTCCAGAAAAACATATGCAGCAAGTTAACACAAACCATCACATGCACAAGTTCTATTTATAAACCAATTCCTCTACCCTAGCTACGCAGTGTAATATATATTTTGTCATCATAGATACAAGTACTGTTTTCTCTCAAACAATGAAAAAAAAAAAAATATATCTTTCTCTACCACATAATACAGATTACCAAGTTTTATAACTCAAAAATTGCCAAGTTAGAAAGAGAACTTAATGTACATTAGATGCAACTATGTATGACTAAAGTAATTAACCACAGAACATGCCTCTGAAGTTTACCAAGGTTATTCTTTCAGGAAAAATAAAAAATGAGGCATTTTAAAATTGAAATCCAAGAGATCAATGAGGTTTTTTTTTTTTTAAAAAAAAAAGGCTCTTAATTCATGTTCCATATTCAATACAATATTTATCTTCTCTTGTTTGACAAAAGAACACCAACAAAAATATAATCTTTTCCCATGCTACAGCTACAAATTCAGATAAAATGGGAACTATTTCATCATGCTGAAGAAGGCTTTCTATTAAATGTATTGTGCATAACCTTCAACAGTATAATACATCTGAAAAAAATATTCATCCCAATTCTCTATGCAGCAACATTTATCATTCAGGGGGAAAAAAGAAGCGCTTTTAGTTCAAATACCATTACATTATCTCACAGAGTTAGTTTCAGATTGCCGAACTTTCTGAAAAGTTACTTTATAGACACAGCAATAGCTCAAAATAAAACTATAAATCCTCTTGCTTGCCTCCCTCATTCTATACTCAAACACAAAGAAAAACACTATATTTTTAAATTGAAACTAGTAAAAACAATGTTGGCTAACTGAATAAGGTGCCAAACAGATAAACTGACATTTGCAATACAGATTAAATGAAACAAACCCATTTTAGCTTCTATGTTACAATACATATTTTAAAAGAATCAGAAGGCTACATTCTTAATCTGCGTAGGAACTGTCGAGTTTATCAAAAGTACTTCTGAGATGCAATAAAGATGACAGTTGTTATTTTTGGTTAAATATTTTAAATTATTATTTTTAAATAAAACAAATGTGTTATAAACCAGTTTTACTAAAGTGTAGTATTTTTTAGCTCTTAGGAAAATATACTGTTAAATTGTTACAAATTACATACTTTTAATACGCTTCCATGTTTAAGTGTTTCACAACATGAGACGAGAAACTACTGACTTCTCATGGTTTATCAGATTATGTCAGAAAACTAGAATGAAAAGTAACTTCCTGTAGAATCTTTTAAAAGAATTAACAATCACATACATACTGTACAACATGTGTCTCTTTCTGTTTTATGTATTAGCCAGTATTCCCAGTAATCACAAAATTGTAAGTTTCACCTATTAAATTCAACAATGAATTTAAATAGTCAAACATAGTAAGTTAAACAGTTGATGGTTATCTACATGTCAGAGACATTCTCACTCTTCAAAAGCACTCCTCTGAGTGATGGAACCAGAAAAATAGGGTCAACATTTAGTGAAGAAACCATCACTGCATATACTGCATAATAAAAGTAGTAAATAGTAACTGAAAAGCATGATTTCCCCATTAATAAGAAGTTCAGTTACCTTTACCATACCTTTATCTGCTGTCTTCTAAGCATCGCAAGTTCCCTCATATCTCGGAACGGCTGTAGTAAGTACTGGTAGAGCTCCATGGTAGCTTCTGCAAGACTACTGTAGGCTTCATCTTCCATTTGATACAGTTCAAGCAGCTCTACCATGCTTTCTGTGTTCTTATGTTTTTCCAGAAGCTGTAAAAAAGTGCTAACTTTAGTGAATGTGTTCAAACATTCCTGCTAAAAGTGACAGTCATTTAAAAAAACATTTTTTAGCCTATCCTTTTGTAGGATCACTCAAAATCATCACTCAGACATATAAAAAAAAAAATCTTAAACCCCACCCACATCTTGAATTTAGCCAGTCAAGTATAAGCACATCTCTGATAAACTTAACTCAAAATGTGCACCACTCCTATTAATTTGTTCTTTTCAAAAATCTTTGGAAGGTAATGAGTATGAGCATAAAGCACAAAAAGCAACTTAGTACAAGAATCTAACACACAGTAACCAAATAAGCTACTTCACACATTTCCCAATTTCAGATATGAGGGGAGAAGGAGTGATATAGGAAAGGAGACAAAATAGGAGGAGTCACATAGTGATCTTTCTAGGCTTTTTTGGGTTTTTTTTGGTTTGTTGTTTTTTTGTTGTTGGTGGTGGTGGTGGTGGGTTTTTTTTTTGCCTCTCTGCACTTTGGACCTGCACAGCCCTGTTATATCAGCACAGCTCCAGACACAGATCCAGACAGAGACAAGAATCTATGTGAAACAAAACAGTGATCTGCATTTCTGGTAATTTTTTCTTCTGTTTTATTATTTTTCCCTAGACAGTTTAAGCATAAAAGTTCAAGTCCACAAAGTTTCCTTTTTTTTTAAAAACAAAAGTAAATTATCTAAGTATTATAAGCTATAAATAAAGTACTTCAAACAAAATAAAATAATTTATTTTTTAATTCATATAAGAAAACACAACATCTAACTCTCTCTCCCCCCCCCCCCCCCCCCCCGAAGGGAAAGGGAAAAGGGAGAGAGACTTATGGATTGGAAAGTTAAAACAGTTTTAATAAACTATAACAATATAAAAGAGTATAATAATGGCAATGATTAAATATATACAAATATATACAAAACCAAGATCGAGCTCCCCCGATGACGGTCACATTACCACTGGCACTGCAGAGCAGGCTCTGGGAAGGCCCAGACTGGACTCAGTGATGAAGAGCTGGATTTAGGAATGCACGCATTGGGATCGGGGGCAGGAGAAAAATGGACAGAGTCCTCTTCAGACACCAGCCATAGCAGAAGAGAATGAGACCCTCGTGATCCCCTAGCTTTATACTGAGAATTATGTATATGGGATGGAATACCTCATTAGTCAATTTTGGGTCACCTGTCCTGTCCACTCCTCCCTGCAGGTGCGACCCTTCTACAACTCTTCACTCGTAATTAGCGAGGAATTTAGCAGTGACCTTGGTTTCTCTAAGAATAAGTACAGCAAGAGCCTTTCTGCATACCATCCCTACCGGTGCCTCAGTGATAACTATAAACTTCGAGTGTTATCAGTCCTGGAAGCAGACACTGTCTGCAAAACATGCAGTTAGTTTCAGAAAGTGCAGTTACTTAGGAGAAGCTTAGCTGAAAGTAGAAATCATTGAAAGGAAAATTGGTTCTATTTTAGTCCAAACCAGGACAGTTACATGAGAGAAAGAAGATTTTGAAGTAGTATGAAAAATTTCAGTTTTGGAAAAGAAAAACAAACAACACAGAGAAATTATGACATGCATTTGAAACTATAGTTATGATATACAACATTTAAGGCAATACAGAAGGGTCAAACTATTCTCTCACTTTTTGGAACTGATGTGATTACCACTAGAAGAACAGTCTTCGCCAATACAGTGTGGTATGAACAGAAGACTGATAGCTTCGATTCTGGTTCTAGACAGAGCCTTGTAAGCCTGATGAATAGTCTGGGCTGCTTTAGTGCTACCAGTCCTAAATGGGCCGCTGACATAAGAGACAGATGGTGCTAAGCTAGCTGTGTAGAGGACCTCTCCCACTTTTCTCTATAAAGTAGTCCGATGGAAACTTTCCTGTTCTGGACCAAAGTCAGCTGAAGCATTTTTTTTTAGCTGGCTGCCATCCAGACAGTATTCAGACTATCAGATAACAATAATGATGTGTCTAGCACAGAATCCACTGAATTAATAATATCATAAGGCAAACCAGGCCCTCCATAGACTCTCAAGTAGTTTAACTGTATATGTTCCAATTTTCACACAGGCAGTACCTAGACAATATGCTATATTAGAAACATGAAAATCCAGCTAATACCTTTTAGTAAAATGGAGACATTGGTTAATTTGGCCAAATGCCTGTTGGGGTCCATGCGAGGAAGGAACTACAGCACACCAATATGATGCTCTAATAGTCCGCTTTATTTTGGTTAACACAGCTCTTTTATAGCATACATACTTCCTTATCTTGCGGTCACGCCTTAAGCTATTGGCTGCAAGCACTGTGCACGCTCTGTCCACGCGCCTCTTCTGCTGTTCTGATTGGATACTTGCTATGAGCCTAAGCAAGCTTTATCTTCATACTTCCTTACTGACTCATGCTCTTATATAACAGTGTACTCGTATGTTATCTCTATAATTTTCCCACAGTCCAGGCCCCTACAAATGCCTAAACCAACCCGGTACCTTAAAACCGTGCTGTTTTCAAGGTGTTAGCATAAAATACGTGAACAATTTTTGTGGCATATGTTATGCCCCACTCATGATTAATTCTCAATACAAACATTCAGTGTTACTGTTCATTTAATTCAACAGTCTTGGTATGAATTTTTTACTTTCACAACTTTTAATTATATTAACTAAAGAAGTGGGTGGAGGAGCGGAGAGTAATATCCTGTACAGGCCTGACTAGCGCTATACCCATAGAATACTGCATTTATTTAAGAATCACGTTTCACAGACATTACATTGTTCACAACTAAATGAATCCATATATTTTAGGCAACTATTATGCAGATAGACTCTAGCCAGCAGGAAACACATTTTTGTCAATTTAACAGCACATATATTTGAACTATATAGCTCAGGCCTCCTGGAAGAGAGGGATATGTATCTCTCGAAATTCCTGTGGGCCAAAGCGATCCTTGGTGTATCTGCCCTGGGGGATGACATAGAACAGAAGAGAAAAGAATATTTTCAGTTGGAAGGGACCTACAATTATCAGCTAGTCCAACTGCCTGAACGATTCAGGGCTGACCAAAAGTTAAAGCATGTTATTAAGGGCATTGTCCAAATGCCTCTCAAACACTGACAAGCTTGGGGCATCGACCACCTCTCTAGGAAGCCTATTCCAGTGTTTGACCACCCTCTCACAGTAAAGAAATGCTTCCTAATGTCAACTCTGAACCTCCCCTGGCACAGCTTTGAACCATTCCCATGTGTTCTGTCACTGGATACCAGGGAGAAGAGATCAGCACCTCCCTCTCCACTTCCCCTCCTCAAGAGGCTGCAGAGAGCAATGAGGTCACCCCTAAGCTTCCTTCTCTCCAAACTAGAGAAACCCAGAGTCCTTAGCAGCTCCTCATAGGACATTCCTTCCAGCCCTTTCACCAGCTTTGTTGCCCTCCTCTGGATGCATTCAAGGACCTGAACATCCTTCTTAAATTGTGGGGCCCAGAACTGCACACAGTACTCAAGGTGAGGCTACACCAACACTAAATACAGCAGGATAATCATCTCTCTTGACCAGCTGGTTACACTGTGTTTGATGCACCCCAGGATGCAGTTTGCCCTCTTGGCTGCCAGGGCACACTGCTGACTCGTATTGAGCCTGCTGTCAACCAGCACCTCCAGATCCCTTTCTGCAGGGCTGCTCTCCAGCCACTCCTCTCCCAATTTATACTTGTGCCTGGCATTACTCCGTCCCAGGTGCAGAATCCAGCATTTGTTCTTGTTAAATTTCATCCCATTAATCATAGCCCAATGCTCCAATCTATCCAGATCCCTCTGCAAGGCCTCTCGTACCTCAAGAGAGTCAACAGCACCTCCCAGTTTAGTATCATCAGCAAACTTGCTAATGGTGCATTCAAGTCCTGCATCCAGATCATTGATAAAAATATTGAACAGAACTGGCCCTAGAATTGAACCCTGAGGAACACCACTGGTGACTGGTCGCCACCAGATGCAGCCCCATTCACTACAACCATTTGAATTCTGCCCTTCAACCAGTTCTTCACCCAGCGCACTGTAAACCTGCTCATCCCACAGTTGGACAACTTGTCCAGAAGGATGCTGTGAGGGAGTATGAAAAGCCTTATTAAAATCCAAAAAACCCTACACCCACCACCTTCCCTTCATCCACTAGGCGGGTAACTATCATAGAAGGATATCAAATTATTTAAACAGGACTTTTGTGGAAGACCCTCAGCCTGCAAAGAGCTGTGCTTTACTTGGGGAGCATAAGATTTGCTTGGGAACACTGCACTGAGAATAGTTTTTGCTTGCTTCTAAGATAAAGGAGCCGAGACCACTTCACAGGGCCTTTTGAGGCATGAAAGAAGTAAACATGTGTGGAAGGTCAGTTCTGAACACAGAGCTGAAAACAGGGAATGGTTGTTGACATTTTGAGCCCAGGACACTGTGGCTCTTCCCAGAATGGGGGATGAGTGCTTAGCGTGTGAATGTTGATGTTATCTTGAACTGCCTAGTCTGGCTCCTGCATTGTAGCAGTTAAATAGGGTAGTAGCATAACAATAAAAAGCCTTAGGCCTTTCAGCTTCAGGCCCTTGCATCCTCGGTCTCAGAGTCTGTGCCTTCCTTGCTGCCCGCCGCAGGCTTTCCCTTTGTGAACCCATGTTGACTGTGCCTGATGATTGCATTATTCTTTAAACGCCTTTCAATAGCACCCAGTATAATCTTCTCCATAATTTTTCCAGGTACTGAGGTTAGACTAACAGGTCTATGTGGGGTTCCCACAGGACAATGGTGGGAACGAGCTACTGAACGAGCTCTGTCCAGGCATGTCCAGGGGGTGGTAATGGGGTGGTGATGAACTAGCCAATCATAATACAGAACAAGGGCCTTGGCTATGAGACCAATAAGATATGGGGGAAGTTGAGGACCTTGGCTATGAGAAAAATAAGATATAGGGAAGTTGAAAAATAAGAAAGAATGCTGCACCTACAAGATATAACTTTTTAGCATAAGCCAATCAGAATTAATATAGAGGCGTGTGAATAAAGCATACTAACCAATCATAATAGAAATGACATGTACACAGAGTGTGTACAAAAACAGAATAGTATAAATGTACCCTCAATAGAATAGTATAAATGTACCCTCAGATACGTAAATAAACGAGATCTGCTTAACGATCATATTGGTCTGCGTGCATTTACTCCGTGCCCTCTCGTGAACACTGACAGGTCTATAGTTCCCTGGGTCTTCCCTCGCACCCTTCTTGTAAATTGGAAGAACGTTGGCTAGCTTCCAGTCAACAGGGACCTCCCCAGACTCCCAAGACCTTTGGTAGATGATCGAGAGGGGTCCTGCCGTAACATGCGCTAGCTCCTTCAGTACTCTGGGATGAATCCCATCAGGCCCCATGTACATGTGAACATTCAGCTGATACAGCTGGTCCCTTAAAATTTCAGTGTCCACAAATGACAAGTCACTGTCCCCACACTCATGGTCCTCTGAGTCAGAGGACCAGGCAGCCCAAGGTCTATCAGTATTATTAAAGACTGAGGCAAAAAAAAGGCATTGAATGCCTCTGCTTTTTCATCATCCCTATTAGTCAGATGACCATCTTCAACAAGTATCAGTTCAATGTTTTCTTTAGACCTCCTTTTGCTATTAACATAAAAAAAAAACCCTTCTTGTTGCCTGACACAATACTGGCCAGTTTCAACTCTAATTGAGCTTTGGCCTTTCGTGTCTTCTTCCCTGCATCTATGAACCACAGCTCTGTAATCTTCCTGCGAAGCCCGACCTTGCTTCCAGAGATCATACAATTTCTTTTTCCTCCTGAACTCCACGAGGAGTTCCCTGTTCAGCCAAGGTGGTCTTCTGCCCCACTTGCTTGACTTTGACACAATGGGATTGCCTGCTCCTGCACTTCTAAAAGGTGGTTCTTAAAGACTAACCAGCACTCATGGACTCCTGAGCCTTCAAAAGCAGATTCCCAAGGTACTCTGCTAAGTAGCTCCCTGAATAGCTTAAAGTTTGCTCTCCTGAAGTCCAGGGTAGCAACTCTGCTTTTTTTCCATTCCACTGAAAATTTTGAACTCAACCATTTCATGACCACTGCGGCCAAGACAGCCACCTACCATCATAACCCCCATGACTCCTTCTCCATTCACAAAAAGCAAGTCTAGGAGGGCATCTTTCATAGTTGGCTCCCTGAGTACTTGTGTCAAAAAGTTATCTTCCACAAACTTCAGGAATTTCCCAGGCTTGCTCGTCACAGCAGTATAATATTCCCAGTTCATGTCTGGGAAGTAGAAATCTCCCATAAGGACAGGGGCTACTGATCCAGAAATTTCTACTAATTGCCTATAGAATAAA
This sequence comes from Nyctibius grandis, assembly GCF_013368605.1. Lineage (NCBI taxonomy): Eukaryota > Metazoa > Chordata > Aves > Nyctibiiformes > Nyctibiidae > Nyctibius > Nyctibius grandis. The sequence goes on from NW_027167472.1 coordinate 1,735,477, forward strand.
ATCAAATAATCATAGAATGGTTTGGGTTGGAAGGGACCTTAAAGATCATCTAGTTCCAACCCCCCTGCCATGGGCAGGGACACCTTCCACTAGACCAGGTTGCTCAAAGCCCCATCCAACCTGGCCTTAAAAACTGCCAGGGAGGGGGCATACACAACTTCTCTGGGTAACCTGTTCCAGTGTCTCACCACCCTCACAGTAAAGAATTTCTTCCTAATATCTAATCTAAATCAACCCTCTTCCAGTTAAAACTGTTACCCCTCATCCTATCACTACTTGCCCTTGTAAAAAGCCCCTCTCCTGCTTTCCTGTAGGCCCCCTTCAGGTACTGGAAGGCTGCTAGAAGGTCTCCCTGGAGCCTTCTCTTCTCCAGGCTGAACAACCCCAACTCTCTCAGCCTGTCTTCAGAGGAGAGGTGCTCCAGCCCTCTGATCATCTTTGTGGCCCTCCTCTGGACTCACTCCAACAGCTCCATGTCCTTCTTATGTTGGGCGCCCCAGAGCTGGACGCAGTACTCTAGGTTTGGTCTCACCATAGCGGAGTAGAGGGGGAGAATCACCTCCCTTGACCTGCTGGTCATGCTTCTTTTGATGCAGCCCAGGGTACGGTTGGCCTTCTGGGCTGCAAGCATGCAGTGCTGGCTCATGTTGAGCTTCTCGTCAACCATCACCCCCAAGTCCTTCTCCTCAGGGCTGCTCTCAATCCATTCTCTGCCCAGCCTCTATTTGTGCTTGGGATTGCCCCAACCCACGTGCAGGACCTTGCACTTGGCCTTGTTGAACTTCACACAGTTCGCACGGGCCAACTTCTCAAGCCTGTCAAGGTCCCTCTGGATGGCATCCCTTCCCTCCAGCGTGTCAACCGCACCACACAGCTTGGTGTCGTCGGCAAACTTGCTGAGGGCGCACTCAATCCCACTGTCCATGTCACCGACAAAGATGTTAAACAGGACCGGTCCCAATACCGACCCCTGAGGAACGCCACTCGTCACTGGTGTCCACTTGGACATCAAGCCGTTGATCACAACTCTTTGAGTGCGACCATCCAGCCAATTCCTTATCCACTGAGTGGTCCACCTGTCAGGTCCATGTCTCTCCAATTTAGAGACAAGGATGTCATGCGGGACAGTGTCAAATGCTTTGCACAAGTCCAGGTAGATGACAGCAGTCGTTCTTCCCCTATCCACAAATGCTGTAACCCCGTCGTAGAAGGCCACCAAATTCGTCAGGCACAATTTGCCCTTAGTGAAGCCATGTTGGCTGTCACCAATCACCTCCTTGATTTCCATGTGCCTCAGTATAGTTTCCAGGAGGATCTGCTCCATGATCTTGCCAGGCACAGAGGTTAGACTGACTGGCCTGTAGTTCCCCGGGTCTTCCTTTTTCCCCTTCTTGAAAATGGGGGTTATGTTTCCCCTTTTCCAGTCAGTGGGAACTTCACCAGACTGCCACGACTTCTCAAAAATGATGGATAGTAGCTAAGCAACTTCATCCGCCAGTTCCCTCAGGACCCTCGGATGTACCTCATCAGGTCCCATGGACTTGTGCACCTTCAGGTTCCTTAGATGGTCTCGAACCTGATCTTCTCCTACAGTGGGTGGTTCTTCATCCTCCCAGTCCCTGCCTCTGCCTTCTGCGACTTTGGTGGCGTGGCTAGAGCACTTGCTGATGAAGACTGAGGCAAAAAAGTAATTGAGTACCTCAGCCTTCTCCATATCCTGAGTAACCAGGTCTCCTGTTTCCTTCCAGAGAGGGCCCACATTTTCCCTGGTCTTCCTTTTATCACTGACATAGCTATAGAAGCTTTTCTTGTTGTCCTTGACATCCCTGGCCAGATTTAGTTCTATCAGGGCTTTAGCTTTCCTAACCTGGTCCCTGGCTGCTCGGACAATTTCCCTGTATTCCTCCCAGGCTACCTGCCCTTGCTTCCACTCTCTGTAGGCTTCCTTTTTGTGTCTGAGTTTGTCCAGGAGCTCCTTGTTCATCCAGGCAGGCCTCCTGGCATTTTTGCCTGCCTTCCTCTTTGTTGGGATGCATCGCTCCTGAGCTTGGAGGAGGTGATCCTTGAATATTAACCAGCTTGCTTCGGTTCTTCTTCCCTCCAGGGCTTTATCCCAAGGCCAAGCAAGTCCCTGAAGAGGCCAAAGTCTGCTCTCCTGAAGTCCAGGGTAGTGAGCTTGCTGTGCGCCCTCCTCGCTGCCCTAAGGATCTTGAACTCCACCATTTCATGGTCCCTTCAGCCAAGGCTGCCCTTGAGGGGTCCATCTGTCAGAGAAGAAGAGCATCTTTGGTCACAGGCTTGCCAAGCTGGTAAAGAGGGCTTTAAACTAAAGTTGCTGGGGGAGGGGAACCTCAGTCCATCCCAATCCTGCTACTTTGATGCCAGGGCCAGCAATAGATGCCCAGAGGCTGAAGGAGTATTGCAGGTCAACAGGAGAGTGCCAGAAGAGCAGCGCAAAGGAATTCCAGCCAGTAAGTCAGCTTCATCAGGGGCCCAACTGAAATGCCTCTATGCAAATGCACAGAGCATGGGGAATAAACAAGAGGAGCTAGAGACATGCACATGCCCGCCGGGCTATGATCTTATTGGCATCACAGAGATGTGGTGGGATGGCTCCTATGACTGGAGTGTTGGAATGGAAGGATACAGGCTCTTTAGGAAGAATAGGCAGGGGAGATGAGGAGCGAGTGTCGCCCTCTATGTCAACGACCAGCTGGAGTGCATGGAGCTCTGCCTGGGGCTGGAGGAGGAGCCGACAGAGAGATTATGGGTCAGGACTAAAGGGAGGGCAGGGACAGGTGACATTATAGTGGGGTCTCCTACAGACCAACTGACCAGGAAGACTGAGCGGATGAGGCCCTCTATAGGCAGGTAGGAGTAGCCTCACATTCACAAGCCCTGGTCCTCATGGGGGACTTCAACCACCCTGATATCTGTTGGAGGGACAACACAACAGGGCATAAGCAATCCAGGAGGTTCCTGGAATGTGTGGATGATAACTTCCTTCTCCAAGTGATAGAGGAACCAACGAGGAGAGGTGCCATGCTGGACCTTGTTCTCACCAACAAGGAGGGGCTGGTGGGGGATGTGAAGCTCAAGAATAACTCATCAGTGCTATCATCCTGTCTGGGTGATTGGTAGTAGACACCCACTACAACATCTCCTTTGTTTTCCATTCCCCTAATCCTCACCCAGAGGCTCTCAACCAAATCATCACTAACTGTAAGGGCTGTACAATCAAACCTCTCCCTTACATACAGTGCGACACCTCCCCCTTGACTGCCCTGCCTATCCCTCCTGAACAGCCTGTAGTCTTCCATCCCAGCACTCCAGATGCAGAAGTCATTCCACCAAGTCTCACTAATACCAATGATATCGTAGCTCTGGGAACTGACCAACACTTCCAGTTAATCCTGTTTGTTTCTCATACTCTATACGTTGGTGTACAAGCATTTCAGATACGCTCCTGAGCCCTCCATGCTCCCAGGAGCAGTGTAAATGTTCCCACTAGCATTGTCACCCTCAGGTGATTACATGCCAACCCTTGGCTTACCTATTGCAATCCTGTTGGTATCCCCTACCCCCATGGATTCTTGTTTAAAGCTCTCTTGATCAGTCCGCCAGCTTATGCCCAAAGACACGGTTTCCCTATTGGGACAGGTGGATCCCGTCAGGCCCCAGCATATCTTGTCTCTCAAAGGCTCTTCCATGGTTCAAAAACCCAAAGTTTTGGCAGAGGCACCAGTCCTAGAACCAGATATTGATATCCTGGGCTCGCCTGTTTCTTCCAAAGTCTCCCCCATTTCTGGGAGGATCGAGGTAACGACTGCCTGCGCTCCTGAATTTGTTAGCATTCTTCCCAGGGCTCTGAAATCTCTTTCAGACTTTTTGTTGTGACATCATTAATACCCACTTGAAAGAGCAGGAATGGATAGTAGTCTGAAGGTTGAACTAAGCTCTTCAGTCTTGTGGTAACATCACTAATTCAGGCCCTAGGGAGGCAGCAAACTTCTCTGAAAAGAGGGTCCGGTCTGCACACAGGTGCTTCCATTCTGCACAGGACGGAATCACCAATGACCATAACTTGCCATTGTTTCTTCACGGCACTGGTCTTAATGCAGGTTTTGTTGTGAGGGGTTGGTCTCTCTGCCCTTGGCAAGACTGCTTGCACAGGTTCCTCCTCTATCTCATGCACTTCGTCTACCCTACCTAGTGCCTTGTACCTATTCTGTAAGGGTATCTTAGAGGGTAAGGAGGGGTTTCTCTTACTGCTCCGTGCTGTAACCTTCTTCCACCCCTCCTTATCCCTTGTAACATTGCCTTCCTCCTGGCACAAAACAGATCCTGGTCCTGCCTCCGTAGTGGCCACCCTGAGTTGTCTTGCATGCATCAGAAATGGCAGAGTACAGCTTCATTGATCAATATCCTTCTCAGACTCTTGAATACTCCTCAGCCTGCCCACCTCCTCCTACAGCTTGGCCACCAAGCAGAGCAGTTCATCTATCTGGTCACACCTCCCACAGGCTTGCTTGCTATGACTTTCCACCTCCGGGAACATCCCTTCGCACATCCCACAGCCGGAAAACTGAGTGGTCACATGCTTTGACACTAGCTCTGTCTGTGTGGCTGCATTGGTTCTACCAGGTACTAAAAGCTCAGGAGAAGCAGAGGACACTGCTTTTTGCCAGGTGGTCACCATGCTGCCCACTGCGTGCACCTGCTGGGAAATATATATGCTCGTCCATTGCATTCAGCTGGACTGGTTGTTTTAGCCTGTTTAAATCTCCCATGCTGCCAGGTGCAGGCTCTGCCCCTTGCTGTCTTGTCCAATCAGCGGGTCTAGGGTCAGTTGCTCGGGGAATGCCCCCTGTTCAGACAAGCCTCTCCTTGTCCACGTGTATCTCTCTTGTGTCTTCCACCACTGCTGGTGCTCCTCGCACTGCTCCGGTGTCCGCTGCAATCAGCTGGGCTGATATAACAAAGATTATTTCTGTCCTCAGTCCATAAAGCTTTAAAACCATTACAGAGGACACTGCAATTATGTGCAAGTTGCCCTCAGTTGGGAGCATAATCCAAAGCTTGATTTAATCAGTGAAGAGTCAAGTCTTACATTTCCTTTGCTATTATTCCCAAAAATTTCGCTGTTAGTCCTATTTTATTTTGTGTATTTTATAAAAACATTGCAACATGACACACATCCATTTTTAGTTAAACAAGCCATAAAGATATTTTTCAGTCTCTTCCTAAGCTTTTTCATATTTTTGGAATAACAGTATCATAGAATAGTTTGGGTTGGAAGGGACCTTTAAAGGTCCTCTAGTAAACCCCCCCTGCAATGAGCAAGGACATCTTCAACTAGATCAAGTTGCTCAGAGCCCTTTCCAACTGACCTTGAATGTTTCCAGGGATGGGGCATCTACCACCTCTCTGTGCAATCTGTTCCAGTGTCTCACCACCCTCATTGTAAAAAATTTCTTCCTTATACCTAGTCTAAATCTACCCCCTTTTAGTTTAAAACCATTACCCCTTGTCCTATCGCTACAGGCCCTGCTAAAAAGTTTGTCCCCATTTTTCTTATAGGCTCCCTTTAAGTATTGAAAGGCTGCTAGAAGGTCTCCCTGGAGCCTTCTCTTCTCCAGGCTGAACAACCCCAACTCTCTCAGCCTTTCCTCATAGTAAAGGTGTTCCATTCCTCTGATCATTTTTGTGGCCCTCCTCTGGACCCGCTCCAGCAGATTCATGTCTTTCCTGTGCTGAGGACTCCAGAGCTGAATGCAGTACTCCAGGTGGGGTCTCACCAGAGTGGAGTAGAGGGGCAGAATCACCTCCCTCGACCTGCTGGCCACGCTTCTTTTGATGCAGCCCAGGATACGGTTGGCATTTCGGGCTGTGAGTGCACATTGCTGGCTCATGTTGAGCTTTTTATCCCCCAAGTCATTCTCCATAGGGTGTCCTGGTTTGGACTAGGACAGACTTTTCAGTTAAGTTTCTTTTAAGTGACTACTTTCTGAAGTTGACCACACATGCGTGTTGCTGTGGGAACTAGGGTCCCTGTTGGGTGTCTTTGTTCCACAAAGGAAAGAACTGTAAAAGTGTTGCACCTGCAGGGAGGAGCAGACAGGACAGGTGACCCAAACGTGACCAACGTGGTATTCCATCCCACCCACGTGATATACTCAGTTAAAAGCTGAGGGACCACAAGGGTCGCACTCTCTTCCCCTGTGGCCGACATCCTGGGAAGACTCTGCCCGTGCTCCTGCCTTCGCTCCTGAACCCAGTTCCCACTTGCTGTCGCATCTGGTTCAGGACTCCCCAGCGCCTGCCCTGCAGCGTCAGCGGTGACGTGGTCGTCATCAGGGGGGAGCTCAGTACTGGTTTTGTATATAGTTCATTATTTATTATACTCTTTGTTTTCATTGTTATTGTTTATTAAAACTGTTTTAACTTTCCAACCCATAAGTCTCTCTCCCTTTTCCCTTTTCCTTTTCTCCTCTGGGGAAGAAGAAAGTTAATAGAGAGCATCTGTCATCCACTTAACCACCTGCCCAGCCTTAAACGGTGACACAGGGATTCTCTCAATCCCCTCATCCCCCAGCCTGTATTGCTACTGGGGATTGCCCCGACCCAGGTGCAGGACCTTGCACTTGGCCTTGTTGCCCACAGGCCCACTTCTCGAGCTTGTCCAGGTCCTCTGGATGGCATTTCATCCCTCAGGTGTGTCAGCTGCACCACTCAGCTTGGTGTCATCTGCAAACTTGCTGAGGGTGCACTCAATCCCACTGTCTATGCCACTGATAAAGATATTAAACAGTACTGGTCCCAATACGGACCCTTGAGGGACACCACTTGTCACCGATCTCCATCTGGACACTGAGCCATTGACCACTACCCCCTGGATGCAACCATCCAACCAATTCCTTATCCACCAAACAGTCCACCCATCAAATCCATCTCTCTCCAATTTAGAGAGAAGGATGTTGTAGGGGACCGTGTCAAAGGCCCTACAGAAGTGCAGATAAATGACATCAGTAGCTCTTCCCTTGTCCACTGATGTACTCACTCCATCATAGAAGGCCACTAGGTTGGTCAGGCAAGACTTGCCCTTGGTAAAGCCATGCTGGCTATCTCGAATCACCTCCCTGTCCTCCATGTGCCTTAGCATAGCTTCTAGAAGGATCTGTTCCATGATCTTCCCAGGCACAGAGGTGAGGCTGACAGGTCAGTAGCTCCCAGGGTCCTCCTTTCTACCCTTTTTTAAAATGGGTGCAATGTTTCCCTTTTTCCAGTCGCCAGGGACTTCACCTGACTGCCATGACTTTTCAAATATCATGGAGAGTTGCTTGGCAACTACATCAGCCAATTCCCTCAGGACTCTGGGATGCTTCTCATCAGGTCCCATAGACGTATGTATGTTCAGATTCCTCAGGTGGTCACAAACCTGATCTTCTCTTACAGTGGTAGGGACTTTGCCAGTCCCTGCCTTGCAGTCCATCCACTCGAGAGGTGTGGGAAGAGAGGTTGTCAGTGAAGACCGAGGCAAAAATGTCGTTGAGTACCTCAGCCTTCTCCTCGTCCGTCGTTACCAGTTTGCCAGTCTTGCTCATCAGGTGGGAAACACTTTCTTTGACCTTCCTTTTCTGGCTGACATACCTGTAGAAGCCTTTCTTATTATTCTTTGCATCCCTTGCCAAGTTCCGCTCCAGCTGCACCTTGGCATTCCTAACCCCATCCCTACACAACTGGGCAGCATCCCTATACTCTTCCCAGGATACCTGTCCCTGCTTCCACTGCCTGTGCATTTCCTTCTTGCCCTTTAGTTTGAGCAGCAGGTCTTGACTCAGCCATGCTGGTCTCTTGCCTTCCTTGCCTGCTTTCTTACACCTGGGGATCGAGAGCTCTTGCACTCTATGGAAAGCATCCTTAAAGATCTGCCAGCTCTGTTCTGCTCCCTTGTCCCTGAGGGCAGTTTCCCAGGGGGTCCTACTGACTAACTCCTTGAACAGCTGGAAGTTTGCTTTCCTAAAATTCAGGGTCCTGACTTTACTCTTCACCTGTCCCATATCCCTCAGGACTGCGAACTCCACCAGTGCGTGATCACTGCAGCCCAGGCTGCCTCCAGTCTTGACACCTCCGATTAGCTCACTTGCGTTGGTGACCATCAGGTCCAGTATCACATACCCTCTGGTAGGGCTGTCTAATACCTGGCTTAAGAAGTTATCCTCAATGCACTCCAGGAGTCTCCTGGATTGCCTACAGCTCACCGTGCTACTTTTCTAGCAGATGTCGGAGTGGTTGAAGTCCCCCAGCAGGACGAGAGCCTGCGAGCACGATGCCTCCTGTAGCTGGAGTAATAAGGCTTTGTCAATAGGCTCCCCTTGATCGGGCGACCTGTAGTAGACACCAACCACAAGGTTCCCTTTGTTGCCTCGGTCTCTAATTCTTACCCATAAGCTTTCAACCTGCTTGTGGCTATTCTTCAGGGACAACTCTTCACAATCTATCCATTTCTTGATGTAGAGGGCAACCCCTCTGCCCCTCCTTCCTCGCCCGTCCCTTCCGAACAGCCTGTAGCCATCAATAGCTGCACTCCAGTCATGGGATTCGTCCCACCAAGTTTCAGTAATGGCAGCTAGGACATAGCTTTCTAGCAGCATGGTGGCTTCCAGCTCCTCCTGTTTGTTGCCCATGCTGCGTGCATTGGTGTAGAGGCACTTCAGATGGGCTGTCAGCTATGTCACCTTCTTAGAGGAACACCCCTTAATTCCTTTGAGGTATTTCACTGGTGTTTCACTGTTGGCTCCTATTACCTCAGGAGCCCCTGGCTCATCTCCTTAAGACTTCAGCTGTGCTGCAGTGTAGCCAGCACATCTCAGAGCAACAGGCTGAGGGCCCTCACTAGCACCTTGTCCCTCTAACCTTGGTGTGTCATCCCACAGCTTGTCACGGGCAAGCCTGATATTATCCCCCTCCCCCTTCAAGTCTAGTTAAAAGCTCTGTCAATCAGCCTTCCTAGGTCATGAGCAAAAACCCTTTGAGAAAGATTAATCCCATCTGACATCAGCAGGCCTGGTGCCGTGTAGGCCATCCCATTATCGAAAAACCTAAAATTGTGGCGGTGACACCAGCCATGGAGCCATGTATCAATAGACTGGGTCTGTCTGTTTCTTCCAATGTTGCTGCCTGTAACTCGAAGGAGAGAGAAACAAATAACCTGTGCTCCAGATTCCCTTACCAACCATCCCAAGGCCCTGAAGTCACTTTTGATTGCCCTTGGACTACGCGTTGCAGCTTCATCGCCACTCACATGGAAAAGCAGTAATGGGTAATAGTCTGAGGGCCGTACCAAGCTAGGAAGTTTCCTAGTGATGTCCTTAACCCAGGCCCCAGGGAGGCAGCAGACTTCCCTAACAGGAGGGTCTGTCCGGCATATTGGACCCTCTCTTCCTCTCAGAAGGGAGTCGCCTACAACTATAACCCGTCTTTTCTTCCTCATGGAGGTGGTTGTGATAAAAGGGGTAGGCCTTTCTGACCCTGGCAACACCTCTGGTGTAGATGGACTGTCATCCACATCATCCGTTGACTAGCCTTCCACATCCAGAGCCTCATACCTGTGTGGGGATCTGCTCCTGGATACGCCTTACCTTACCCTTCGGCATTGTCTCAGAAACCGTCCTATCCCATGTGCTCGGACGCCATCTTCTAGGATGAAGGACTACCTGACCTGGACGACATTTTCTGAGGCGAGGAATTAGCTACCGGCTAAGGGTGAATGACGTATGGTGTCCCCGCCCTACAGCCCTCCACCCCCTCCGAGAGATCCATCAAGGAGATCAGGCGACAGCCTAGTGACAAACAAATCCTATGGCACGGGAACTGCACATGCCACGCCTTCATGACTGTGAGTGGTGCGAAACAGTAACCACACCGTTGTGACTGTGACTGGCGGCTCCGCATCAGCATGACTGTGCAAAAATTCTCTATAAAAAGGAGCCATTTTGTCGCACCATGTGTGTACCAACCACCGACTGCTGAGAATCAACGGAGGACCCACGGGATGCCGCGGGATTCAGGGTGGTGACTACTCTTTCCTTCTTGACTGACCTATTTCTCCCTCTTGCTTTTATTTACCCCTCTCTCTCTCTCTCTTTTTCACTTTATCTTAAGAAGTTGCCCTAATCAATAAAGCCAAAGGTTAAGTTTATCGATACCGTGCCTCGGTTGTGCTTTGTCCGAACTCAAGGATCTCGGATCTGTTTTATTTTCGGTCAGGGTTTTGGGGGTGCTTTACTTGCAGGCAGGTAAAGCATACTGCGTGATTCAAAGGCAGGTCCCACGTGGGACTGACTGCATTGGATTTACTTGGGGTTGCTGTCAAGGGCCAAGGGCCGGGCAACTGTTGAAGCTCTGGTTTCACTGCGGTAGGCGATGAGCTTGATTCGGAACCTGACAACCTCTTGTATAGAGACACCTGGGAAGGCGAGGTAGTCAGGGAGGGGGGTCGCCTGCTGCCCCGAGCGTGGACTTGCCTCCATTCACTCCCTTCCTTTAAGCTACTACCTTCAGCCTGGCAGAGGGAGGATACAGGATCCCCTTGATCTTCATTTTTTTCTGGTGGCTGTTTCTGTCTCAAGGAGGGCAGAGCATGGTTCCACCAGTCTCTTTCTCAGACTCCCTGACACTCCTTAATCTTTCTACTTCCTCTCGTAGCTCTGCCACCACACTGAGCAGATCGTCCACCTGGTCACAACTCAGTAGTTACAGAATACCCTATTATCCTATGAATTTAGGTTCTCGGAAGCCTGATACTATTACTTGCCATTTCCAAGAAGAATTCTAAAGATTTTTAATTGGCCTAAACCAGGCCAATTTTCCTTTCAGTGATTTTTACTTTCAGCTAAGTCTCCTCTAAGTAACTGCACTTTCTGAAACTAACTGCATGTTTTGCAGACAGTGTCTGCTTCCAGGACTGATAACGCTCCAAGTTTGTAGTTATCGCTGAGGCACCGGTAGGGATGTTGTGCAGAAAGGCTCTTGCTGTACTTAGTCTTAGAGAAACCAAGGTCATTGCTAAATTCCTCACTGCTTACGAGTGAAGAGCCGAAGGGGGGTCGCACCTGCAGGGAGGAGTGGACAGGGCAGGTGACCCAAAATTGACCAATGAAGGTATTCCATCCCATACATGTCATTCTCAGTATAAAACGGGGGGATCACGAGGGTCTCGCTCTCTTTCTGCTATGGCCGGTGTCCAGGGAGGACTCCGTCTGTTTTCCTGCTGCCCCCGATCCCGATCCGTGCATTCCTGAATCCAGCTCTCGACCGTCGCTAGGCCCAGCCTGGGCCTTCCCGGAGCCTGCCCTGCAGTGCCGGTGGTGACGTGGCTGACTTCAGGGGAGCTCGATCTTGGTTTTGTATATATTTGTATATATTTGATTATTTCTGTTATTATTATTATACTCTTTTTCATTATTATAGTTTATTAAAACTGTTTTAACTTTCCAACCCGGATGTCTCTCTCCCTTTTCCTTTTCCCTTTCCCTTTCCCTTCGGGGCGGGGGGAGGGTTAACAGAGAGTGTCTGCCACAGGTTTAATAGCCAGCCCAGCTTTAAACCGTGACAGATTTTATTGGCGCCCAACGTGGGGCTCGAGAGAAGCTCCGACAGGTTGCTCTGATAAGTCGAATCCCAGCTCCAGTGGGAGGAGACCCGGAGAGCTCAGCCAAGAGAGTATCAGATTTCTTCCTTTGAGATTTACGAGGGGTTGGAAATTAAAACAGATAGCGAAGATGGTAATGTCATTTGTGAACGTTGTGTTACCTCTTCTCTTTATAGAGCTTTTTTCCGAGTTAAGTGTAATAATACCTTACTTGCCGTATGCGCTGTTTGTTAGTGTTTACATGTGGTTTAACAGTGGGCGCTGGTCGAAATGTATCGTTTTGGTATGGGTTTTGATACTGATTTATGTCGTGATAAACTGGGCAGTTATTATTCCGATCTCTTATCTCTATGATACAATGATGGGCAGCTTTAATCGCGAATCGATAGCTGAGCACTCCGGGCGTCTTTTAACTGATTTTGATAGTACCTTCCCCTTTTTTGACAAGCTGATTCCACTAGATTCTGCGAAATGCAAACGGGGCATGCTTATATTTTTGGGTGCCCTGAATGTGTTTCTGGTGTGGTATACGATTAAATGTCGGTGCATGGACAGCTGTAGGTATTATGCTGCCCCTGTAACCAGGAGAAAACACCAAAAGAAATCAGCTCCTGAAGAGAAGGATGATGACTCAGAGCCTTCTATAGGCAGAGCCATCACATGACCCAGATGAGGGCCCTTCTCAGTCAGTCAGGGCCCGACACAGATGGGGGTTCCCTTGCTCGTCTTTTTAAAGCAAACCCATCACACAAGAAAGGTCCTTCTAAAGCAGAACAATCACAGGAGGACTCGGACTCGGACGTAGAGATAACCTACCACTCCTTATCCCTGAAAGAACTGCGAAATATAAGGAAAGACTTCAGTCGTTATGACGGTGAACCTATTATTACCTGGTTGCTCCGATGCTGGGATAACGGGGTGGATAGCATGGACTTGGATGGTAGAGAAGCCAGACAGCTGGGATCCCTGCCCAGAGATGGTGGTATTGATAAGATGCTTCCAAGAAGGTCAAACACTATCAGTCTCTGGAGGCGACTCTTGTCAGCTGTAAAGAGCAGGTATCCCTATAAAGATGATGTTATGAGCCACCTAAGCAAATGGACCACTATAGAAAAAGGTATTAACTACCTTAGAGAACTAGCTGTGCACGAGATCATTTATAGACACTCACGGGAAATTGTAGATCCTGTAAATCCTGATGAAGTGGAATGCAACCGATCCATGTTCCGGAAGGTTGTGAAGAATGCTCCACCGACATATACCCATACGTTGTCAATATTAGTCTGGGGAGAAGATGATATGGCACCATCTACTGTGGGTAAAATGGCTAACTGTATGTGACAGTATGAAGATAGTATTTCTTCCCCACTGCAGGCACACATCTCGGCTGTGGAAAAACTGACTAAGGAAAACCAGGACTCATTTAAACAACTGTCAGACAAACTATCCAGGATAGAGAATAAACTTGACTCTCTACCTACACAGGCCCGCATTGCAGCCGTTAGGAGAAAACACCCTCCTACAGGACCGGCTCAAAGGAAACGGAACACGTCACGAGGTATCCTGTGGTTTGCCCTGCGTGACTATGGGGAGGACATGAGCAGATGGCATGGACAACCTACCAGTACCCTACAGGCACGAGTACGTGAGTTGCAAGCTAAAAGAAATACCAGAGAGAATTTTCCTAGGAGGATGGCTGCTCCAGTTACCAGTGAGCAGGACTCAGTCACAGTAGATGGGCCTCATATCCCAATTTCCCAAATGTGAATAGGGGAAATGAAGGTCCAATCCCCGTGAGCAGCACGAATCCATTCCTTAATTAGGGGGGCCCTGCCTCCAGCCAGGTGGAGGAGAGGGACAACCGAGTTTCTTGGACTGTGTGGATTCGATGGCCTGGCACATTAAAACCACAAAGGTATCGAGCCCTGGTAGACACTGGTGCACAGTGCACCCTCATGCCATCGAATCATAAAGGGACAGAATCTATCAGTATTTCGGGAATAAGAGGGGGATCTCAAGTGTTATCTGTATTGGAGGCCAAAGTGAGCCTAACTAGGAATGAATGGAAAAAACACCCCATTGTGACTGGTCCAGATGCTCCGTGCATCCTTGGCATAGACTACCTCAAGAGAGGGTATTTTAAGGACCCAAAAGGGTATAGATGGGCCTTTGGTATAGTAGCTGTAGAGACTGAGGACATTAAACAGCTGTCTACCTTGCCTGGCCTCTCAGAGGATCCTTCTGTTGTGGGGTTGCTGAAGGTTGAAGAACAACAGGTGCCAATTGCTACTGCCACGGTGCACCGACGACAATATCGTACCAACCGAGACTCCCTGATCCCCATTCATAAACTGATTAGACAATTAGAAAATCAAGGAGTGATTAGCAAGACTCACTCATCCTTTAATAGTCCTATATAACCAGTGCAAAAGTCTAATGGAGAATGGAGATTAACTGTAGACTATCGTGGCCTAAATGAAGTTACGCCACCGCTGAGGGCTGCCGTGCCAGACATGCTAGAACTTCAATACGAACTGGAGTCAAAGGCAGCCAAGTGGTACGCCACCATAGACATTGCTAATGCATTTTTCTCTATTCCCTTGGCACCAAAGTGCAGGCCACAGTTTGCTTTTACCTGGAGAGGTATCCAGTACACCTGGAATCGACTGGTCCAGGGGTGGAAACACAGTCCTACTATTTGCCACGGAGTGATCCAGACTGCACTAGAAAAGGGTGGAGCTCCAGAACATTTGCAATACATTGATGACATCATTGTATGGGGTGATACAGCAGCAGAAGTTTTTGACAAAGGGGAGAAAATAATTCAAATTCTTCTGAAAGCTGGTTCTGCCATAAAAAGAGGCAAGGCCAAGGGACCTGCCCAGGAGATCCAGTTTTTAGGGATTAAATGGCAAGATGGGCATCGCCAGATCCCGATAGAGGTGATCAACAAAATAACAGCTATGTCCCCACCAACTAACAAAAAGGAAACACAAGCCTTCTTAGGCGTTGTGGGTTTCTGGAGAATGCATATTCCAGATTACAGCCAGATTGTACGCCCTCTTTATCAAGTGACCAGAAAGAGAATGGTTTTCAGTGGGGTCCTGAACAACAACAGGCTTTTGAACAGATTAAACAAGAGATTGTGCATGCAGTAGCCCTTGGACCAGTCCGTATGGGACAAGATGTTAAAAATGTGCTCTACACCTCAGCTGGGGACAATGGTCCTACCTGGAGCCTCTGGCAGAAAGTACCAGGGGAGACTCGAGGTCGACCCCTAGGATTTTGGAGTCGAGGACACAAGGGCTCCGCGGCCAATTACACTCCAACTGAAAAAGAGATACTGGCAGCATATGAAGGAGTTAGAGCTGCTTCAGAGGTAATCGGTACTGAAGCACAGCTTCTCCTGGCACCCCGATTACCAGTACTAGGCTGGATGTTCAAGGGTAAGGTTCCTACTACCCATCATGCAACTGATGCTACATGGAGTAAACGGACTGCATTAATTACACAGAGGGCTCGAATAGGAAACCCTAATCGCCCAGGAATCTTAGAAGTGATCATGGACTGGCCAGAAGGCAAAGACTTCGGAATGCCACCAGAAAAGGAGGTGACACGTGCTGAAGCAGCCCCACCATATAATGAACTACCAGAGGATGAGAAGCAGTATGCCCTGTTCACCGATGGATCCTGCTGTCTTGTAGGAAAGCATCGGAAGTGGAAAGCTGCTGTATGGAGTCCTATACGACGAGTCACGGAAGCCACAGAAGGACAAGGTGAATCGAGTCAATTCGCAGAGGTAAAAGCCATCCAGCTGGCTTTAGACATTGCTGAACGAGAAAAGGGGCCAAGGCTGCATCTCTATACTGACTCATGGATGGTAGCAAATGCCTTGTGGGGGTGGTTAAAGCAGTGGAAGTGAAGCAACTGGCAGCACAAAGGTAAACCTGTTTGGGCTGCTGAATTGGGGCAAGATATTGCTGCTCGGCTAGAGAAACTAGTCGTGAAGGTACGTCATGTAGATGCTCACGTACCTAAAAGTCGGGCAACTGAGGAACATCGAAACAACCAACAAGCAGATCAGGCTGCTAAAGTGTTCCAAATAGATTTGGACTGGGAACATAAAGGTGAACTATTTTTAGCTCGGTGGGATCATGACACTTCAGGTCATCAAGGGAGAGATGCAACATACAGATGGGCTCGTGACCGAGGGGTGGACTTAACTATGGACTCTATTGCACAGGTTATCCATGATTGTGAAACATGCGCCGCAATTAAGCAAGCCAAACGGTTAAAACCTTTGTGGTATGGGGGGAGGTGGTTGAAATATAAATATGGGGAGGCCTGGCAAAATGACAATATCACACTCCCTCAAACCCGCCAGGGTAAACACTATGTGCTTACCATGGTGGAGGCGACCACCGGATGGCTGGAAACATACTCTGTGCCCCATGCCACTGCCCGGAACACTATTCTGGGCCTCGAAAAGCAAATCTTGTGGCGACACGGCACGCCAGAGAGAATTGAGTCGGACAATGGGACTCATTTCAAAAACAGTCTCATAGACAACTGGGCCAAAGAGCATGGCATCGAATGGGTATATCACATCCCCTATCATGCACCAGCCTCTGGGAAAATTGAACGGTATAATGGGCTGTTAAAAACTACCCTAAAAGCAATGGGGGGTGGAACCTTTAAAAACTGGGATAAGCATTTGGCACAAGCTACCTGGCTAGTTAACACCAGGGGATCTATCAACCGAGCTGGCCCTGATCAGTTGGACCTTTTACATACAGTAGAAGGGGATAAAGTCCCTGTGGTGCATGAAAGGAATCTCTTGGGAAAAACTGTCTGGGTTCTTCCTGCTACGGGCAAAGGTAAACCCATTCATGGGATTGCTTTTGCTCAAGGACCTGGATGTACTTGGTGGGTGATGCTGCAGGATGGTGGAGTCCGATGTGTCCCTGAAGGTGATCTAATCCTGGGTGAGAATACTTAATTCTGAACTGCATGATGTTAATTGCTGCATAATACTAACAGTGTTCAATAAGTGTCTTTCAGGTTGAGGCAGTGGTGATGAGACCAGAGCTAGCTGCAAGTGGCGTCCAGTAACCTCCTCGAGACTGACATCTTTAACCTGCAACCCGTGGGCACGAACCGTGACAAAGCTCATACCATGTCTCCCGCCCTGAGAGACTGCTAGACAGATGGAAACCCACAATCCTGAACTAAATGAACTTGATGAACTTTTTGTATAGAGATGAATCATAAACTAGTGATATGTGTATATATATTTGAAAATTAAAATGTAGTGGTGATCTGAGTATGACGTGAATGGTATGGAATAAGGGGTGGAATGTCCTGGTTTGGCCTAAACCAGGCCGATTTTCCTTTCAGTGATTTTTACTTTCAGCTAAGTCTCCTCTAAGTAACTGCACTTTCTGAAACAAACTGCATGTTTTGCAGACAGTGTCTGCTTCCAGGACTGATAACGCTCGGAGTTTGTAGTTATCGCTGAGGCACCGGTAGGGATGTTGTGCAGAAAGGCTCTTGCTGTACTTAGTCTTAGAGAAACCAAGGTCATTGCTAAATTCCTCACTGCTTACGAGTGAAGAGCCGAAGGGGGGTCGCACCTGCAGGGAGGAGTGGACAGGGCAGGCGACCCAAAATTGACCAACGAAGGTATTCCATCCCATACACGTCACTCTCGGTATAAAGCGGGGGGATCACGAGGGTCTCGCTCTCTTTCTGCTATGGCCGGTGTCCAAGGAGGACTCCGTCTGTTTTCCTGCTGCCCCCGATCCCGATCCGTGCATTCCTGAATCCAGCTCTCGACCATCGCTAGGCCCAGCCTGGGCCTTCCCGGAGCCTGCCCTGCAGTGCTGGTGGTGACGTGGCTGACTTCAGGGGAGCTCAATCTTGGTTTTGTGTATATATTTGTATATATTTGATTATTTTTATTATTATTATTATACTCTTTTTCATTATTATAGTTTATTAAAACTGTTTTAACTTTCCAACCCGGAAGTCTCTCTCCCTTTTCCTTTTCCCTTTCCCTTCGGGGCGGGGGGAGGGTTAACAGAGAGCGTCTGCCACAGGTTTAATAGCCGGCCCAGCTTTAAACCGTGACAGAAGCATATTTAAGATCACAGGTAAAACTAAGGATAGTTGTTTTCACAGAGAAGTACAGTACTACAGATAGAGTAGTTTTTAGATACTCCATCCTTTCCACTGAACAGCAGTCCTAAGTATAAACTACCAGATCCTCCTGCTGATACACTTGCAATGAGCTCCAGACAATGACTTCCAAAGAAGTAAAGCTCAAGAGTACATAAAATTTAGATGCAAAATTTTAGCAACTGAACTTAGACTGCAAGTTCTTATCTTAGAACGTGCTTAAAGTTTTTTCTATTCTCTCTCTTTTTAAGCTGTCTTTAAACAATATAACAACAGATGGAGCTAAAAACAAATACATGCACTCCCACATGTACTGGTAATGAGCAGGAGTCTCAACTACATTAAATCTGTATTATAGGCAAACTAATTGTTTGTCCAGCATACAGCTAAACAAGCCCATAATATGATGGGTGAACAATTGGCTGATGGGTCAGGCTCAAAGAGTTATAGTAAATGGGGTTACATCAGGCTGGCAGCCAGTCACCAGTGGGGTTCCCCAGGGCTCAATTTTAGGGCCAGTGGGCTTTAATGTTTTTATAAATTATCTGAATGCAGGAGTCGAATGTACATTAAGTAAGTTTGCTGATGATACTAAATTAGGAGGAGCTGTGGACTCCCTCAAAGGTAGAGAGGCCTTATAGAGAGATCTGGATAGACTAGAGAGCTGGGCAATCACCAACCATATGAAATTTAACAAGAGCAAGTGCCAGATTCTGCACCTAGGATGCAGTAATCCTGGTTATATGTACAAATTTTGGGACAAGAGGCTGGAGAACAGTCCTGGGGAAAGAGATCCGGGGGTTTGGGTTGATGGCAAGATGAATATGAGTCAACAGTGTGCCCTGGCAGCCAGAAGGGTCAACCGTGCCCTGGGGTGCATCAAGCACAGCATAGCTAGCCAGTCGAGGGAGGTGATTGTCCTCCTCTACACTGCAATGATGCGGCCCCACCTCGAGTCCAGAGGAGGGCAACCAAGATGGTGAAAGGTCTCGAGGGCAAGACTTATGAGGAGCGGCTGAGGTCACTTGGCTTGTTCAGCTCGGAGGAGAAGGCTGAGGGGTGACCTCATCGCAGTTTACCACTTCCTCAAGGGGGGCAGCAGAGGGGGTGGTGCTGATCTCCTCTCTCTGGTGACCAGTGATAGGACATGAGGAAATGGAATGAAGCTGCATCAGGGGAAGTTCAGATTGGACATTAGGAAAAGGTTCTTCACTGAGAGGGTGGTCGGACACTGGAACAGGCTCCCCAAGGAAGTGGTCATGGCACCAAGCCTGTCAGAGTTCAAGGAGTGTCTGGACGACGCTCTTGGTCATATGGTTTAGTGTTAGATAGCCCTGTGAGGAGCAGGGAGTTGAACTCTATGATCCTTATGGGTCCCTTCCAACTTGAGATATTCTATGATTCTACTTTTCTCTTACACACATGGTCCTGTATTTAAATTTCACCTGTTGTGGTTAAAAGATCAAGCCTTGCCAGAACATTTAGCTTTTTGTTTGCATGATTGCATTGCCATCAACATCCTTACCTTTGTAGTATAAAAAGACCATTTGCATTATTGTAGCAGGTGAATGCCCCAGTAACAGACCAAAGCCTGACTCTCCAATACAGATCTAAAATATATTTTACTGTTGGGACAGAAATCATCTAAGAGAATACAAAAGGCAGACACAGAGTTGAAATAGCATAAACAAATAAGGTAATACTGCCCAACATAAGAAGTGTGAAATCAGCACTACATCTGTCTAACCTCTTAAGATTAAAAGAAGATATAAATGAGTAAGTTACATATTAAACTGATTTGGAAACCACACAGTTTATAAGTGGTACATAAAGCAAGCATCCACCTACTGAGTGGACAAAAATGTTCAATTTTTTCAACCAGGCTTTTGAAGACAGGGAATTGAAGTGTATGTCAATTGTCACGGTTTAAAGCTGGGCTGGCGATTAAACCTGCAGCAGACGCTCTCTGTTAACCCTCCCCCCCCACCCGAAGGGAAAGGGAAAGGGAAAAGGGAGAGAGACTTACGGGTTGGAAAGTTAAAACAGTTTTAATAAACCTATAATAATGAAAAAGAGTATAATAATAATATTGGAATAATCAAATATATACAAATATATATACAAAACCAAGATCGAGCTCCCCCGATGTCGGCAACGTCACCACCGGCACTGCAGGGCAGGCTCCGGGAAGGCCCAGGCTGGGCCTAGCGACGGTCGAGAGCTGGATTCAGGGATGCACAGATCAGGATCGGGGGCAGCAGGAAAACAGACGGAGTCCTCCTTGGACACCGGCCATAGCAGAAAGAGCAAGAGCGAGCAAGAGGGGGCGAGACCCTCGTGATCCCCCCGCTTTATACCGAGAATGACGTGTATGGGATGGAATACCCTCGTTGGTCAATTTTGGGTGACCTGCCCTGTCTGCTCCCCCCTGCAGCTGCGACCCCCCCTTCAGCTTTTCACTTGTAAGCAGTGAGGAATCAGCAGTGACCTTGGTTTCTCTAAGAAAAAGTACAGCAAGAGCCTTACTGCACAACATCCCTACCGGTGCCTCAGCGATAACTACAAACTTCGAGCGTTATCAGTCCTAGAAGCAGACACTGTCTGCAAAAACATGCAGTTAGTTTCAGAAAGTGCAGTTATTTAGAGGAGACTTAGCTGAAAGTAAAAATCACTGAAAGGAAAATCGGCCTGGTTTAGGCCAAACCAGGACAGTCAATGCATAGCAAAGGTTATTGTCTGGATTTTGGGGGGATTTTCTGAATGGCTGTTTACAGAAGGACTGACCTAATTAAAATAATCAAACCAAATGTACACATAAAACACACATAACAAACAAGTTCTTCAAAGTTTGCAGTTACTCTAAGAAACAAACAGTAAATACACACACACAAAATAAAACCAAAAAAAAGATATTGGGAAGTAAAACACAGGGTATTTAAAACACAATAAATAAAAAGGAACACTTTCCTAAGATGTTTCATGCTGTCTTCTAGGCCTGTGAAGAGCTGCTCATATCAAGTGAGCCACATTATTCCTCTTTAAACCCTGTTTAAGAGTCTTCTATCTGCATGCAGAGAGCCTGCGTACCCGAGTACCTGAGTGCAGAGAGCATACCAGAAGGCTAAGACCAGCACACTGAAGACTGGCTGTCTTGATCTCCTTTCACTCATATCAGTTATCTTCATTTACACTTAGATTAACAGCTCCTAGGACAATAGCAATTACTTTTGTCAAGTTCATTTACACTGCCTACCAAAATGCACCTCAAATGCACTACCTGTAATACAAGTCCACAGAAAAGGAAAAGAACTGAACTACTGGGTAAGAAAAATTGAAGTAGTATTTTAATGTAGTCAAGTGAGCCAAAACATTATTTCCATGTACGCATCATTACTGAATAATGCATCTTCTCTCCTCCCACACAAAATTTAAATAGAAATCTCAGCAGAACTGTATGTGTGTGCATATATATATATATATATATATATATAAAAAAAACATTGGAATATCAAAAGGCTCAGGCTTAAAGCTGCCAACAACTCTGACAACAATGTATGGCACACCAGATCTCTTCTGAAAGCTCAAGAGGGAGATGACAACAGTTAAAAAACTATGCATCTCCTCTTATGTAAAGAAGACAAACATATGTGTAACATCATGGTAAAGTTGCTTTTATTTTAAGATGGTACTTGTCTGATCGCCATACCTTACTGTGTGACGTGGCTATGCCACTCCTGAGTTACGCTATCATGCCAAATGAGTGCTCAAAAAAACAGGTATTTGTTTGAATTTAGTATATTACTTGGAATAGCACAGCCACAAATAAGCTACAGAAATCATAGCAAACAAGGGCTAATTGTGTAGGAGTGCTCATTGTATAGAAGTGGTCACTGTATAGAGAGCTAGACTTTTTTCTGCTGTTAGTGATACCAGACGGTTTAGTAAAAGTAAGCCTCAAAGTAGGCCCTAAAAGGCCTATTCTGTGTAACCTTTAGACAGAATCAATTTTTCTTTCAGCAATTTTCCTTTCAGCTATAATAACAGTATATTCTGAAGCTAACGCCATGTTTTGAAGACAGGGTCTGCTTCTGGGACTGATAACACTTAGAGTTATAGTCATCACTGATCCTTGCTTGCGCTTAGTCTTAGAGAATCCAAGGTCTCTGTTAAATTCCTCACTAATTACAAAGAAGGGCCAGAGATAAGCAAGACTGAACAACATCTTTGTAGTGTCTTAAATGACTTGATTCATAGCTCTGGCGCCAGGAGCAGAGATAAATCCTGTAAGAATCAGAACAGGATCTTTTCCTTGGAGCCACCTGCCTGTGTCAACAGAAAGGCCTCGACCACGCTTGTGCAGAAGCGGGGTTATACAGAGAACAGCATAACTATGGGGGGATTACAACCACTAGAGACCCCCAGAGCCCACCCAAGACCCCTTCCCCAATTTAGTAAGCATGTGCAAAGACGATTACATAATATATTAGCATATGCATAAGGATTCTTGGAATAGGTGGGCTTTACTTGGAATTGTATGAATATTCATTTTTCTATAATGTATATAATGAGTGTGCTTTTGTCCCTGGGTGTGCATGCTAGGAGGAGAGATCCCCCATGCACCCAGCGCTGCAATAAACCAATGTCGGCTTTCTAAACTATCATTTGGGTTAGAGAGTTTTCTTGGCTACTATTTTCTGGTAATATTAGTAACACAGAAGTAAGTATTTACATTGTAATACAATTTGATGAATAAAATAGATGTGTTTGCCATATTTCAAAGTTAATATAGCAGTCTGTGACTCCTTCCCTTTGGAAAGGGACAATATAACTAAAAGATAAAGTCACTAATGAATCACTGATCAGTTGGAATATGGTAACTCTGAACAAAAAGATTTCTAGGCAACGCTTAACCCTGAAGGCTTGGCAAAGAGCTTTATTTTACTCATATCCTAATGAGTTCTAAGTAACTTTTTTCTGCAGGAGTCTGATCGAAAAAAAAATCCAAAGCCCCAAAGCCAGAAGATTGAGAACATACATTACATAAGTGTTCACGCTCTGCCATAAAATACATTAACTTTTAGTCCACAGATCCTCTTCTTCCGTGCTTCTGAACCATGTTATTAGTCAGGGAAACATATTCAAGAGCCTCAAAACCAACAACCGTCTAGACAAACCAATATTTGCATACAATGAAAATATTTACTTAGCAGGTATTATGACTCTACTCTTAAAAACCCTTTCTTTGTGAAAGACAAGAAGAAGAAAAGACAACCCAACATCATCTCTAATAGCTAAGAAATTAAGTGGGCTGTGAATCCCAAGGAGCACAATGGATTACAGAATGTTTATTACATAGATGGTACATAGCTCTGCAAAATATTCTGGCATATGAAAATGCTGCAACTGCATATCAACTAGAAAAACTTTAAATGAGAAATAGAGGAAAGTCTATCTCTACATCTAGGAAAACAATTACAATTTTGAAGGGGAACACCAAATAAAATAATCTCATCATCAGATTACTCCCCCAACTAGAAGACAAAAATGGTTTCCTCAATCCCAGTTCAGACAGTTAAACAGAGCATATATTGCATTTTATTTCCTTTTTTTTTTTTTTTCTCCCAGGTATTTAGATAGGGAAATGAACTATGAGACTGGCAAGCTGCTGTCTTCAGTTCCTAAAAATTAAGTCTAAGCTTACTGACTAAGAGTCATATTGAACAGTATTGCTATATTCTATAGAATGTACTCTTATTTTTCATGTAAGACAAGTTCTGTCAAGGAAGACCTAATTTTTCAAGCAGATGTCCTTTTCTTTGTATACATATCATTGGTACGTGTTTTGAAGAAATTTACATTATTTTAAGCATTCTACTGTTTTCAGATACAGCAGCAGTATTCATCACCTTCAGCTAGCTCTTATCAAACTAACAAGGCATTAATAAAACAACACATGAAGTCTATCTACATATGTATGCCATAAGTGCATTGTAGAAAGGGAAAAAAAAAAAAAAAGAAAAAAAAATACTTCAAATCCAAAACAAGCATCCTACTGAGACTGGAAAAGAGGCAACACAAAAAGACTGACAAAAACAAAGGCAATAGCCAAAAATCTAATTAACCTACAATCACAAGTCTATACATCTCCCAAGCAATTTACAGCTACCTATAGAACAGAAGTAAAAGTGAAGGGCAGTAGAAAAAAGTAAACATTTACTCAAGAAGATATCAAATGGAAGAAGGATAAAAGATAGATTTCCAGTTAAAAGGTAAATTGTTATTTTGCTTAGGACTTAGAAGGTTTTAATACACAGACTAAAGACAGAAGCAAATACTGTGATAATGTGGTCCAATGTCCTTTAAACACTGAATTCCTAGAAGCCATTTTAAAGCATATATTTTAAAATGGTATGTAATCACACCTTAGACTTTCAGCAACTGTAAGTCTACCATATGATTAAGCTGTTGCATATTTAATTATCCTTGCTGCTATAAGGGTCCGAGAATTTCAAGTGATATAGCCCTCTCTACCTTACATCCACATCTTCCATGAGTATCACAATTGTTTAACTTGTAGCGTGTATTTACATATACAGAACACATTTCAGAAACTCACTGAAACACTTTGAAAACAAAACATCCACATGACTTGGATTTTTATTATTTGCAGAAAAGGGGAGGTGGGGAACCACTCCACATTTAATTCTGCTTATCTGAAAATGTATCGCAGTATCCTTACTATTGGGTTTGATGCTTGCAGGAGTCAGGTGTGAACTTCCAACACTTAAAATGCCGAGCCTTTAAAATATTTATTAACTTAGGACTAGTTTGTAACAACCAGAAATAACTGCTAATGACTCCAGCTGCAGATTAGATAAATACAAATATGATGGCTGTAACAAGAATACAGAAGAGAACTTTTTCTGCCTTCTAGATGCAAAATTTAAGATTTTAGAAATACTGGCCAAGAAGCTGGAATCCCAAATAAAGATTCAGTGGCATCCTCTCTGTTGAAATAACAACATCTTTTTATCTGGTCATTAACTGATTCTGTATCATGTCTCCATTTGGGAGCTCAGACCTCTAGCTAAGCACCAGAGGAATTTTTTTAAACAGGCATAAACTTAATGAACAAGGGCTCCAAACAAGTGTTTATTAGTTTTCAAAAATGAGGTAGAATGCTATTCACTCCTTTAGATACAAGTTTTTACTTTAACATAAATTAACTGTTCTTAAGTTATTCCAGAATTAATATTTTTATTTTTTTAAAAAAGTGCTATTTCAAAACTGCAAATTATGCAGTAGAAATTAATTCCAGGTCATACAGTTCCTCTACAATTATTTTTCTTCCTCATCTCGAATCTGTTTCTACTTGCAACATTCTTCTGGCTTATTAAAGGTTTATAGTTGAGACAGAGATAAAAATGCCTATTACAAAGAGCAGCAATTATTAACTGCTGTGAAAATAAACTGGTTTGTGTGTAACTTATGGAAAGCAACAGATGGCCAAGTAGGGGATGCTGAAACAATGAACATAAGAGGTTTTGTTGCTCACTTTGCTTTTCCACCTCAAAGAACATAATCAACAGAAACTGCAAGCATTTCTCAAGTAATATTCTAACTGCACAGAGGAATTTGTCCTGGAAAAATAGATATATGAAATAATTATAAACCACAAAAGCATATTTTGAAGTGTTAAGCCAAAGTCTTGGCGTTCTAAACTTGGTGTTTTTGCAAAATTTTATATTAATGAAAACCCTCCATATTAATTATGCTCCTTGATACTATTTTGGTTGCCAATGCTGCTCAATCCGTTCCCCTTTTCCCCAAAAGTTCTAATAAGAGGTAAAATAATTT
The DNA here is from genome assembly GCF_013368605.1 of Nyctibius grandis. Taxonomy (NCBI): domain Eukaryota; kingdom Metazoa; phylum Chordata; class Aves; order Nyctibiiformes; family Nyctibiidae; genus Nyctibius; species Nyctibius grandis. Next base: position 1,761,164 of record NW_027167472.1, read on the forward strand.
AAAATTGCAACATTCCCAACAGCTAACAGGCAGACTTTAATTTACTTTTCTACCTATACTTGAAGTGAGAGATGAAACATTGATTCAGTGGGTTTTCTTGAAAGTACGAAAAACCTTTACTTCAGAAATATCTAGCAATACTCATCATCCATTGCTTTACTTGCTTAGAATTGCAAATGACAAACAATATCAGTATTTGCTTAAAAGAAAGACATTTCCTGTGGACTAAGTAAACCACTAACAGATAAGGAAAAGAGAAACCTGAGAGCCAAAAAGGAAAGAGCAGGTCATTCTATTGGTTTCTTTTCTTAAACATGAACTACCTTTAAAGAAAGATCAATTTACACAACTGACAGTAGTACAGCTATACTGACTTTAGGTACACTACAAGATTGGTTATCATGGGAAAGGAAGGTTACACTATAGTCAAATACACAAATATGCTCTGCCACTTTGTCTGCACCAAGTTCTGAACATTAACAGAGAAGAAGAAGATGTAGTTTAGAGATCCTGATGGATAAAGTTTGCATTGCCTCTTGATAACCGATTTATTTTTTGCTGATAGTACTGGTGCTAACAAAATAGAAGTTGAGATTCTTCAAGAAACAAATAGTTCTTACACAGTAATTCGGATTTAGCATTTCCTCAGAAACACCACACACTTTGAGTTAGGTACCCAGTTGCCGAACTCCACACGTTTAACAGGAACTTCTCTTATCCTGCTCAGCTCCTTATAAAAACTGCTGAGCTGAAGGCCAAGTGAATCTAAGCACACGCTCCCAAGCATTCATGCAGTCAAAGAAAAAAGTGGATGACAATATACTTTCATATTCTCTGGACTAAAACTACTGCAGAAGACTATTAGATCAATTACCATCTGTATACAAAAATTAATGAGGATGAATTCAGCTCTTTAAACAGCCATGAAAAAAAAAAAGAAAAATCACAATGATATATCCTAACACAACAGTTTGGAAATAAACTTGTACCTGACAATGCTACATTGAGATGCCCTTATCATGATTTCATCACTGATAAAACAACAATTTTCTCATACTCTGTAATTCCAGTCACTAAGGAAAAGCTGGGCCCAAATCCTACAAAGACTCAAAACTATGCCATCAAAAACAGCAAGCACATATGCTCATACTCCATTGAGGTAAAAAAAACAAAGCGTTCACCACCACACATTTTTGAACACACAATATTGGCAGGATATATGTGGGCAGCTGAAGCAGCCAAACTTGATCTATATCCATAAAATAGAATGTAGATGATGTTTGCAAAAGTAAAAAATTTCATAACATGATTCATACACATAGTCACACCTAGATAGATCCAGGTACATTCTGGACCAAGGCCACCAAAACATAAAAACAAGTGTAAAATTCTCTTTTTTCACTGGGAAAATCTGGGTCCTCATATACCTCAGTCCACAAAGATGTGAAAAAATTCTCACACACTGATGCTAGAAGTTAGCAGAACCTCCTCAACTACTTTCGTCTAAACAGTATACGATATGAGAAAAAAAGATAGCATGTTCTAAAACATGCAAGTCTTGTCAGACACTAGCAATGGCAACACAGCAAATACTCGCTAGGACCAGATAGCTTGCTTTTTAAAATCCCAACTCTAAGAACTTACCAGCTGAACAAAAGTTGTAGTTACTCCAATTCCACTGGAAAACATCATCTCACGTGAAATAGATTTAGCACCCAGAGCCTGTAGGAACCTCGAACATTTTAGCCTCAAGTGCCTAAATTGTACTGTCAAAATAACCACATGTTACTGCTCCCATTAAACAGAAAAATTCAGACTCCAACAGATCCTGGTGCAAAGCAACACAACAACAAAAATCTGGGAGCAAGACCTTGCCAAATCCATCAGATTCTTGTTCACAAACATCTACATTCAATTGCACAGAATAAAGTACTGAGCCACACTTAGATGACTAGGAAAATCTGCACCTTCTTAAATCCTGGCTCTAGAGACTTTGGAAAGGTTAACACTCATTTTCTTTGATTCTCAAAGCTTGCTTTTTTTTTTAAAAAAAAAAACTAGACAGTTTTCCTGTACTTTTTTTTTGTCCCGTGGATCGATCAATTCTGCAAAGGTAGAGGGGAGCAGCTGGAGAGAACAAATAAAGATGATGTCACAGAGTAAGGAAAAAGGTAACACTAAGGTGGAGATATCTGGACCATGCAGTAGCCTCACCTCCTGGATTCGCCTGTGGGCCCGCTGCAGCACCTCCTCGTACCCCTTTTGCCGCAGCTCACTCAGGCTCTCATAATACTCTTCGGGGTCGTCAGTCTCAGTGAAGAGTACCTGTGAAAGAATCTTCCAGCCGCAGGTATCCAAGCTGTGGAGCAAGTAAACTTGCAGTTTGTAGCAGAGAGCGTCCATCTCCTGCTCGGATAGCTCCGGGGCTCCGAACAGCACCGTCCACACGCCCGAGGGCTCCTCGGGGAAGGCAGGCAGGTAGGGTTCCAGCTCCGAGTTCACCGAGCACAGCTGCTGGTGCACAGCCCGCAAATCTTGGAAGGAGAAGAGGCCGGCCCAACTGCACTCCTCCCCCACGGGCTCCGCGTCTGGAGCGGACGACTCGGCTGCCTGCAGCGGCGAGGGCGGCAGCGACAGCGAGGCGGCCTCCTCCTCCTTCCCTAGCTCCAGCACTTCTATCTCTTCGGCGGCACCTACCGCCTCCGGGCCCCGCAGCGGCCTCCAGGCTGGGCTGCTCTTGGCGTGCAGGGGGCTCTTCGTCAGCGCCTCGGCCGCCGCGCCCCGCTCGAAGCCCCGCAGGCCCGCCTCGGCGCGGAGATGCGAGGAGCCGCGCGCCAGGCTGGAGCCCGTGCGCCAGGCCAGAACCCTGCTCACCGTGGGGATGCCGGCCTTGGGAGCGGCTGTGACCACGGGGCCGGCGGGACCGCCGCGGTAGAGCTCGCAGGTGCCGCTGCGCTGGCGCTGAGCCGTGCGGTTATGGCAGGTGATGGCAAACTTGCCCTCGATCTCGTTCCAGGCCACGATGAAGACGAATTTGTGCTTCTCCCGCTCCTGGAAGGCGTGAGGCCTCACAGCCACCCAGTCGGCCTCCAGCATTTCCTCCAAGACGAAGGCGGACATGGCGCTGCGCGGCTTCCCACGCACACACCCCACGCTCCTGTACTGTCCCGTCCCGTCAGCCGCCCCCGCCTGCCCCGCCGCGCGCCGGCCGGCAACAGCTCCCCGCAGCCCCGCGCGCCGCCTTACTGCCCACCATCAGCCATCTTAGCGACGAGGGGACGGGGAAGGCGCTGAGGGGGGAGGATGCGCTGGATCCCGACCGAGGCGGCGGGGAGGGAGGACAGAGAGGAACCACTTCCTCTCTGCTCGGTGCCCGCCGCGCGCCCGCTGACGAGGAATCCCGCCGCTGCCACCTCTGGTCATCAACCTGCCGCCGCGAGCAGATAATGCTCGGTGCCCCCACACAGGTACTTCGCGCGCGTCACACTGGACAGGATCTGTTTACAAGTGGCGGTGGCGGTGCGGCAACTCAGCGCCGACCCCACCCCGCGGCCTCCCGAAGCCCCGCCTCCCCACACTGCGCGGCGCCTTCCCCATTGGCTGTCACCCTGGTTTCCCCGGCGGAGGGAGGTGGGCGGAGCCTCGCATCCCGCCCCTTCTCCGCTGGCCACGCTCGCGATCTCCCGCCCTTCCCTCTCGCTCTCCTGTGGTGGGCGGGGGGAAGGGTGATGCCCCGCCCCTTCCCTCGGACGTACAATGCCGTTCGGCCGCCGCGCGCTGCATGGTGGGAAGGGCACGTGCAGGGGCCGGGGGGCTCTGCGGGAGGGGAAGGAAAGGAAAGGAAGCGGGGCTGCAGCCATCTGATTTCCCCTGGGGTTAGCTGAGCGGCGGTCGTCCGGCGGAAGTGGGCTATTCAGGGTGAAATATGCCACCCCTGTCGTACTTGCACCGTGGCTCCCGGAGGCAGGCTGGGAGGCAGCAGCCTCTGCTTTGGGCAGCTTCTGAGGCAGCGCTGGCTTTGCCTGCCGCGACTCTGGTCTTGCTGTTAACTCTGTCAGCCCATCAACCCGGTGGGGCCTATTGGCCTCTGCAGCCCTGCACAGCAGCACCCCTGATCCACTAGCCTGCAGCTAATGCTTCTTTCCATGGCCTCTGCCCCCAAGCAGCCAGAGGGTTTTTAAGTATGGAGGTCCGTGAAGGCAACAAATCCTCTCACAGGGAAATGATATGTGCAGAGGATTTGTTTCTGCTTTTCCTGTTCCCTAAAGCAGTTTTCTGCATGGTTACAGGAAAGGATGTGGTGCTTCAGCAGCTTGTTTTAGTCATATGACTTCATTCTGACTAGAGATTGAACCAAAGTATTTCAAAGATCGATTATCAAGAGCGCCTAATGGCACTCCATGCAGCAGAAGTTTGCACTTGTGGTTAGGCTGCAAAAGAGTGCAGCATCTGTGATGAGACCTGGAGATGAGGGCATGGTCTAAAATAGCTGTTTGGGGCAATTCTGTAATTTTATAACTGAAGTTAACTGATTGTGCTGAGACGTGGCATTTTATGCTCATGTTGGCCTGTCCTACTTAAGAATTTGCAATGGCTGCAATGCTCTTGGAGGTTTCCAAGTGTATTGCAGAGCACGTAGGTTACAGTAAGCCAGCATAGACAACTCTCATAAGCATGTCTGAAAGGAATGATTAATCACCTGCAATTCTAAGGCCAATGGTTGGTTTCTTGGTGCTCTTCAGGATATTCCATTTCTCTTCTTGTATAAATGAAAAAAATATTTCTTACTATAATGATCCCGAAATACTTGCATCAAAAATAAGATCAGTAGACAAGATGCATTGGCCCATCTGTGATATTGTTGTCCTGATCCAAATTAGAGGAAGCACTGGGGAAATAAAACATTATCAATTGAGTTTGCCAGAGCAGCAGTGAGTCATAGCTTTTTTTCTAAAGTTACTATATGACTAGCATCCTTGGAAGTGGAATAACTTCCATCCTTGGAAGTGGAATAACTAGTCCTTGGAAGCTAAAGTATTTGAGGAGAGCCTCTGGCAATCCAAACATTCTCTGGTCATTAACAAAGCAACCTTGTATATTCAGGAGAATCATGGTTATGTCTATTATTATTAATACCCAAAGTCACAGCTGTTAGAAAAAAGAAGGAAATTATGGCTCAGCAGCCAGAGGAATGACCATATCTACATTCTGAAGGTGATGTATGCTGTATATCTCTGAGAACAACATTCTTTTCTATTACCGTAAATTTAGGCATCAGATCAAAGCATCTGTGAAATGATCTGGAAGATTTGATTATAAGAATATGTTGGTGGAGGAAATATAGTCTCTTTCTGTTAGGTATTCAGAAACAAATTTTCAGTGGATGAATGTAAGCAGCAATCCAATTTTATTTTCAGTAATGCATGAAAGAAAAAATTAAACAATGAAGATGCAACAGTGTGTATATATATATCTCCAGGCTTAAGAGAACTAAACATGGATTCAAAATTTCCCATCACCCAAAGGATGAGAGTCTTAGTATTTCAGGTACATTACTGTAGAGGCCAAGGTCTTTGAAGCAGTATTAGCTTGGCTGTTCTCAGATAGCGGAGGTACAAGCTGGTATGATTTAAAGCAGATATTAGGTAAATGTAACATTGTTGGGGGATATTGTTACAGCTAACGGAAAGAATCAAGAGCTGAAGTCAACAAGCTCTCCAAGTTTGAGCCACAGGCCAATCTCCTGTGTGTTTCCCACGGAGCCTCTGCATACTTGACCGCAGACATCACTGTGAACAGTGCTGGACTTGGCACCTGCAGGATCATGTTACAGCACAGGGGGATGGTGAAAGGACTGACCAATGGGAGGTTGCAGGGGGGCGCGTGGACAGCGTGTGACAGAAGCAGGGTGACCAATCGGGTTTTGCGTGGACAGTGCCTGGCTGCATGTACGAAAGCAAATATGTTATAAAAAGGGGTTTTTTTTTGTAATAAACGGCTTATGCTTGATTCACATTGGATCGTGTGCTGAGTCCTTTTCTCCGCAACTGGTGACCCCGACATGATCGTCCGGCCGGCGAGACACGTTTGGAAGAAGGTTTTACTGGTGGAACAGCGGCAGGCAGAGCTGCTTTACCCAGGACTTAGAGGACACCGTGGATTCGGTGAGCCACCAGGGGCACGATGGGGGGTACTATAACTAAAGAAGAAAGTACGGTCTTGTCTATGTGGCAGCTTGTCTTGAAACAACGGGGGGTAAGTCTCCCGGACCCATCGTTGCAAAAAATGTTGTTGTGGGGGAAAAAGCATGGATGTGATGCTTCCGCTACTACTGCCTTCAGTTTAACAGTATGGGAAGGATTAGGATCTGCCCTTTTTGAGGCAGTGACAAAGGGAGATAAAGCTGCCATGGAACTGTTAACGACATGGCGTGTAATGAAAGAGACTGTACAAAAAGTAAAGCAACAGCAAGACAAAGAGGAAAAGAAGGAGGATTTGGAGCCTCCTGTACTAGTACCCAGCACTTCTGTGCCTCCTCCTGCACCAAAGAATGAAGGGACAAATGTTCCAGAAGAAGAAAAATCAAAGAAGGTAATGACGGAAGAATCTACAAGTGCACCGTCAGTTAAGGTGAAGTTGCCGATACCTACCACTCCTCATGCGGTGGCCGAGTATTATAAAGACTTATTGATCACGGGCACCCCAGAATCGGATGACGAAGGGGTAGTACAGAAGCCCCGGCACATAAAGCGACCACCCTCTGCGAACCCGAGATTGCCACCCTTCAGTGGAGCAACCCCGAAGAGAACTGAAGGAGCTGCACATCCTTCTGCGCTACCTGCTGACGATGAAGAACTGTCTCAGGCGCTTAGTCGGCTAAGTATTAAAACCCCTCAGCCCACACCAGATAAATTACTTAGTTTACCTGGGATTACTGTGTTCCCTCAGGATCCTGGGAAATTTTGGGAGGCTGTAAAATCATGGGCAGCTCAGGAGGGGGAGTGGGAGGTAGTAGAGAAACTGGGAGGCATGGGAGGTGCAGCGGGTGAATCTGGGTCTTTTAGTACTGGTCCTTCTGCTTATCCTGTGATTTTCCATGACCCTGCAGCAGGACAGCCTCATTCACATGTTCCTTTTTCATGGAAGGTGGTACAAGATCTACAAAGAAATGTAGCTCGATATGGGGTGAATTCTCCCCCATGTATGCAAATGTTAAGGCTGTTGACAATGGATACTTTGACTCCTTGGGATTTTAAGCAACTAGGGAGGATATTTTTTCAACCTGTGCAATTTTCGGTGTTTATGTCAAATTGGAGAAGTGCATGTGAAGCGCAAGCTGTAATAAATTTTCAACTCAATCAGAATGACCCTAGGTATGGTAATGGGGTGGATGTTTTAATGGGAGAGGGTCAATTTGCTAATCCTAGCCATCAGGCTCAATGGGACCCTCTTATCCTGGAACAAATAAAAGCACTGGGTATGAATGCAATTATAAAAACTGCACAATTGGCGTCCCCAATATGCAGATATACTACTGTAAGACAAGGACCCAAGGAGCCCTATTTATCCTTTGTTGAGAGGCTACAAGAAGCAGCTGAAAAGCAAGTTTTTGATGTTGGTTTACAAGATACTCTAGTTAAGCAATTAGCTAGGGATAATGCTAATGCTGATTGTCAAAAAATCATTGAAGCTTTACCTGGACAGCCAGATTTGAATGCTATGATAAAGGCATGTGCGAAAGTGGGTACTGTGGAACATAAGGCTCAAGTTATGGCTGCGATTAGAACGGTATAACGTGAGAGTTTTCAGAAATTAATGAAAGATGAGCAAGGATACTGTGCTTTCTTTTCTCACCATCCAGCAGCTCTACCTTTCTTCAGCAGGTGGTAGTTCAAACCCAGGTTCAATTTTTGTTTTACTGGTTTTCTTGTCTAATTTTTTCTAATGTTTTTATGTGGTATGATGGTTTATTGCATTCAGAGCACTGCTTATCATCAAAGGAGGGATGCGATGTCGGGAGCTTGTGGCCAGAGATCCTGCATCACTAACCGTTCCTATTGCAGCTCAATATTTTGAGTTGTGTATGGCTAATAGCTTTGCTTTGCAAACAGCTATGGAGAATTTCTCGGGACAGGTTGTTTACCACTTGCCCTCCCATCCTGTTGTAAAATTGAGTGCGGAACTTCCAAGTGCCACGAGAGTGTTGTGCGCAGACACTCTTGTGGAGGGAATTACCATTTTTACAGATGGATCTGGGAAAACAGGCAAGGCGGGCCTTGTCTGGTATTTTGAGGGCAAGTGGGAATCTATGGTAGTACAACAAGAGGGTTCACCTCAGGTGGTAGAATTACGAGCTGTATTAGAAGTATTTCAAAATTTCCTCACTCCCTTTAATTTGGTTACTGATTCAGCATATGTAGCTGGCATTGTAAAACAATTGGACAGATCTGTCATAGAGCATACACGTAATCAGTGTGGTTTTGAATTGCTGCGAGCTCTGTGGCAAGAAATTCAAGTCTGAACTGCATTGTTTTATGTTCTACATGTAAGAAGTCATACTAATTTGCCTGGGTTTATTGCAGAAGGCAATGCCCGAGTGGACTCTTTGGTTTCTGACCCCACAAACTCTACTGCAATGACTGTACAGGTGCCAGACATTAAACAACAGGCACATATGTCACATGAGATTTTTCATCAAGGATACCGGGCATTACGACGACAATTTCATTTGTCATACAGTGATGCTTGGAATATGGTGGCTATGTGCCCTGATTGTCAACAACTACCACAACTTATGCAGATACAAGGAACTAATCCTCGTGGACTGCAAACCTTGGACATTTGGCAAACAGATGTTGAATACCTGGGATGCATGGGTGCCTTATTTGCCTCGAGCACCCTTAGAACCTCAGGAGCTTGAACTTTTAGGGGCAGTTAAAATGGACTATTGCTTGTACTTCAACTATACAGGGAAAAATCAATCCTTGGCATGGGTAGTTAATTCGAGTTTAGCTGTCTACAGGAACGATAGTACATGGTGTAATTTCACTTCTCCTAACATTTCTAGATCTTCTAATGCCCCCCGGGCTCTGCCCTCAGGAGTATTTTTTCTATGTGGAGATCGAGCGTGGGGGGCCATACCTTCTCACATAAAAGGAGAACCATGTAGCTTAGGACACTTAACTCTTTTGGCTCCTAACACTTCTATGATTTATCAACATTGCTATAAACGAACCAAGAGAAACATTCATGCCTTTACTGAGGAATGTGATTGTCACAGTTTAAAGCTGGGCTGGCTATTAAACCTGTGGCAGATGCTCTCTGTTAACCCTCCCCCCCCCCGCACCTGAAGGGAAAGGGAAAAGGGAGAGAGACTTACGGGTTGGAAAGTTAAAACAGTTTTAATAAACTATAATAATGAAAAAGAGTATAATAATAATAATAGAAATAATCAAATATATACAAATATATACAAAACCAAGATCGAGAGCTTGGAAATCCTCCTCAGGCAGAGTTGCTCCCCCCAGCACAGGCAGAGGGGAAAATGCAGTAGCTCCCCCTGCCATCACACCTGCAGGCTTTTAACTGGAGAATTGGCAAAGCTGGTACCAATCAGTGGGAGACAGGAGGGCCCCTCCCTCCTGGGCCCCACCTCCAGGAGGCAGTGGGTTAGTGATAAATAGGAAAGTGAGAATGACATGTATGGGATGGAATACCTTGTTGGTCAATCTTGGGTCACCTGCCCTGTCTGCTCCTCCCTGCAGGTGCGACCCCCCTTTGGCTCTTCACTCATAAGCAGTGAGGAATTTAGCAGTGACCTTGGTTTCTTTAAGACTAATTGGCCTGGTTTGGGCCAAACCAGGACATTCCACCCCTTATTCCATACCATTCACGTCATACTCAGATCACCACTACCTTTTCATTTTCAAATATATATACACATATCACTAGTTTATGATTCATCTTTATGCAAAAAGTTCATCAAGTTCATTTGGTTCAGGATTGTGGGTTTCCATCTGGCTAGCAGTCTCTCTTTTGTCATGGTTCGTGCCCACGGGTTGCAGGTTAAAGATGTCAGACTCGAGGAGGTTACTGGACGCCACTTGATGAAGCTAGCTCCAGTCTCATCACCACTGTCTTAACCTGAAAGACACTTATGCAGTAACAACATACAGTTCAGAATTAAGTAGTCTCACCCAGAATCAGATCACCTTCAGGGACACATCGGACTTCACCGTCTTGCAACATCACCCACCAAGTACATCCAGGTCTCTGAGCAAAAGCAATCCCACAAATGGGTTTACCTTTGCCCATAGCAGGAAGAATCCAGACAGTTTTTCCCCAATAGATTCCTTTCATGCACCACAGGGACTTTATCTCCTTCTATTGTATGTAGAAGATCTGATTGAGCAGGGCCAGCTCGATTGATAGATCCCCTGGTGTTAACTAACCAGGTAGCTTGTGCCAGATGCTTATCCCAGTTTTTAAAGGTTCCACCCCCCCATTGCTTTCAGGGTAGTTTTTAACAGCCCATTATACCGTTCAATTTTCCCAGAGGCTGGTGCATGATAGGGGATGTGATATACCCATTCGATGCCATGCTCTTTGGCCCAGTTGTCTATGAGACTGTTTTTGAAATGAGTCCCATTGTCTGACTCAATTCTCTCTGGCGTGCCGTGTCGCCACAAGATTTGCTTTTCAAGGCCCAGAATAGTGTTCCGGGCAGTGGCATGGGGCACAGCGTATGTTTCCAACCATCCGGTGGTCGCCTCCACCATGGTAAGCACATAGCGTTTACCCTGGCGGGTTTGAGGGAGTGTGATATAGTCAATTTGCCAGGCCTCCCCATATTTATATTTCAACCACCGCCCCCCCATACCACAAAGGTTTTAACCGTTTGGCTTGCTTAATTGCGGCGCATGTTTCACAATCACGGATAACCTGTGCAATAGAGTCCATAGTTAAGTCCACCCCTCGGTCACGAGCCCATCTATCAATCACAACCCTGAACTTCAGGAGGGCCAACTTTGGCCTTTTCAAGCAATTGCTAGGGGAAATCCCATGGGACAGGGTACTAGAAGGTAAGGGGGCCCAAGATAGTTGGTTAGCATTCAAGGACTGCTTCTTCCGAGCTCAAGATCAGAGCATCCCAACAGGTAGGAAGTCAAGGAAGGGTACCAGGAGACCTGCATGGTTGAACAGGGAACTGCTGGGCAAACTCAAGTGGAAGAAGAGGGTGTACAGATCGTGGAAGGAAGGGCTGGCCACTTGGGAGGAATATAAGTCTGTTGCCAGAGGATGTAGGGAGGCAACTAGGAAAGCTAAGGCCTCCTTGGAATTAAAACTTGCAAGAGAGGTCAAGGACAACAGAAAGGGCTTCTTCAAATACATTGCAGGTAAAACCAACACTACAGGCAATGTAGGCCCACTGATGAATGAGGTGGGGGTCCTGGAGACAGAGGATAAAAAGAAGGCGGAGTTACTGAATGCCTTCTTTGCCTCTGTCTATACTGTTGGAGGCTGTCCTGAGGAGCCCCGGACCCCTGAGGCCTCAGAAGAAGTCAGGATAGAGGAGGAATCTGTCTTGGTAGATGAGGGCTGGGTCAGGGACCAATTAAGCAATATGGACGTCCATAAATCCATGGGCCCTGATGGGATGCACCCGCGGGTGCTGAGGGAGCTGGCGGAAGTCATTGCTAGGCCACTCTCCATCATCTTTGCTAAGTCGTGGGCAACGGGAGAGGTGCCTGAGGACTGGAGGAAAGCGAATGTCACTCCAGTCTTCAAAAAGGGCAAGAAGGAGGACCCGGGTAACTATAGACCGGTCACCTTCACCTCCATCCCCGGAAAGGTGATGGAACAACTTGTTCTTGGTGCTGTCTCTAGGCACATCAAGGATAGGGGGATCATTAGGGGCACTCAGCATGGCTGCACCAAGGGGAAGTCATGCTCAACCAACTTGATAGCCTTTTATGAGGATGTTACCCGGTGGATAGATGATGGTAAAGCTGTGGATGTGGTCTATCTCGATTTCAGTAAAGCGTTTGACACGGTCTCCCACAGCATCCTCGCAGCTAAACTGGGGAAGTGTGGTCTGGATGATTGGGTAGTGAGGTGGATTGTGAACTGGCTGAAGGAAAGAAGCCAGAGAGTGGTGGTCAATGGGACAGAGTCCAGTTGGAGGTCTGTGTCTAGCAGAGTCCCTCAAGGGTCGGTACTGGGACCAGTTCTATTCAATATATTCATTAATGACTTGGATGAGGGAATAGAGTGCGCTGTCAGCAAGTTCGCTGATGACACAAAACTGGGAGGAGTGGCTGATGCGCCGGAAGGCTGCGCAGCCATTCAGAGGGACCTGGACAGGCTGGAGAGTTGGGCGGGGAGAAATTTAATGAAATATAACAAGGGCAAGTGTAGAGTCCTGCATCTGGGCAAGAACAACCCCATGTACCAGTACAAGTTGGGGACAGACCTGTTGGAGAGCAGCGTAGGGGAAAGGGACCTGGGGGTCCTAGTGGACAGCAGGATGACCATGAGCCAGCAGTGTGCCCTTGTGGCCAAGAAGGCCAATGGCATCCTGGGGTGTATTAGAAGGGGTGTGGTCAGCAGGTCAAGAGAGGTTCTCCTCCCCCTCTACTCTGCCCTGGTGAGGCCACATCTGGAGTATTGTGTCCAGTTCTGTGCCCCTCAGTTCAAGAAGGACAGGGAACTGCTAGAGAGAGTCCAGCACAGAGCCACAAAGATGATTAAGGGAGTGGAACATCTCCCTTATGAGGAGAGGCTGAGGGAGCTGGGTCTCTTTAGCTTGGAGAAGAGGAGACTGAGGGGTGACCTCATTAATGCTTATAAATATGTAAAGGGCAAGCGTCAAGAGGATGGAGCCAGGCTCTTCTCAGTGACATCCCTTGACAGGACAAGGGGCAATGGGTGCAAGCTGGAACACAGGAGGTTCCACTTAAATATGAGGAAAAACTTCTTTATGGTGAGGGTGACCGAACACTGGAACAGGCTGCCCAGAGAGGTTGTGGAGTCTCCTTCTCTGGAGGCATTCAAAACCCGCCTGGACGCGTTCCTGTGCGATATGGTCTAGGCAATCCTGCTCCGGCAGGGGGATTGGACTAGATGATCTTTTGAGGTCCCTTCCAATCCCTAACATTCTGTGATTCTGTGATCTATATGTTGCATCTCTCCCTTCATGACCTGAAGTGTCATGAGCCCACCGAGCTAAAAATAGTTCACCTTTATGTTCCCAGTCCAAATCTATTTGGAACACTTTAGCAGCCTGATCTGCTTGTTGGTCGTTTCGATGTTCCTCAGTTGCCCAACTTTTAGGTACGTGAGCATCTACATGACGTACCTTCATGACTAGTTTCTCTAGCCGAGCAGCAATATCTTGCCACAATTCAGCAGCCCAAACAGGTTTACCTTTGTGCTGCCAGTTGCTTCGCTTCCACTGCTTTAACCACCCCCACAAGGCATTTGCTACCATCCATGAGTCAGTATAGAGATACAGCCTTGGCCCCTTTTCTCATTCAGCAATGTCTAAAGCCAGCTGGATGGCTTTTACCTCTGCGAATTGACTCGATGCACCTTGTCCTTCTGTGGCTTCTGTGACTCGTCATATAGGACTCCATACAGCAGCCTTCCACTTCCGATGCTTTCCTACAAGACTGCAGGATCCATCGGTGAACAGGGCATACTGCTTCTCATCCTCTGGTAGTTCATTATATGGTGGGGCTTCTTCAGCACGTGTCACCTCCTTTTCTGGTGGCATTCCGAAGTCTTTGCCTTCTGGCCAGTCCATGATCACTTCTAAGATTCCTGGGCGATTAGGGTTTCCTATTCGAGCCCTCTGTGTAATTAATGCAATCCATTTACTCCAAGTAGCATCAGTTGCATGATGGGTAGTGGGAACCTTACCCTTGAACATCCAGCCTAGTACTGGTAATCGGGGTGCCAGGAGAAGCTGTACCAATTACCTCTGAAGCAGCTCTAACTCCTTCATATGCTGCCAGTATCTCTTTTTCAGTTGGGGTGTAATTGGCCTCGGAGCCCTTGTGTCCTCGACTCTAAAATCCTAGGGGTCGACCTCGAGTCTCTCCTGGCACTTTCTGCCAGAGGCTCCAGGTAGGACCATTGTCCCCAGCTGCAGTGGAGAGCACATTTTTAACATCTTGTCCCATACGGACTGGTCCAAGGGCTACTGCATGCACAATCTCTTGTTTAATCTGTTCAAAAGCCTGTTGTTGTTCAGGACCCCACTGAAAACCATTCTTCTTTCTGGTCACTTGATAAAGAGGGCGTACAATCTGGCTGTAATCTGGAATATGCATTCTCCAGAAACCCACAACGCCTAAGAAGGTTTGTGTTTCCTTTTTGTTAGTTGGTGGGGACATAGCTGTTATTTTGTTGATCACCTCTATCGGGATCTGGCGACACCCATCTTGCCATTTAATCCCTAAAAACTGGATCTCCCGGGCAGGTCCCTTGGCCTTGCCTCTTTTTATGGCAGAACCAGCTTTCAGAAGAATTTGGATGATTTTCTCTCCTTTGTCAAAAACTTCTGCTGCTGTATCACCCCATACAATGATGTCATCAATGTATTGCAAATGTTCTGGAGCTCCACCCTTTTCTAGTGCAGTCTGGATCACTCCGTGGCAAATAGTAGGACTGTGTTTCCACCCCTGGGGCAGTCGATTCCAGGTGTACTGGATACCTCTCCAGGTAAAAGCAAACTGTGGCCTGCACTTTGGTGCCAAGGGAATAGAGAAAAATGCATTAGCAATGTCTATGGTGGCGTACCACTTGGCTGCCTTTGTTTCCAGCTCGTATTGAAGTTCTAGCATGTCTGGCACGGCAGCCCTCAGCGGTGGTGTAACTTCATTTAGGCCACGATAGTCTACAGTTAATCTCCATTCTCCATTAGACTTTTGCACTGGTTATATAGGACTATTAAAGGATGAGTGAGTCTTGCTAATCACTCCTTGATTTTTCTAATTGTCTAATCAGTTTATGAATGGGGATCAGGGAGTCTCGATTGGTGCGATATTGTCGTCGGTGCACCGTGGTAGTAGCAATTGGCACCTGTTGTTCTTCAACCTTCAGCAACCCCACAACAGAAGGATCCTCTGAGAGGCCAGGCAAGGTAGACAGCTGTTTAATGTCCTCAGTCTCTACAGCTACTATACCAAAGGCCCATCTATACCCTTTTGGGTCCTTAAAATACCCTCTCTTGAGGTAGTCTATGCCAAGGATGCACGGAGCATCTGGACCAGTCACAATGGGGTGTTTTTTCCATTCATTCCTAGTTAGGCTCACTTTGGCCTCCAATACAGATAACACTTGAGATCCCCCTCTTATTCCCGAAATACTGATAGATTCTGTCCCTTTATGATTCGATGGCATTAGGATGCACTGTGCACCAGTGTCTACCAGGGCTCGATACCTTTGTGGTTTTAATGTGCCAGGCCATCGAATCCACACAGTCCAAGAAACTCGGTTGTCCCTCTCCTCCACCTGGCTGGAGGCAGGGCCCCCCTAATTAAGGAATGGATTCGTGCTGCTCACGGGGATTGGACCTTCATTTCCCCTATTCACATTTGGGAAATTGGGATATGAGGCCCATCTACTGTGACTGAGTCCTGCTCACTGGTAACTGGAGCAGCCATCCTCCTAGGAAAATTCTCTCTGGTATTTCTTTTAGCTTGCAACTCACGTACTCGTGCCTGTAGGGTACTGGTAGGTTGTCCATGCCATCTGCTCATGTCCTCCCCATAATCACGCAGGGTAAACCACAGGATACCTCGTGACGTGTTCCGTTTCCTTTGAGCCGGTCCTGTAGGAGGGTGTTTTCTCCTAACGGCTGCAATGTGGGCCTGTGTAGGTAGAGAGTCAAGCTTATTCTCGATCCTGGACAGTTTGTCTGACAGTTGTTTAAATGAGTCCTTGTTTTCCTTAGTCAGTTTTTCCACAGCCGAGATGCATGCCTGCAGTGGGGAAGAAATACTATCTTCATACTGTCGCATACAGTTAACCATTTCGCCCACACTAGGTCATGCCATATCATCTTCTCCCCAGACTAATATTGACAACGTATGGGTATATGTCGGTGGAGCATTCTTCACAACCTTCCGGAACATGGATCGGTTGCATTCCACTTCATCAGGATCTACAGGATCTACAATGTCCCGTGGGTGTCTATAAATGATCTCTTGCACAGCTAGTTCTCTAAGGTAGTTAATACCTTTTTCTATAGTGGTCCATTTGCTCAGGTGGCTCATAACATCATCTTTATAGGGATACCTGCTCTTTACAGCTGACAAGAGTCGCCTCCAGAGACTGATAGTGTTTGACTTTCTTGCGAGCGCCTTATCAATACCACCATCTCTGGACAGGGATCCCAACTGTCTGGCTTCTCTGCCATCTAATTGCATGCTGTCTGCCCCATTATCCCAGCATCGGAGCAACCAGGTAATAATAGGCTCACCGTCATAACGGCTGAAGTCTTTCCTTATATTTCTCACGTCCTTCAGGGATAAGGAGTGGTAGGTTATCTCTACGTCCGAGTCCTCTTGTGATAGTTCTGCTTTAGAAGGACCTTTCTTCTGTGATGGGTCTGCTTTAAAAGGACCATCAAGGAAACCCCCATCTGTGTCAGGCCCTAACTCTGCCTGAGAGGGGCCCTCACCTGTGTCAGGTGATGGCTCTGTCTTAGAAGGCTCCGAGTCATCATCCTTCTCTTCACAAGCTGATTTCTTTTGGTATTTCTTCCTGGTTACAGGAGCAATTGGTACAGATTCGATAGATGATGGGGTCTGAGTAGATGCAGTGGCCATCTTGGGGGGCATAGCAGTTGTGGTGCAGGTTGTCAAGGTTTCAGTGGATTTAGTGGCTGTAGCAGCAGCATACACTGTAGGATCTGAGGTGGCTGCATAACACCTACAACTGTCCCTGCACTGATATTTAATCTTATCCCACATCAGAAACACATTCAGGACAACCAAAAATAAAAACATGCCACCTAGACAACACCATCCTAATTTCACAAAATCTAGTGGAATCAGCTTGGCAGAAAAGGAAAAGGTGCTATTTCCCGAAGTAAAACTGGAAGTGTAATCACTAACAGAATCAGCTAAAGGACGCCTGGAGCGTGCAGATGAAGTTGCTGCTACTGATTCACGATTAAAGCTGCCCATCATTGTGTCATAGAGATAAGAGATCGGAATAGTAACTGCCCAGTTTATCACAGCATAAATCAGTATCAAACCCCATACCAAAACAATACATTTCGACCAACACCCACTGCTAAACTGCATGTAAACATTCATAAGAAGCAAGCAATAACACAGTGCCCACGGCAGGTAAGGCATCATTGCAATACTCAATTGTGAAAGAAACTCCATAAAAAGACGAGATAACACAGCATTCAAAAATGACATCACTATCTTCACTATCTGTTTTAATTTCCAACCCCTCCTAAATCTCAAAGGAAGAAATCTGATATTCTCTCAGCTGAGCTCTCCAGGTCTCTTCCCACCAGAGCCAGGATTCAACTTATCAGAGCAACCTGTTGGAGCTGCTCTCAAGCCCCACGTTGGGCACCAATAAATCTGTCACAGTTTATAGCTGGGCTGGCTATTAAACCTGTGGCAGATGCTCTCTGTTAACCCTCCCCCCCCCCCCCGCACCTGAAGGGAAAGGGAAAAGGGAGAGAGACTTATGGGTTGGAAAGTTAAAACAGTTTTAATAAACTATAATAATGAAAAAAAGTATAATAATAATAATAGAAATAATCACATATATACAAATATATATACAAAACCAAGAGCTTGGAAATCCTCCTCAGGCAGAGTTGCTCTCCCCAGCACAGGCAGAGGGGAAAATGCAGTAGCTCCCCCTGCTATCACACCTGCAGGCTTTTAACTGGAAAATTGGCAAAGCTGGTACCAATCAGTGGGAGACAGGAGGGCCCCTCCCTCCTGGGCCCCACCTCCAGGAGGCAGTGGGTTAGTGATAAATAGGAAAGTGAGAATGACATGTATGGGATGGAATACCTCGTTGGTCAGTCTTGGGTCACCTGCCCTGTCTGCTCCTCCCTGCAGGTGCGAGCCCCCTTTGGCTCTTCACTCATAAGCAGTGAGGAATTTAGCAGTGACCTTGGTTTCTTTAAGACTAATTGGCCTGGTTTGGGCCAAACCAGGACAGTGATGACCAAGTCACCCTATGGAATAAGGGTAAAATTTTTGCAGCTTCTTTACTAGTGCCTGGAGCAGCTGCTGCTAGAGCATTAAGTACCTTGAATAAGTTGGGATGCTGGCTTTCAAAACAGACCAATGCTCCTTCTGCGGCCTTAAGTAATTTGCTGTTAGATGTAGACTCAGTTAGACACGCTACACTGCAAAATAGGGCTGCTATTGATTTTCTTCTATTAGCACATGGGCACGGGTGTGAAGATTTTGAGGGAATGTGTTGCATGAATCTGTCAGATCACTCGGAGTCTATACATAAGGCGATTCAAACATTGAAAGATGGGGTCAGCAAGCTGAAAGAATCAGATGGATTTGGATGGTTGAATTCTCTTCTATCAGGTTGGGGCATTAAGGGATGGTTATTGGGATTAGTCAAAATGGGATTGGGTGTTATCCTTGTAATATTTTTGATATTGTTGTTTGGATGTTGTTTGTTGTGGTGTGTCTCAGGCATGATAGAATCAGCAGTGAAAAAGGTATGGATGGTTCAAGAACTTATGGGATCTGCTGATCCTATGATGCCTGAGGAAATGGTGGGAATGAAGGAAATACGGATGTATCCATGATCTTTTTAAAACAAAAAGGGGGAATTGTTGGGGGATATTGTTACAGCTAATGGAAAGAATCAAGAGCTGAAGTCAACAAGCTCTCCAAGTTTGAGCCACAGGCCAATCTCCTGTGTGCTTCCCACGGAGCCTCTGCATACTTGACCACAGACATCACTGTGAACAGTGCTGGACTTGACACCTGCAGGATCATGTTACAGCACAGGGGGATGGTGAAAGGACTGACCAATGGGAGGTTGCAGGGGGGGCGCATGGACAGCGTGTGGCAGAAGCGGGGCGACCAATCGGGTTTTGCATGGACAGTGCCTGGCTGCATGTACAGAAGCAAATATGTTATAAAAAGGTTTTTTTTTTTTTTTGTAATAAACGGCTTATGCTTGATTCATATTGAACCGTGTGCTGAGTCCTTTTCTCAGCATAACATTTGTGAGCTGACTAAAAACTAGTCTGAAAATCACTCAGCTACAATCAAATTTCTGACAGGCCTCATTCATGCAGCAGAAAAGCTGTGCCGTCAGCTCTCAAGAGCTATTATATTTTGCCAAAAAACTTATAGGAACAAAAACTTGCAAGGAAATAGCAATTTTTCAAAATCACATTATCAAGAAGCACTGAGTAGCCTTCATAGTAACCTCTGTATTGCGGGACATGCATAACTTCATTCATAAAAACATAAAGGGCTGTGGGGTTCCCATGGGACAATGGTGGGAACGAGCTACTGAACGAGCTATGTCCAGGCATGTCCAGGGGGTGGTAATGGGGTGGTAATGAACTAGCCAATCATAATACAGAACAAGGGCCTTGGCTATGAGAAAAATAAGATATAGGGAAGTTGAAAAATAAGAAAGAATGCTGCACCTGCAAGATATAACTTTTTAGCATAAGCCAATCAGAACTAATATAGAGGCGTGTGAACAAAGCATACTAACCAATCATAATAGAAATGACATGTACACAGAGCGTGTACAAAAATAGAATAGTATAAATGTACCCTCAATAGAATAGTATAAATGTACCCTCAGATACGTAAATAAACGAGATCTGCTTAACGATCATATTGGTCTGCATGCAGTGTCTCCGTGCCCTCTCGCGAACACTGACAAGTGGCGCCCGGGACAGGGAGTCTTCGGCCCGGAGACTGCGGAGAAGCAGAGGACAACGGACCGAAAGGGGGATGAGAGGAAGCCAGCTGTAGAGTGCTGCCCCGGCACTGGATTTTCGCACCGGAAAACAGAAACGGATGCGGTTCACACCGGCAGGAACGGATGCGGTAAGCCTGAGTTTTGCTAGCAAAGGAAAACCTGGGTAGGGCTTCCCAGGCAGCTGGGGGAGGAATGGGGTCTACCCTGACCAAGACAGAGGTGGCAGTGGTGAAACTCCTCCAACATATACTCTCTGAGAGAGGAATTAAATACGACGAAGCTGCGTTAAAGCAGTTACTGTCTTGGGCAAAAGATAAAGGACATTTTACAACCTTTAATGATGTCTTTGAAGTGCCTTTATGGGAGAAGATTGGTGACTCTCTCTGGAATGCGGTGTCAAGTGGTGATAAGGAAGCCTATAAATTGTCTACTACATGGAGGCTGGTTAGCGAAGCGTTAAAAGGAATAAAAGCAGAGAGAGAAGTCACACATACAGCTTTTATGGCTTTAGGACCAGAGGCGCCTACTACTACCTCGCTATTTGTGGGATCAAAACCTCCCATGGCCCCGGTGGCTGTACCGGTGGCAGCTCCTTTACCGCCGTGGGTACAGACGGCTCCGAAAAAAGCTGAGGAGCGGGGAGCGAGTAAAATAGATACAGATCCATCAGAACCGATAGTGCGCCCTAAAACACGAACTCGATTTGGACTAATTGATTCAGACGCTGAACAGGAGACTTGGCCGAAACCCCCTCCGAAACCCCCTCCTCTCATTGAGCTGTCTACGGATGAGGCTGAGCAGGAGGACAAGAAGGAGGGTAAACCTGCTTCGTATCCACCTTTACCGGATTCGCTGTTTCCTGAGTCTGTTGAACAAAGTTTACATTCCGGCGCTAAACGACCACCATTAAAGTTGCCATCTATGGAATCAGCAGTACCAGAGTCACAAGGACTTAAAGGACCGTTACCATCACGAAATGGACACGAACTTGACATGACAGAGCTTGGTAGACGACTGGAAGAATTAAAGACGGAATTGCAGCAGCATCGTTCAGCCAACGCCTTGGGACACGTGACTATGTCTCCCCCAAACCCCCCTCTGTGTTCGGGACAAGTATTAGGGCCACCTCAACCTCCTTTGCAATTCCCTACTCCACCTTTAGATCAGGGCGGGGGGGGAGGTTTGCGTCCATCTGGTAATGTGGGAGGTGAGGGAGAGGGTCAGCGTCCGCCCGCGTATACAGGGGAAGAGGGGGGAGGAGTGAAATGGAAAGGGGTCATTCGAGATGCGTTATTAGAAGGAGTTATAATTCCACAAAGCATATCCGGTGATTGTGGGTGCGGGTCCTGAGGGAAGAAATATTTGGCAACCATTAGATTGGAAAATTGTAAAAGAAGCATTGTTACTACAGTTAGCGAGGGACAACACAGATGAGGACTGCAGGAGAGTTGTTGCAGGGATGGCGAATCGTGACCCCACCTTAACTGAGCTAATGGATGCTTGCGGGAAAGTAGGAACCACCACATTTCAGATGGAGCATTTAGCAAAAACTTTTGCGGCGGCAGTTAAGGTAGCTCATCGTTGTTATACATGCGAGCAAGAAGGTCACTTTAAGAAAAACTGCCTTAAGAAGTTGAAGCTGAGTGGGAGAGATAACTCTGTTTTGATGTGTCATTGCTGTGGGAAGCTAGGGCATTTTGTGAAGCTGTGCAGGTCTCAGTATAATGCTCAAGGTCAGCTGATAGCAACCAGCTGCAGAGTGCAGGGAAACTGGAGAAAGAACGCAGGGAGGAACTGTGTGCTGACACAAATGAATCTTCCCAACCAGTTCCAGGCCTAAGCAGTCCACCGCAGCCCGAACCACAGGGAGCGCAGGACTGGTGTTTCCACGCAGGGTTAACCCGCGTGGCTGCCAAGCCTTGGACCTGTGGCAAACGGACGTAACACACATACTACAGGCCAGGCCGTTGTGGAACGAGTGCAAGTGTGGAACATAAGGCTCAAGTTATGGCTGCGGCCGTACTTGGGGCTTACGTTGTCACAATTGCAGTCTCTATTTCAATTGTTAGCAGGGGACACAAATTTAACAGCACCACGACAGACTACTGCAGAGGTACAGCAACTGATTACAGAAATAGAAAGCAGGCTACATTCCAAATTTGTACATCGTATTGATTTGAATCAGGAAATAAATTATCCCTTTGTTTGATAGGCAAATTCCGTATGTAATAACTGGTCAATGGAATTCAGAATGATCAAATTCGTTACATGTATTGGAATGGTTGTTTCTACCTTTAAGAACAAAGAAAACTGTCCCCATGATTGCAGAGCTATTGGCACAGATTATCATCAAAGGTCGGATGCGATGTCGGGAGCTTGTGGCCAGAGATCCTGCATCACTAACCGTTCCTATTGCAGCTCAATACTTTGAGTGGTGTATGGCCAATAGCTTTGCTTTGCAAACAGCCATGGAGAATTTGTCGGGACAGGTTGTTTACCACTTGCCCTCCCATCCTGTTATAAAATTGAGTGCGGAACTTCCAATTGCCACGGGAGTGTGGTGTACAGACACTCCTGTGGATGGAATTACCATTTTTACAGATGGATCTGGGAAAACAGGCAAGGCGGGCCTTGTCTGGTATTCTGATGGCAAGTGGGAATCTATGGTAGTACAACAAAAGGGTTCACCTCAGGTGGTAGAATTACGAGCTGTATTAAAAATATTTCAGAATTTTCCCATTCCCTTTAATTTGGTTACTGATTCAGCATATGTAGCTGGCATTGTAAAGCAATTGGATAGATCTGTTATAGACAATACATGTAATCAGTGTGTTTTTGAATTGCTGCGAGCTCTGTGGCAAGAAATTCAAGTTCAAACTGCATTGTTTTATGTTTTACATGTAAGAAATCATACTAATTTGCCTGGGTTTGTTGCAGAAGGCAATGCTCGAGTGGACTCTTTGTTTTTTCATCCTAAAAGAACAATTTGTACCAGAGTGGAAGCAATAGAACAATTGCTTGTCAAAGTGCGTAAAAGAATTACAGACATTACCGGACTAGACATTACCGGACTAGACTCAGATGTATCTATTTACCTATTAAGAAGGAATATCTACAGTGGTTAACAAATCAGTCAACTATTTTTCAAATGGCCTTACAGGACTTTACTGGACAATTGATAACACATTTGCCAAGAGATAAAAAGCTACAGTTTATTTACAAACAGGATTGGGAGGAATAACCTATCAGATCAGAGATACCTGTGACTGGACTAACTGTTTTTACTGATGCAGGAAAGCGATCACATTCAGCAGTTATTACCTGGCAAGAGGATGGACAATGGAAACATTGCAAATTCTCAGGACAAACTGAGGACTCATTGCAGACACTTGAACTTTTTGCGATATATCAGGTCTTTGTAAAATGGAAGGACTTACCTGTAAATATTGTAACAGAATCTCTTTATGCAGCAGGCATTGTAAATCGAATTGAAAGAGCTTTTATACGACCAGTGAAGAATATGCGACTTTACACCATTTTGCTACAGTTGCATCAGGCAATAAACCTCAGAGAGGTACCTTATTTTGTCACTCACATTCGTAGTCATCAATTTGATCAAAATTTGAGCATTGGAAATAATAAAGCAGACACACTTGTGTTCTATACGCAAATATCACCAAATTTATTTGAACAAGTACACCTATCCCATCAATTCTTTCATCAATCAGCGAAAATGTTAGCGAAACAATTTCAGCTCACCATGGCACAAGCACGTGAATTAGTTAGTGCTTGTCCTAGTTGTCAGAAAATTGGCATGGGAATTGGAATAGGGGTAAATCCTCGAGGGTTGTGTGCGTTGCAACTGTGGCAAATGGATGTTACTCACATTGCAGAATTTGGAAGGCTCAAATATGTTCATGTATCTGTTGATACGTTTTCACATGTAATATGGGCAACAGCACAAACTGGGGAAACAGATCGTCATGTCAAACGACATTTACTTGCTTGCTTTGCAAGTCTTGCGGTTCCACAACAACTTAAGACTGATAATGGACCAGCATACTGTTCACAGATTTTTCGTCAATTTTGTCAGCTATGGGGTATTACACATGTCACTGGGATTCCTCATTCGCCTACAGGTCAGGCGATTGTGGAACGTGCTCATAGTACATTGAAACAGCTTCTGCAAAAACAAAAAGGGGGAGAGGAGACTGAACCTTCTGAGAGACTTGCAAAAGCTGTTTATGTACTTAACCATTTAACTTTAGCAGGAGATAAGGAGCGACCCCCAATTGTAATACATTGGGAGGCAGTTCGACAGAGAGTAGCAGAGGACAGCAGGGCAATCAGGGATGCAGCAGAAAATAATTGGCTCAACAAAATCCTGCAAGAATTAGGTGGATTGTCTCTAAGAGGATGGTTAGCCACATTATTAGAGGTAATAGTTTATGTAGTTGTGATTATAGTTATCATAGGGATCTGCGTGGGTTGTGTTAAGACAATCATTGAGAATAGTATATGGAAGTAGTGAGATAATAAATCTAACTACTTCCAAAGGGGGAAATTGATACTGGATGGTTTAGCAACGGTTTAGCAAGAGTAGGCCTCAGAGTAGGCTCTAAAAGGCCTGCTCTGTGTTACCTTTACACAGAATCAGCTTTCCTGTCAGTAATTTTCCTTTCAGCTAGAATAACAGAGAATAACAGAGAATAACAGTGTGTTCTGAAGCAAACTGCATGTTTTGTAGATAGAGTTTACTTATGGGACTGTTTATAATAGGCATTATCCTACTTGTGTTACCCTGTTTGTTTGCATATTTGCAGAGAACTGTGCAACGAATGGTCAATACAGCCTTTTTGGCACAACAGCAGTGTGGGGTTCCCACGGGACAATGGTGGGAACGAGGTACTGAACGAGCTATGTCCAGGCATATCCAGGGGGTGGTAATGGGGTGGTAATGAACTAGCCAATCATAATACAGAACAAGGGCCTTGGCTATGAGAAAAATAAGATATAGGGAAGTTGAAAAATAAGAAAGAACGCTGCACCTGCAAGATATAACTTTTTAGCATAAGCCAATCAGAACTAATATAGAGGCGTGTGAACAAAGCATACTAACCAATCATAATAGAAATGACATGTACACAGAGCGTGTACAAAAATAGAATAGTATAAATGTACCCTCAATAGAATAGTATAAATGTACCCTCAGATACGTAAATAAACGAGATCTGCTTAACGATCATATTGGTCTGCGTGCAGTGTCTCCGTGCCCTCTCGCGGGCTTTTCAGATGTTGGTGATTTGTTCTTAAAGGTGGTTAAAGGAAATACGTCACTGATCTCTACCAAATAAAACATCAAAAAATTAAAATTACATTCTTAAAGGCTAGTAGTTGCCTTCTGAACAGGACTTGTGGTGGAGTGTACTCTTCATCACTAAGCAGAAGTGGGTTAGGTAGCACCCAATCAGCCTGACCTGTGTTTGATTCCCACACTTTAAAAAGGTGACAAGTTTGTGGCAACTGAAACAAGTACTGGGGAGTGTCTCCAAAGAGAACCCAAGCTTCCTGGAGAGAAGCAAGCTGCTGCCACATTGCTGCCGAGGATGTGGCACTTCAGCGCATGTGGATCCCATCGCTAACCTGGAAACTGCATACATGAGAGGCCTAGTTAACCTTACGACCAGGGCTGTTGGAAGTAGCAGTTATTCAGCCGACAAGCTGGATTATTATGTTTTAAAGAGCCAAAGCTTTTTGAGAGCCACAAACGTTCTGTCACTAGTGAGCTGAAACGTAAGGTTAGGAATTCAAGTGATGTCATATTTTTTTTGTAAGAAAGAATTGGATCAAGCACCAGAATTTTTAAGGCAGGGAGTACTCTAAGTCGTTTCTATTCCTGAGTGGTCTCCAAGCAGTGATATTTAATAAGATCTTGAGTTAATAAGCCAGTGAAGAATAGGTTTGCAGACTTCCAGGAGTTGCTCTGTGCTTTTTCTGCCTTGCAGTATCATTTCCCTGAGCCTGTATCTGCTGGTTCTCAGACATGATCTCAGTTCAGATTAGTGTTGGGAAAACAAGGAAACTATGGAATCCAAATTCAGCACAAAAGGAGATATAGTGAAAGATTCCCAGCTGCATTGATTGTAGCCTGCCTAGGCAGATGCATACATAATCAATGCAGAACCGGGCTGGTGATAGGATGAAACCCTATGGAACCACACATGTGTGGGATGGATTAGTAATCGCTGGGCGTAAAAGGTTGGGTCTTCTGTGGATTGAATAACCTGAACCACTGCAAAGTGATCTCATCCAATGCTGCCTAAATTGTCTTCTGCGTGCTGATGTTGTGAACAAGAACAGAAATACTCCTGTAAGTGTTTGTACAAACATTCCAGCACCTAGCGTGTGACTCCTACAGCATGCTGCAGGCTGAACCAAAATTATACCCTTCTGAACCTGAATTTTTGAACACCTTGGATAAACTAGCTTTAGTACAAAGCATTTTTGAGAAAACCAGGTCTCATCTGGGAAGCCTGATTTAAAGTTTGATCAATTCCAAACGACTGCTGTTGCAATATGATTTCTGTCCAAATACAAGACTATTGTATTCTCAGTTAACCAGCTGCGCAATTCCTTACGGTAATCAAGATGAAGGGGGGAAGATATTCAATAGCATGCTTCAAAGTACCGTAGCATTGTGTGTATTTTTAGGTGTCCTGAATTTGCTATTAAGTATTGTGCTTAACACAGCTATGCTGGACAAGCATTTTAATAGGCTTCTGTTGATAGTATGATTCAAATTTTAATGTGGGCAAGCCAAATAGCAACGTCTGTTTGTTGTTAGTGGGAGTCTTTTTTCTGGCAAAAGTTTTAAGAGTATTTTTTAGGGTATGTCTGTGTGAAGTGGGACAAGAAGCTGGCTGCATAAAAGCATTGTTGACTTTGTGATGGCTTAGTAGCAATGAAACATCCACCCAAAAGTATACTTTCTAGTAATAGTTGTATCTGCACTTGAAAATCTGAAAGTGCCTACCCTTAACAGTTTTGATATAAGAGGAGATTTGGGGTAGTTTCCAAGTTCAAGGAATTGCATTGTACAGCAGAACCAGTATAGCTGCAGTACGTGTGATAGCTCATCCATTTTATGGAGGAAAACTGTATACTTTGGATATTTATGCTGGCTCTAAACTGAAGAATTTTCTGCAACCAAATATTATTGCAGTTGTAGAACATGTGGAGTTATTACTGTGTGGTAAGCTTTACAAATGTGTGATAAACTGAACATGTAATGTACTCTCTCGCTTACTGCTGAGGGGACCCAGTAGTTTAAATATAAATCAATCTTTCCTTGAAAGGAATCATTCATAAAAGTCAATGTTCTTCCTTTTAGGCAAACAAGTACACTGGCAAAGTTAGTCTAAGTGAAAGGCAGAATGAACTTAATGGAGAAAAATTATGTTGGTAATACTCAAGAGTCCCTCTTTGAAAGCTCAGATGATACAAAACCTAAGTTTCCAATTTAAACATGCCATTGTAGTGAGAAAATTCTAAGTTTAACTAATAATAATTTTACTAAATTGTATTAAAGTAATCAGTAGTCTCTGTGATAGATAAAAAACAGTTTGCAACAAGAGAGACAATTGGAGCAATCCTGTCTTGCAGGCTGGATGAGTTGGGAATGATGATGCTTGTAGCTCTCTTTAGTTGTTTACAAAGCAATTCTTCAATTTCTTTACAGAAACCATATTCTGAGGTGCTCCACCCAAGTACATGGGGATAGGGAAAATGATCCTGATGACAGAAAGAACAATTTGTAGCTTTGAGAAATTAAAAGTTTTTTAAAAGTATTTGATTTTTGCATTAAGTGCAAAAATGCAAGCAATATTTCTAACTTTAAAAATATTTTTTGTCATGCTTAATATCTCATAATTAAACAAAGATAATTTTATCAAGCAGTTCCTCAAAAGTCATATTTTCTTTGAGGACAAGAGTGAAAAAGTCCAGTCATAATATTTTGAGATTCCTCAAAATAGATTTATAAAAGAAGTGCCTACTTGGCTCTGAATACAGTGTACTGAGCTGTGCAGCAATATCAAGACTATAGTGGAGCATTGGAAGATGTTCTTCAAGGAATGAGGAAGCAATATGTTTAGCCACATCCACAATTCAACTCAGTCAATCAAGAACATTTGTAACTAGACAGGGGAAGCCACAAACCACAGAACAAGCATTCAGTTATAACAGACAAAATACCTACATGAATTTAAAAAAAAGGAAATTATAGTTCCTGTGGTAGTGAATACAGCCTGCCTTCTGATTAATCAGTGGAACATATGATAAATAAACAATTCATATGTTTTTAAGTAGCCTTAGAGGTTCCATCCTCTCTATCCCTGATATACTGATGGAGAGATCGATAGACTGACAATCCTGGTCTGTCTGCAAGATCACACCAGGCCTATACTAAAATAATTTTAATGTATGGAAAAAGATTTATCTGAGGATATCTGGATTGCCTTTTGGTTGAAAAGAGTGGGTTGAAGACCACTTAGCTTTGGACCACTTAGCTTTTTAGTATGCAATCCTGGCATTTCCCATAAACATGTAAGCTATTGTTCCTTTGGTCTGAGGGAGAAAAACTTTGAACACTGGATGAGTCACTTGTATTTCCCGTATGTTTCCAGGCCATCTGACCCCTGCAAGATTCTGCAGGGCTTGTGTCATTGTATTATATGCTGTCTGAGATGATCATAACAGACTATTGTAAGCACAGCCAATACTGTCCTTGGGTCACAATTTGGATGGTAAAATTTCTAAATACATTCTCTAAAAGGCTAAGAATAGATTGAGTAATGGACCTAAATTACTCAATTATGTGATTAAGGTTCAGTTCAAGACAGAGAATAGCCTGCTGGGTAAAGAAATGCTCACTAGTGAGAAAGTCTTGCAATAAAATTCTCCAGAGCACTATGGGAACGCTCCACACAACAGCACAAACTTAGCTTACAGAGTGAAAGGTCACAGTAATGCTGTTGATGGTATGGGCAAGCCTTAATCCCGAGTGTTCATATCAAAGCATGTCAGGATGAGACCCCTACATCTAGATCTGAGGTATTCTCCTCTACACATCAGTAGAAGGCCTGACATTTAGCCTCACTTACAAAAGAAGTTCTCATCCTGATTAAACTGTTCTGGAAAAATACTGGATAGCATCAGCTTCTGTCTGTAGACATAGCTACACCCGAAGCTGCTACATACTTGAGTCTGATCCAGTTACTCAGTACAGGAGAAACAGATGGTATCTTCATCCAGTTCCATCTTCAGCTGAATTACCATGTGATTCCACTGCCAGCACCGAAGAAGGGAAACAGTCCTGGTAAAAAGAAGTCCAAATCTTCTGTTCAGGGGCCTGCATGCTTCCCAGCAAATGGGTAAATCCCTCCTTAAAGACATATGATCAGATTTTGAAGAGTAGCAAAGTCCTAGAGAGATCATACAGAGCTATAATTTGTAGTTTAAATGAGAGTGATGAAGGGGAGATCTGTTTTGCTTCTTTTTGTAATGGCAAGCCTCTAAGTAAATTGAGCCTCAGGGTTCAATTTTAGGGCCAGTGCTCTTTAATGTTTTTATAAATGATCTGGATGCAGGAGTCGAATGTACATTAAGTAAGTTTGCTGATGATACTAAATTAGGAGGAGCTGTGGACTCCCTCAAAGGTAGAGAGGCCTTACAGAGAGATCTGGATAGACTAGAGAGCTGGGCAATCACCAACCATATGAAATTTAACAAGAGCAAGTGCCAGATTCTGCACCTAGGATGCAGTAATCCTGGTTATATGTCTGGGGGTTTGGGTTGATGGCAAGATGAATATGAGTCAAGTGTGCCCTGGCAGCCAGAAGGGTCAACCGTGCCCTGGGGTGCATCAAGCACAGCATAGCTAGCCAGTCGAGGGAGGTGATTGTCCCCCTCTACATTGCACTTGTGCAGCCCCACCTTGAGTACTGTGTGCAGTTTTGGGCCCCTCAGTTCAAGAAGGACAGGGAACTGCTAGAGAGAGTCCAGCACAGAGCCACGAAGATGATTAAGGGGGTGGAACATCTCCCTTATGAGGAGAGGCTAAGGGAGCTGGGTCTCTTTAGCTTAGAGAAGAGGAGACTGAGGGGTGACCTCATTAATGTTTATAAATATGTAAAGGGCAAGTGTCATGAGGATGGAGCCAGGCTCTTCTCAGTGACATCCCTTGACAGGACAAGGGGCAATGGGTGCAAGCTGGAACACAGGAGGTTCCACATAAATATGAGGAAAAACTTCTTTACGGTGAGGGTGACCGAACACTGGAACAGGCTGCCCAGAGAGGTTGTGGAGTCTCCTTCTCTGGAGACATTCAAAACCCGCCTGGACGCGTTCCTGTGTGATATGGTCTAGGCAATCCTGCCCCGGCAGGGGGATTGGACTAGATGATCTTTCAAGGTCCCTTCCAATCCCTAACATTCTGTGATTCTGTGATTCTTTGTGGAACAGAGACCCAACAGGGACCCTAGTTTCCACGGCAATAAGCGTGTGTAGTCAACTTCAGAAATTATAGCACTTAAAAGAAACTTAACTGAAAAGTCTGTCCAAACCAGGAGACTTGTAAAAAATGCATTTACCCTTTGACACTTCACTGGTTGAACCAGATGACCTCTTAAGGTCTCATCCAACCTGAATCATTTTGTGATTCAACATTGTTAAAATTAATTTAACTTTGGACACTTCAGCAGTTGGACTCATCCAACCTGAATTATTTTGCAGTTCAGTGCTGTTTTCGAATTTGGTTAAAATTGGCCAGCACGTTCAAATATTATTAAGTGTGGAGTGACAGAGACACGGACTGATGGGTGGCAATTGTGTAAGCCTTGTTTTCTCAGAAGATCAGGCTAGCATAGCATACCCAGCAGTGGGCTCTGGGACTGGCACTTCAGTGTTGCTAGCTCAGGCTCTGCTTCTTGTATTGCCAAAGTTTACTTTCAGCATCTGTTCTACGAATTTGCTCCATGCCTGACATTACTGAAAGGAAACCTAATGACACTATAAGCTATTATCATATATTTTAACAATCACCTATTTGATTTTAACATAATTTAGCATATATAAGACAAACCAATTTTTATTATGGTATTATATATTTGCTTTAAGGCTGTCGTCTTGTTTTCTTTTGCAGAGAAGCTGGTCATCCATAGGAATGGTTTTTATTAATGACTTCTCATACTTGTAATTAATTGCCAGCTGACACCTTTTCCAGCCACTCTCTATTCCTAGAATTGCATCATATGACAAACACATCTTAACATCCTTTGCTGTTGATGCAAGATCTAAAGAATTCTGAATTGTCATTCAAGTTCCTGTTGGTAATTTCTTGTCATCATATTGTGGCAAATCCTTTCTGTTTAATTGTATCAAAGCTATATTCTGTATGTTTATTCCTTTTGGAGATATTCAGGTTGTCATAACCATAGTTATAAAAAATATAAGACTAACAATGTTTAAAATAAGGCAGAGAGATATATTTGATTAGACAAATATAGTTGGGGGAAAAAAATGCTCTTTAAGTACTGTTAATTGATACTATCAGTAGCTGTTAAATTCTATTTTTTTCCTTTACACTGTTTACAGGATCCTTTTTGGTAATATAAGGTTTATTTTCTTAACGATTGTGTTCTTTTCTATTATTTGTTGAACACTGAAAGATGACCCCATTTCTTTTGCTTGGTTATTCCTTCTTTGTTTACCAACACAGTGTCACACGTGAATTATTAAGTCATCACTGAATTATGATTAAAGGATGACAATTAAACAGTAATTAAGCAGTGATTAAATGCTAATCAAATGATAATTAAACTGTAATTGAACAGTGATTTAAATGGCAGTCAAACACTCTACTGCTTTTACTACACTTCTAATAATTATCTAGCTTGTATAGAATATACTTTTAGGCCTAATGTAAAATGTCACTTACCTCATTGTAGATATCAGATGCTGGGTAAGGGATCTCTCTCGACCTCGAGGAGTAACCTTGAGAGGCGTCCCTACTCAAGGGGAGACCACCACCATGCAGCCTGCTGCCGTACAGGAGAGCTCAACGAGCTCTGGAGGGGCTGCAGATACTTATAGCATAAAGTGATTGACTTGTAGTCAACCCCCCCTTTGGTGTACATGCAGTTGTGCAGCTGTAGCAGTTTTAGTTTCGTCTGGTCCCAGCTCAGGCTGGTACTGTTAGCTCCTGCTAATACATAACTTAAATTCCTTAAGTTCCTGAGAAGATATGGCCTAGCACAATTTTGCAAGGTTTGCACAGCAGGGTTGACTTCAGTCAGGCATACTTGTCGGTGATGCTTGAACCAAAGTAATGTGAGTGCACCCATCACACACAGCAAACTCATTTTTGCATTAATTACTCTATTTCTGCTTATTTAAAATATCACTGGTTCTTCTGTAATTAACAACTGTATTCTTTTTAGTGACTTCCTGTTTTCTATAAGGCTTTAGAATAGATTGACAGTCTTTAACCTATGTTATGTCTTTTGATCATTTTCAGCCAAAGTTTTGAGTATGTCTGCTGACAAAAACCGATCTACTGAAGGTCTTCACTTATTGTGAATAATTCAAGTCAGCTGCAATGTATTCTGATTTTTATTGGATATGTCAGAGGAGTTCAACATTGTCACGGTTTAAAGCTGGGCCGGCTATTAGACCTGTGGCAGATGCTCTGTTAACTGCCCCCCCCGCCCCCCCGAAGGGAAAGGGAAAAGGAAAAGGGAGAGAGACTTACGGGTTGGAAAGTTAAAACAGTTTTAATAAACTATAATAATGAAAAAGAGTATAATAATAATAGAAATGATCAAATATATACAAATATATACAAAACCAAAATCGAGCTCCCCGATGTCGGCCGCGTCACCACCGGCACTGCAGAGCAGGCTCTGGGAAGGCCCAGGCTGGGCCTAGCGATGGTCGAGAGCTGGATTCAGGAATGCACGGATGGGGATCGGGAGCAGCAGGAAAACAGACAGAGTCCTCTTCAGACACCAGCCATAGCAGAAAGAGAGCGAGACCCTCGTGATCCCCCCGCTTTATACCGAGAATGACGTGTATGGGATGGAATACCCTCGTTAGTCAATTTTGGGTCACCTGCCCTGTCCGCTCCTCCCCGCAGGTGTGACCCCCCCCTTCGTCTCTTCACTCGTAAGCAGTGAGGAATTTAGCAATGACCTTGGTTTCTCTAAGACTAAGTACAGCAAGAGCCTTTCTGCATAACATCCCTACCGGTGCCTCAGCGATAACTACAAACTTGGAGCGTTATCAGTCCTGGAAGCAGACACTGTCTGCAAAACATGCAGTTAGTTTCAGAAAGTGCAGTTACTTAGAAGAGACTTAGCTGAGAGTAAAAATCACTGAAAGGAAAATTGGCCTGTTTTAGGCCAAACCAGGACAAACATCTTGAATCAAAAATTTCTATTGCCTCATGCTTGTTTCACCTTGCTGCAGTGAGATACTGATCATTTCCTTCTGGGAATCGATGATTCACTGGTGACCTCGTTAATAACAGGAGACTCCCCATCTGATGCCTTTATTCAGCATCCCTTCATTTCAATTTCACAAATTGCATTTGGAATTTTCCTGAGGATTCTGAGTGGCATCAAATGTATTTTATATGGCAATGAAAAGTTAATTTTTACTGCAGGACCCTATTTTTACTTTGTAGAACTGCAAAAGCTTCAATGCTATTTCAATCATCAAAAGTATAACTTCAGTGTAGATGATTTGTAATTCCTTATTACATCTGTCTGAATGTGAGTCTCCACAGTCCCTCAAATCTGCATTGTTATTATGCTAATATTTTACAGACATGTATGTGCTTAACTTCACTACCCTGAAGTGTCTCACTGACTTGAAAGGAACATCTTCCATTCGAAGCAGTGTGGCCAAGTTTTCACATAAGCTATTTGTCTGGACATGTTTGCAATCAGAGCAGGCACTAAGAAGCAGAGGAAGGGGTATGGGAAAAGGCAGGTATAAAAAGGGCAACCTGCAATGGGGCAATAGGTGGTGGCAACATATTTCTTTTGTTAAACAATTGCCATGAGGCTGGCTTCAGTGTAATTTGACCACAGTGTTTAAGTGACCACTTGAACAGAACTCAGGGTAGGCTTACCTGGCTTAGGTGGAGTCAGATATTGCTACTTTTATTACAGAATCTGGACCTATGTCTGGGAAGGACCTCAACAGATCAGGCAAAAGATCCCATTCTCCCAGAACATAATACACTGCAGGTAACCTGTTCCTGCCAGATGTCCCTGTCTCTTTTCTGAAGTGTCCAACAACAGAGATTCCTCAGTCTTGTTAGGTAAATTATTACACTGCCTAGTTTTCTTTGCAATGGGAAGGTGTTTCCTTGTGTCTAACTTATTTACCTTCTGCAGTTTCGATACTGGGTGAAGTCCTTTGGCTTTATATTGGCTAGAATCTGTGATATTAACAGGGAATAATAAACTGGGAGAGAATGGATGCCTGGAAGCCTGGCGTGCTTAGAGAGTCTTTCCAAGGAAAATGGCTATACAGAAGACAGTGCAGAGTGATGCTGTGGGAAGAAATGGAGATGCTGCAGTGGCTGCCGAGGCCAGAAGGGAGGGGTGAGCTGCAATGGGGTAACAAATTATACCACAATTGTAGGCCAGAATCTTGAAGGCAAGTATATGAATGATCTCAACTATAAAAAGGCACTCAGGCCTCATCTCGTTATCATCAGAAATATTGTGTTTTCTCAGGTTTATGTATCCAATAGTAAGTAAAGACTCTGGGTTTTAGCATAAAGGACTGCCTTTCAGTTCAGTAAAGGATATCAGGGTAAGAACAGCTCATTCCTTAGGAGAGGCAAGGATGGCTGGGGCTCCTAAGTTAGTAGGGATGGGGCAGCTAAGCAGTGAGAGGAAAAGCACTGGAAAGAAGGAAATAATGAAGAAACAATAGCACAGTGTTTATAGAGTCATCTGTGGGGGATGGAGAGATGATACTGACATCCTGTATTAATTAGAAGCTTTAAGCCTGCTTTAATAGAACAAATGAGTCAGGAGGGTCAAAGGTATTTATTTATATGACCCACTGTACAATACTGAATAAAGTCTGACCATTCAGAGACACACAAATGTACTTCAACAAACACCTACATCTGAAAAGAAAAAACCCAGAAATTTAAAGCTTTATTAGCCACAAAGAAAAGAAAAAAGCAGGGAAAGCGGTTGAGTGAGATTTTAACCACATCTCTTATTTCCTTTCCCCATAGCTGCAGTAGTGGTTGTTGGTTTTGTTTTGTTTCTTATAATAAGGGAAACTGTTGTATTTGGCAGCCTTTTAGGTGCTATTAAAGATGGTAATAACTGTTCTTTTTAGATGAAGAAGTTAAGATGATGAGCCAGAGCTGCTGTTATTACTGTTGTGTGAAAAGCCTGAATCTGCTTCCTCAATGATAAATTAAGACAAGCACACACAAAAGGGGAAAGGATAAAAAAGACAAGTTAGAAAATGCACCTTCTGTTTCTGCTCCTGACTTTAATTTACAACGTTGTTGCTAGAGGAGACTGAGCATAGCACATGGTGACTCCAAGCTTTGGCATTTGTGAGCATTGAGCTGTTTTAAGGCATTGCTTTCCTCTGCTTCCCTGTTTTAGATTTGCATCGATGCTGCCAAAAAGAGTGAGCTGGCCAGCTAAGACATAAGCTAAAGGCATAGGAAGAGGAGCAGAAAGAAGAAGATACACATTGGGGAAGAAAAGGGGCACAACTGAAAAGGTGTGATGGCAGGAATGCAAGTTGTCTTCCAGCAGCTGTGTTTGCTGAAGCTCTCGGCATTGCTCTTGTCAGGGTGTTTCTTAGGACTGAGCAAAGGAGACCCAGAAGAGTCACAGTGGATCTACTTGTTTGCCACACTATCTTTTCATGGTCCTTGGATGGGTACCTGGAGATCTTTCTAGCTTAATCTTTTCTGACTTTTATAGACAATACTGTTTTACAGCCTGCTACCTCTGCTCAACACTGATGTTTCCTGGCTGTCTTTTCCCTGTCTGAACTTCTCTCAGGGCATGTGCCTTTGAATATCAGATAATCAGATAATCTGAGCTGCTGTTCCTATTATAGTTTGAGAGCCATGCATAGCTTCAAATACCATGATTTACTGTGCTACTGACTGTTTTCTTTAAAGAACCATTACACTTTTAGTTGAGCTGGAATGGATACAGGATAAGCATCAACTAGCCCTCATTAAACATTTTCTTCCTTGCCTTGGGAGGAAAACCTAATTTAATAAGAAAGTCATAGAACCATAGAATCACAGAATGGTTTGAGTTGGAAGGGACCTTTAAAGATCATCTAGTTCCAACCCCCCTGCCACAGGCAGGGACACCTTTCACTAGATCAGGTTGCTCAAAGCCCCATCCAAACTGACCTTGAACACTTCCAAGGATGGGGCATCCACAACTTCTCTGGGCAACCTGGTCCAGTGTCTCACCACCTTCATAGTAAAGAATTTAATGAAAGTTTATTTCATGTTTATTTTGCTGTGTCTCTTTTCAGACCAAATGACCTCTCTACCTTTCTTTGTTCCCTGGTGTTCAAAACAGTTGGTCTGGCTGGGCTTCTACACAGGAGCCCAAGCACCTGTGTTTCTTTTCAGCCAGCAGAAAATGTTCTCTTAACCTGCATTTAATTATATATCCCATCCTACAGTCTACTTAGTTCCCATCTTTACCATACAATTTCAGATTAACTGCATAACTTCTTCATACCGACTGAGCTGAACTTTTGTACTTTGGACAACTTGGGACGTAAGTTTCTGCCCCTCAGCCCAGGGCCTTGGTGGGAGGCCAAGCCCCTTCACTCTGTTGGGCTTGTAGGCAAAACCAGATGATTTTGTATGACAATATTTGAAAAAAAACAAAGACTATTCAAATTTCTTCTTCACTTTGACTGGAAATAAAAAATGTTTCAGTGATATTAGATAGAAATGTAAACAAAATTATTTTATTTTTTGTTTTTCCTTCTCAAAGGTCAGAGGAAAATATTTTTATTTCATTATGAAAATGAAATTTTGTGAATCTTTAAAATAATATAAACATTTTCCTTTTGAAATACTGACCAGTTTCAAATTTATATTGCTGGAATACTGTGGCTTGTAAAGGGCAAAGAAGCAATGGGAGCTATTGTGCCTTTGATCTACGAGACCAAAGGGTTTTGGGGCCCAGGAAGAATTAATTGGTGCCTGAATAAGGGCTAAGGACTGTTTTGTAATTAGATCTCCCACTGCCTTGAAAGAAGCAGTTTCTTCAATTTAGCCACATGAATACATTTTACCACCTGCGAACTCTATCAATGAGAGGAGCTGTAGCCTGGAAGGAAATGGAAGGTGCAACTGTAGAGGGGCAGGAAACTGCTGGGTGGGAATCTGCAGTGATGAGTTTGTTGCAGAGAGACTGATGGCTCAGAAATACATTCTAAATAATTTTAATGGACTGTAGTCAATGATGATGGAGGTGTGAAGCAAGTCAAGAAAAAGGAAGGTTGAAAAAATGTAGGATATGCTGTGATGCAAATACATTTTCATGATGATGCATCTCTACGGTTGTGAAATACTGAGATCCTTGGGGAGGACATGGTGAGTGTGAAAGACAAGTGAAACAGAAAACCTTTCAGAGCACTGCAGCAAGAGGTAAGCAGTTTGTTTCACTCTTTCCTCCTGTTCTATTTTCCCTGCTTTTGTTTTCTTCCTAATTTGGTTATTGTTTTCCTCTTTCCTCTCTAATTCCATCACTTGTATTCTTGTTGCTTGGCCTTCTTTGGGTGCACCAGTTAAAATCTAGCTACACTTTTGGATTAAAAAAAGGGATTTTCTCTACTACATTTTCCTTAGAAAATGTAATTTGACTTGAAGTGTTTTTGGTTTGTGACAAAATTGAACTGAAATTTTGGCCCTAAAATATTTTTTTAAATTTCCAAATTTTTTCCCTTGCACATGAGTATTTTCTTATCTTCTTCCCTCAAAAATCATTAACATTTAAATCAAAGTAATAATCTTTGTACATTTATCTTTGACCAACTCTTCTCTGCATACTTTTTACTTCCATTTTCTTTCATTTTGCAATTGGCACTTCCAATTGCAAGGTTATTTCTGATTTCTAGCTACAGCTCCCAGTTCCTGTGAGACCTTTTGTAGCCTTTTCATTCCAATGTGGAGGAATCTCTGAAAGGGGCATCATTTACAACCTCTTGTAAGCTCTTGCAATAACAATAGGGAGGAAAATAAAATTCTGAGTATATTCCAGTGTTCAGCAAGTACATAGGTTTGTCCCTCAACCAGAGTAGTGTCTGGAGCAGCACAGATGATACCCTGAAATACAATATAATATATGGGTCTGGTTGAATCACTGTGTTGTTTCTTCTTTTTAACTTTTTGTTGTTATTTGAAGTGCTGAGGCCTGAGCAATAGGCCCTGAACCAGAGTTGACCTCTAGATGAACCTCCAACCACACATTATATAATATTAGTATCTGATTATTAGTGAAATATGCATGATTATTAACGAAAGATGTAGCTTAGGTAAAATATAATCCTTAGTGAAAATGAAAAGTCATGAGAATGTATCCATGTTATGAGAATGTATCTATTTTTCCTTGTTTAGAGGCAGGCTGTCAAGGCTGGGAAACCAGGTGTCCGGCCTTATCTGGGAACATGTAGTCAGAGACAAATAGATAAAGACACTCCCTTCATTCCTCCTTAAGCCCTGGCCAGGCTTTGGGTGACATCTAACAGATTGAAAACAGACTTTTCCGTATTTGAAGTTATGTAAGCTTGTTTATTCAATAGTATAAAAGCTAGTCCCTCTTACAGCAACTTTGGAGACCTCACCTATGGGTGGATGCACTGCGTAGGACCTCCCAATTGCCGGGAAAGGCTCTCCAAATCCTCGCTGCAAGCAGGGCTCCCCAGCAACTGCGGATCTGGATGATGGTAAAGTATTAAGGCAATTTGGTGATGAATCTTTCTTAATCACTATGCTTAATTCTATATAGTAATGATTAGGTGCATCACCTTGCTTTGTTTTGTTCCTGCTGTATTATTTTCCCTTACTATTCTATTGCTGCTTTAAACTAAAGTAAAAGTAAGCTTATCTTTTGAACCTGGTGTCTGTGTCCTTTGCGCTGACCCCGTCTATTGGCAAAACATTATTGTTGTTAAAGGAAATAGAGCAAATTGTGTAATTAATTTGTAATATATATGTGGTATATTTTCTTTTCCAGTATAGTGATTTCATTCAGTAATAACTTGTACTGTTCTCACTAACGCTGTCGTTATGTGCATTTTGTTTGCTTCCTGATAGACAGGCAAGGTGAGGAAGGAGCAGGCGAGACTAAGACTGTAATCTGCATTCTAGAGGTAGCAGTTTGGCTTCTAGAGAGGGCACTAAGGAGGTCTGTTTCCATCAAAACTGAATTCCAACCCAGGTTTTTTTTAGTCAAGAGTTTTATATAGACATAAAGTACAGACATGGCATTGTACAACTTTCATAAATCAAGTAGTTGAAGGCATTCCTTATTTCAATTTCAAAAGCATACACCCAAAACCCAGAAATTAAACTAGTTGCAGATACATTCCAGATAATCTTCTGATTTCAGATTTTAGTTCCAGTTCCTGTATGGCTTCCCAAATTTTCTACCTTAATATTGTTTCTCCATTTTGGCATGAATAATTAATCAGTTTGGGAGGAATCTCAGGGGATATTTCCAGTAAATGAAGAAACTGAAGATGTAGCTAAGTATTTTTTAATGCAATCCAGTGCTTTTAGAGGGGCTGAGTGTGTTTCTTTGAGTATATTTATATATTTATATTTATATTTGAGTTACAGTCAACGGCTCGATGTCCAAGTGGACACCAGTGACGAGTGGCGTTCCTCAGGGGTTGGTATTGGGACCGGTCCTGTTTAACATCTTTGTCGGCGACATGGACAGTGAGATTGAGTGTGCCCTCAGCAAGTTTGCCGACGACACCAAGCTGTGTGGTGCGGTCAACACACTGGAGGGAAGGGATGCCATCCAGAGGGACCTGGACAGGCTTGAGAGCTGGGCCTATGCAAACCGCATGAAGTTCAACAAGGCCAAGTGCAAGGTCCTGCACGTGGGTCAGGGCAATCCCAAGCACAAATACAGGCTGGGCAGAGAATGGATGGAGAGCAGCCCTGAGGAGAAGGACTTGGGGGTGATGGTTAACGAGAAGCTCAACATGAGCCAGCAATGTGTGCTTGCAGCCCAGAAGGCCAATTGTATCCTGGGCTGCATCAAAAGAAGCATGGCCAGCAGGTCAAGGGAGGTGATTCTGCCCCTTTAGTCCGCTCTCGTGAGACCCCACCTGGAGTACTGCGCCCACCTCTGGGGCCCCCAACATAAGAAGGACATGGAGCTGTTGGAACAAGTCCAGAGGAGGGCCACAAAGATGATCAGAGGGCTGGAGTACTTCTCCTATGAAGACAGGCTGAGAGAGTTGGGGCTGTTCAGCCTGGAGAAGAGAAGGCTCCAGGGAGACCTTCTAGCAGCCTTCCAGTACCTGAAGGGGGCCTACAGGAAAGCAGGAGAGGGGCTTTTTACAAGGACAAGTAGTGATAGGACGAGGGGTCACGGTTTTAAACTGAAAGAGGGTAGATTTAGATTAGATATTAGGAAGAAATTCTTTACTGTGAGGGTGGTGAGACACTGGAACAGGTTACCCAGAGAAGTTGTGTATGCCCCCTCCCTGGCAGTGTTCAAGGCCAGATTGGATGAGACTTTGAGCAACCTGGTCTAGTGGAAAGGTGTCCTTGCCTGTGGCAGGGGGGTTTGAACTAGATGATCTTTAAGGTCCCTTCCAACCAAAACCATTTTATGATTCTATGATTCTATGATATTTGAACTCAAGTAACAGGAGCAAGTTTCTCTGTTCTCAGTTGCAAGCCTTTTTCAGCACAGACAGCCCAAAAGCTGCTTTAGTTTTGTTCATGGTAGTATTCCTGCCGCTGTTTCTCTGGTGATATCTTGCTTTTTTTTGCTAACTAACTTGTTTGTCTGCATCTGCAGAGTTTCTCTTCACTGCACTGTTTGTTAAAAACATGTATACATATGCATGCCTACACACACACACATACTGTTCTGCATTCAAATCAATCCCATACATCCGTGCTGTTTCCCACACTCGAAGGGAACCCATGGGACCCTACAGCTCAGCTGTTGCCCCACCCTCAGCGTGGCTTAGTCCCTGTGGGACTGATTTGCTGCAATTTTAGCCATCACTAAACAAAGGGGTCCCTCTAAATTGTTTCCTCAAATAGGCTGAGTAGAAGATAATTAGCATGCCAGCAACTTCAGTGAAGTGCTGCAATTGCCCACAGATCAAAGACTCATTCACTGGGAACTTAGCTGATGGAGAACTACAGAATATTTTTATGGCTTTATCATAGGAAACTGAGTAAACCATAAGGGTTTAGTTCTACTTCTGGAATTGCTCTTCAGTGAGCACGGGATTCTCTAAACACCACATATTTTAGTGACATTTTTTAGAAAAAATTTCAGCTTGACTTTTCTAGTTTTTCTTTTCTCATTGAGTGTCTAGTGAATTTGATCAATATTTTCATTATTTAAGTCTGAATTTTTTTTGTTGAAGTGCAGGCAGATAGTGCCTAAAGATAGAATTTAGGGCCCAGACTGCCAGTGTGGTATTAGTTTCCAGAGATACATGGATGGTTATGGTGTGTTGAGACTGAAGTGCATTACCTTGAGGTTTTCTACAGGGAGTCTTGCTTTGGCAGACTCTTCCTTTTGCTTAAAGTTTCAAGAGTCCAAAATGCCTTTGTTAATTTTTTAAATTTTGTTTTCTGCTGCAGTTTTAAATTTAGAAGGGACATCTTGTAGGTTCTTCTCTGCTGGATCCCATATCTGCCAGCCTTTATTTGTGACACGCATTTGAAATGTATATAGAGAATTTTCCTTCCCTGGCACGGAACAATCCTCATGTCTGGGTTTATCTTTTTCTCTGGCTCTCAAATGAAGTATTTTTGTCAGTGCAACTTATCAGCTAGCTTGAAACTGCTTAGACAAGCAGTCATTTAAACAATTTTATTTCCAGAGATTTAGCAATATATATAAAATGCATATTGATCCTCGGAGCAAATCTTAATTCTTTTTGATGAAGAGCTCTATTTCATTTATACCATCTGTTCCCTTGTTATGTTTCTTACCATGAAACAGGCAAAGTTAGGCTTTCCATGCAATGATATTATCTATCATGGTTAGGGACCATGTATTTTATGTACTTTTTCAGCTATTTTTATATAAGCTGAATAGTAAAGGAATTTTTGCAATTAGTTTAGTTTGGCTTAGGTTGAATGTGCCTTTGTAATATATGTTCTGTTATCTTGTTTCTTTCTAGGTTCTGTCTTTGAATGCCACTAAAAAAGGTATTCCAGAGTTTTGCTTATTGCTATCAAAGCCAGAAGCCTCTGAGCCAGTGAGGGATTTGTTTCATGCCCTGTGTCACAATTTTATCTTGTCGTTGTTAGTATTTCCAGGCTGCATTTATATAGATGGTGATTTAAGACAAGACTGTGGTCTGGCCTACTTGTGAGTGTGCTAAATGCAAAAGGGTTTTGGATGCTTTCCTTGCTCCTGGTTGTTGCTACCAGTAGAGTGAGTAGAGTATGGAGCGTAAGCAGATGCAGGTGATAGTAGCAGAGGAGACAAAGCTACTACTATAACGTACTGCAGAGCTCCTGTAGAGTCACTGCTTTCTATTACAAGCTGCTATTCTCCTGACAGAGGTGGGACAGGTGGTGCTAGACCATTAGCTCTACCCTGGTTACGTGCCAGACTATGTAGCAGTGAAGTGGCATACTTGCAAGAATACTTTTTCTTTCCCAGAATAGTGCAAGGAAGTGAAAGGGAAGAATTAGAGGACTATGGATTTCTGATGATGTGGTTCCCAGCCTGTTGGTGGGAATAATAGCTACATACTGCTCCAATGGTGTAGGTTGTGTCAGGGTCAGAACTGTCTTTTGCTTCTTGAAAAAAAAATAATTCATAAACCAAGATGAAAAGGGACTTTTCCAAACAGTAAGAGAAATTTTCCAATGATGACATCTGGTTCATGCTTTCTTAGCAAAGTAAATTGTGCTCTGCACAAATCTTGGCTACTTTGATCTGAGGTCTTGTTGTGATTTAACCCCAGCCGGCAACTAAGCACCACGCAGCCGCTCACTCCCTCCCCTCACAGTGGGATGGGGGAGAGAATCAGAAGAGTAAAAGTGAGAAAACTCGTGGGTTGAAATAAAGACAGTTTAATAGGTAAAGCAAAAGCCATGCACACAAGCAAAGCAAAAGAAGGAATTCACTCACTACTTCCCATTGGCAGGCAGGTGTTCAGCCATCTCCAGGAAAGCAGGGCTCCATCACGTGCAACAGTTACTTGGGAAGACAAATGCCATCACTCCGAACATCCCCCCCCTTCCTTCTACTTCCCCCAGCTTTTTATTGCTGAGCATGATGTCATATCCCTTTGGTCAGTTGGGGTCAGCTGTCCCGGCTGTGTCCCCTCCCAACTTCTTGTGCACCCTGTGGGGATCTGTCCCCTTCCTCTTGGGCATTGTCTCAGAAATCTATGCCACGTGCTCGGGCGACATCTTGTGGGGACTGCCTGGAATGCTGGATCTTGGCAACGCTCGATGACGCAATAAGCTAGGCGCCCCCCCCTCCACCCGCCTCCGGATGTGTGTCTCCGGCGACCGCCTGGCAAGGGGCCAATCCTACGGCGCAGGAACCGGACATGTCCCGCCTTCGGACCTGTGATTGGTGCAAACTGTTGACTGGCAACTCCAAGTCACATGACTCTGCCGAGAAACTCTATAAAAGAGGCTGGATCGCTCGACCACGCGGGACCCTCACCGCCATCTTCCGAGAAGGAACAAAGGACCGCGGGATGCCGCTGGAACTCTCAGGGTGGTGAATATTCTTTCTCTCTCAACTGTTTTCTCTTTTTCTCTCTTTCTTTTACTTCTCTCTCTCTCTCTCCCTTGAACATTGAGTTGCCTCATTGTTGGACTTAATAAAGCCAGAGTTAAGTTTGTTGATACCGTGCCTCGGTTGTGCTTCGTCCGAACTCAAGGATCACAAATCTATTTTATTTCGGGTCAGGATTTTTGGGGGTGCTTTACCTGCATGCAGGTTAAGCATACCGGGTGATAATTTCACGGACCCCACGTGGGGGGGGCTGTCTGCATTGAACCAGGCACGCCGCACGTG
Organism: Nyctibius grandis; assembly: GCF_013368605.1. Classification (NCBI taxonomy): domain Eukaryota; kingdom Metazoa; phylum Chordata; class Aves; order Nyctibiiformes; family Nyctibiidae; genus Nyctibius; species Nyctibius grandis. The sequence continues at coordinate 1,805,464 of NW_027167472.1, forward strand.
GGCTGCACTGGAATTATTTATATTTTGGCGGGCCCTGCGCGCGGGCTGTCTGCATTGGACCAGGCACGCCGCATGTGGGCTGCACTGGAGTTACTAATTAGGCGGGTCTCTCTTTCTCTCGAGGGGGGGACTGTCTGCATTTTATTTCTAGATTTACTCCTTTTTTACTAATTATGCGGGTCTCTCTCTCTCTCGGGGGGGGACTGTCTGCATTTTATTTCTAGATTTGCTCCTTTTTACTAATTAGGTGTGTGTCTCTCTCTCTCGGGGGGGGGGGGGGACTGTCTGCATTTTATTTCTAGATTTGCTTTTGAGAACTAATTAGGCGGGCCTACGACCTACGTAGGCTGTCTGCATTTTATTTCTAAATTTGCTTTGGAGGCGGACCTAAATCCAGAACCCGACAACCCCCAGCCTACTCGCTGGTAGGGTGGTGTGAGGAGCAGAAAAGGCCTTGACTCTGTGTAAGCACTGCTCAGCAATAACTAAAACATCCCTGTGTTATCAACAGTGAAATGTCCATTAAGTTCATTTAGTCCATGACTTTGGGCTCCATCTGTTATAGTGGTCACTCAGGACAGGAGAGGTGGTCTGTTGTGTGGAGTTATTGGGCACCAAAGCCAGCTCAGGTCGGGTCACTGCTGCACTTGCACTGCCTCTTGTAAGGCTTGTCCTCCATTGGTTTCGGTGGCTCTTGCTATGGTAATTCCCATAACGTGTAACTTAAATCACGGGTTACAACAATTTAAAGGTATTTCCATTACAATCTCCACCCCTGGTCCCTTTGGGACAGTTTATAGGGTTTAACATTACAATGAACTCCTCCCCTTGCCCCTGCTCCGGCTTGGACTTATCCACAGACTGCAGTCCCTTAGGGATGTACCTGCTCCAAGTGGAGCCTTATTTATGAGCCACAGTCTCTTCAGGGGTATACCTGCTGCGGCGTAGACTTATCCATAGCCACAGTCACTTTGAGGTTCACCTGTTCCAGTGTGGCCTTCTCCATGGGCCACAATGCCTTCAGAGATATACCTGCTCCAGCGTGGCCTTACCTACAGCCACGGTCCCTTCAGGAGTGAACCTGCTCCAACATGGCCTTACCCATGGGTGCAGTCCCTCCAGGAGAGTACCTGCTCTGTCGTGGGCTTATCCATGGCCACATGGTTTGAGGTGCTCCAGCATGACCTCATGCACAGCTGCTGATGCTTCAAGGTGTACCTGCTGCAGCATGGACTTATCCACAGCCACAGATGCTTTGAGGTGTACCTTCTCCAGTGTGGACTTATCCTTGGGCCACAGTCCCTTCAGAGGTATACCTATTGCAGCACAGGCATAACCATGGTGACAGATGCTTCGAGATGTACCTGCTCTGGTGTGGACTCATCCACGGCCACAGACGCTTTGGGGTGTCCTGCTCCCACGTGGACTCATCCACAGGTAACAGTCCCTTCAATTCGAGTTCACACTGGAGTTCCAGCCTGTCCAGTACAGCAGCACAGAAACAGCAGCGATGCCCTGGCCATCTGCCAGCCCAGGCACATGGCCATTGCCGTTATCAAAATGTTCCCAGGCACAGCAGAGTAAGATGATAAGCAGTACAGCAGTACAGCAAGCAGCGAAAGCAAAAAGCAGCCACTAGTGAGCACTAGACTCTCATTTACAGTAAGGCAAGCAAGCCCCATTACAGCGGGCGGAAAAAAAGGCACGGACTCTGAGATCGAGGATGCAAGCAAGGGCCTGAAGCCAAGGCTTTTTTATTGTTATTCTACTACCCTATTTAACTGCTACAATGCAGGAGCCGGACTATGCAGTTCAAGATAACATCAACATTCACATGCTAAGCACTCATCACCCATTCTGGGAAGAGCCACAGTGTTCTGGGCTCAAAACATCAACAACCATTCCTTGTTTTCAGTTCTGTGTTCAGAACTGACCTCGACACATGTTTACTTCTTTCATGCCTCAAAAAGCCCTGTGAACTGGTCTCGGCTCCTTTATCTTAGAAGCAAGCAAGAACTATTCTCAATGCAGCGTTCCCAAGCGAACCCTCTGCTCCCCAAGTAAAGCACAACTGTTTGCAGGCTGATGGTCTTCCACATTTCCCCCTTTTTTGTTTATTCGATGACAAGGGTGGTCACGATGTGGGCTTCAGCTTTTCAGAGTCCTCTGATTGCAGACCAGGTAAAGTGAAGGACTCGCAAACCGAGGGATCTCTGAAGCAGCACTCGGGGCAAAGGCACGCAAGCGGGGATGCAGGCACCGCGGAGTTCGGTTCCTGCTAGAGAGAGAGAGAGAGATTCCGGGCCTGCTGCCTTTGCCTGTATATTAGGGGTTTCTTGCAGGCAGCAGTTTTCCACTGTGATTTGATCTTTCTCACAGCAGGGCAGGAATCTCAGGCATAAACAATTAGGTGCCCCTGAGTCTTATCACAGGCCTATGTTATCTGAATGCAGATGCTCTACTTGTCCAGCACACAAGACTAAACAACAGTTAGTAGTATGATATACGTGTTTTTTGACACCCCAGGTGCAAGTCACTTGAGCGTGTTTACAATCCTCCTCGCCAATCTTCCGTTATATTCCCATATTCCACCCCCTCGCTCAAGAGACAACTTCTGGGGAGTGCAAAGCTGGATGTGTATATTTGGCTTGCGGGGTGTAGACCAGAGTAATATACAGAGGCATGCAATAAATACATATAGAAAAAGGAATAAACATAGATATCTATACAATAATGCTGTAGCATCACTAATTACAAAGAAGGGCCAAAGATAAACAAGAGTGTGAACAACATCTTTGTAGTGTCCAAATTAACTTGATTCCCACGTTCTAGAAGAGATAACCACTGTGAGAACCAAAACAGTATCTTCTCCTCAGAGCCACCTGCATGTGTCAACAGAAAGGCCTTAACCACGCTTGCGCGGAAGCGAGGTCACACAGCAGACAGCACAACTACGGGGGGACCACGTCCACCAGAGACCACCCAAGACCCCTCGCAGCATGCTACTTGCATGCTCATCCAGTCATTTCAGCATTCCCCAAGTAATGCCTGGTGTCGGGTTGACTTGCGTGGTCCCTGTACTTTCAGCATCTGCATTTCTGGTACCGGGTTCTGGTTGTGGTTTCTCCAGCTCATGGTATGGCTTCACGTATCTCGCAGGTAGCCAACGAGGACCTGTTGGGAGTAAAACACAAGCATATCCCCTCCCCCATGTCAACAATTCTACTGGTCCATGCCAATCAGTCGGGCCTGGCAGATCTTTATACCAAACTTTAGGATTTTGTGTAAAGGGATCTTTACCCTGAAAATGTCGTTCCACTGCCCTGGTATCTAATCGAGATGATGACCGATTTAGAAAATTTAAAGTGAATGCAGCCATATCTAATTGTTCTTGAGGAGCTGTGGCTACACTCCCCTTTTTTTGTTTTTGTAACATGTGTTTCAAGTTTTGATGTGTCCGTTCAATTATGGCTTGTCCGGTGGGGGTGTGCGGGATACCTGTAACGTGAGACACACCCCACTGTTGTAGGAATAAGGCCGCTGCTTGCGATACATAGGCGGGTCCATTGTCTGTTTTTATTTGTTTGGGGAGGCCCATAAGTGCAAAGCACCTTGTCCAATGTTTCTTAACATCCTGAGTCCATTCCCCTGTAGCTGCAGAAGCAACAACATAACCAGAAAAAGTATCCACAGTAACGTGAACATACTTTTGCCTGCCAAAAGGTGGATAATGTGTAACGTCTGCTTGCCAAATTTCATTAGCCTTCAGTCCCCTGACATTTACACCATCATGATAAGTTGCAGTATTATATAATTGACAATCGTTACATGCCCGAATAATATCACGAGCCTGCGTTTTTGTCAGAGCAAATTCTTTCTGTAAACTGCGAGCATTTTGATGGAAAAAGGAGTGAGATAATTGTGCATGTTGAAATCGTTGAGTAAGGGAGGTTGATGTTATGGGCAAAACAGTGTACTTATCAGCTGCCACATTCCCTTCTACCAGAGGTCCTGGCAAGCGAGTGTGAGACTGAATATGAACAATAAAGCAAGGATGCTGTCGTTGCTGAAGCAGAGTTGCAATAGTAAGGAAAAGTTTATACAGCTCTTGATTGCTAATTTCTTTAACAAATGCAGCTTCTAAGCGGTTAATAGCACCAACAGTGTATAGTGAATCTGATACAATATTAATAGGTTCGCTTGCAAACAATGTTAAAGATAAATGTATTGCAGACCACAGAATCACAGAATCACAGAATCAGCCAGGTTGGAAGAGACCTCTGGGATCATCAAGTCCAACCATTGCCCTGACACCACCATGTCAATTAGACCATGGTACTAAGTGCCATGTCCAGTCTTTTTTTAAACACATCCAGAGATGGTGACTCCACCACCTCCCTGGGCAGCCCAAATATTGTAGAAATTTTCACATAAATTGTTATAAAAGTTCTCATGAATTAAGAATAGAATAATAAATATAAGTCAATCTGATAAACACAGGTGTGCTTTCACAATCCATGAATATTGTTCTCAAAGCTCCTTGTGTAATCCTGACCTATGACTGAACAAATCATCAATCAAAGCTTAATGAGTAGCTAAGCAGGAGTAGGCCTAGAAGTATTACCTTCTGATGATTTTAGTAAAGGGGATGTATGGTTAACCTTTTCTTTACCTTAAAAGAAATATAGGATACTTAGAAAAAAACATTAATAGAAATAAAGTTCTAAATAGACTTTAGCTATTTTAGGTTAATACTTAGGAGACACTGGCAGTGGAAACCAGACTCTGGTCGACCTGGATCAAGATGGGACGCTGATCACAGCAAGAACATTAAGGACGGGGTGTCGACCGGAGTCAGAGCGGAACCAGAACATAAAGATCAGCTAAGCAATGGAAAAGAATGGACTTTTGTGGACTTCTGACAATGGACTTTTGTGGACTCTTGACGAAGGAAGAAAGAGGAATTTAAATAGTTAGTGGATTATTAACAGAAGCTCGTGAAAAGTTTATGATGTAATTGCTTATTAGTTTCTATATAAACCGATAGCGAATTTGAGTCAGGTCCCATTCACTGCGGTGGTGGTCCAACTCTGAGTTGTTTAATAAAACCAGCAAACCTAGAGACCCGGACTCTGACAATTTTCTTTAACAGAATTTGGCACCCCAGATGGGACTCTAGGACACTGTTCCGATTCTCTGAGCATTCCCGTCTCCAACGACTAATTGCCGGCAACAAGGGTGAGTTCACCTGGTGGTCTTGGGAGCGGGTATACTCAGACATTAGGAGCCTGTGTGTTTAAAACTGCTGAGGAATTTTTGAAACAAGGGTACCCCGGGAAATTAAGGAAAAGATAAAATGGGAATTGGACCCAGCATTGAAAGGGGGACGCCCCTTGCTGAGGTTTTGGAGAATTGGAATAGAATCCCGTTGACCGGGACATGTGGGAAAAAGAGATTTATTTTGCTGTGTCAAGAAGAATGGCCATTTTTAACTAGGGTCCGAGGTGGAGGACCTAGAGACATCTGGCCCTCTAAAAGGACCCTTGATGCACATAAGTTGAAATTTTGAAGGATAATCCTCGAGGATGAAGGGAGTCAAGATATTGATTTTTGGTATATTTGGTATTATTGGGTAAATACAAAGAAGGGCAAAAGAGAGCCTAAACAAGTGAAACCTTCCATTCCTTCAGCGCCCGTGCTGGAGGAATAGAGTTTTTTCACTGACAAGGGATTTGGCATGTATCCCATGAGGTTGGAATACATCCCAAACCCTAGAGCTGGACCTGGAGCTCCACCAGAAGTTCCACCAGTCCAAGCTGCTGTGAGACATGAACCTTGGAAACAAGGAGATTTAGTAAACTGGCAATCAAAAGTGCCACGCATCAGAGAGGATGCTGAAAAATGTGCTCAGATGCTATCTGGCATTTTTACTGATTATTCTCCAAATTGGAATGATGTAAAGACCCTTATGAGAGAGCTCTTTACAGCAGAAGAGAGGGAAAAAATCTTACAAAAGGATCGGGAAATTGCACAAAGAGGTCAAACTCAAGGGCTACAGCCCTGGCCTGATCAAAACCCAAATTGGAATTTGGCCACTGAGGATGGCGCCAGACTCCAATGAGAAGCCTTACAGCAACTGGTGGAGGCTGTTCAGCAAGCTGGCGAAAAAATTACTAATTGGACAAAGGTAATGGAATGGAGGCAAAAACCTGATGAACATCCCAGCGATTACTGGAGTCGGTTAAAAGCTCCCCTCCTGAAATATGGAGGAATGACAAGGGACAATTTTCAGGAACCCCTTGCAATCAGTGTATTTGTGGATCAATCTGCACCTGATATTAATAAATATTTCAAGAAACATATGCCAGGGTGGCAAGGCGAAAGCCTCACAAAGATTCTTAGTATTGCCACCTTTGTATATGATGGGAGAAGTGAAGAGCAAAAGAAACAAGATCAAAGAAAAGAGAGAAAGGAGAGAGAGAGAGAGATCAACCTTTCGGCACCGCAATTACTCAGAATTACCAACGTGGCAGGGGAAGAGGTTTTTCACAAGGTTGTGGAAGGGGAGACCGAGGAAGACAAAGATTCATTCCCTCTGGAACTGATACTCCGGAATGTTTTTTTACTGTGGTAATTTAGGGCACATCGTCCGGTATTGTCCTCTGATACCACCTTCCAACAACGGTGGGAGAGACGGAGCGGAAAGACCGGGACGTCCACATTCTCGCTGAGAAATTTATGGATCGGGACTCTGGGATTAAGGTAGATAACGAGGGACTTATCACAGCTAAGGTAAATGGCATTCCTGTTAACTTCTTAATAGATACTGGTGCAACTTTATCGTTGTTAAATTTTCATGTGTCACAGCTATCTGATGAATTTGTAAAGGTTACTGGAATTTTGGGTGAAGAGAAGTTACCGCTTTCTCTTCCCCTTCCTATTGTTTTTGATGATCGTTTGATATGGGGTTGATATGTTATTTCGCCAACTTCTCCTATTTCACTATTTGGGAGAGATGTATTGCAGGAATTGGAATCATGCATAGATTTAACTCCCAAAGGAATTCGATTGATCATAATGGGAATGCAAACTGTAGAAATTCAAGAAGGTGAGCTTAAAATCCCAAAAGAGTTAAAGAATGTACCTAAAAAATTATGGAGTCTCTCCGGAGATGATATTGGACTGCTAAAATCTGCAGAACCAGTAGTGATTAAAACAAAAGGAGGGACTCCCCCTTCTATTAGGCAATACACAATTGTGGCAGAAGCCATCCCAAGTATTGGAAAACAAATAAAATCATTTTTGGAAAAGGGGATTTTAAAAGAATGTCAAAGTTCTTTTAATACATCCATACTCCCGGTTAGTAAACACCGACTGGACAAAGATGGGGATCCAGAATATAGATTTGTACAAGATTTAAGAGCAGTAAATGAATTTGTAATTGTTCCCCATCCAGTAGTACCTGATCCAAATTTGATTGTTACTCAAATACCTATTTGGGGAAAATTTTACACTGTATTGGATTTGACTGGAGCTTTCTTTAGCATACTTGTGGCCGAGGAAAGCCAGCACATATTTGCCTTCACTTGGCAAGGGAAACAATTAACCTGGACTTGGTTACCCCAGAGATTTACAAGCTCACCAACTATATTCTCCCAAATTTTGAGAGGGGATTTGGCTGATCTGTTTTTTCCGTGTAAGTCTGAATTGATACAATATGTAGATGACTTATTGTTAGTATGTCGTTCAAGGAAGGATTGTGTTACAGATACTCGGTATTTGTGTAATAAGTTGGTTGGAAAAGGCCACTGAGCATCTCCATCAAAATTGCAGTTTTGCCAACAAAAACTGAAGTACCTTGGATTTATATTAAGTCCAGGTACGAGAGAAAGAGACCCTGAGCGAATTAAGATAATCCAAGAATTACCTAGGCCTGTAACAAAGAAACAAATTCGGGGTTTTTTAGGACAAGTTGGATTTTGTCGCCCTTGGATACCCAATTTCAGTGAATTGGCAAAACCCTTGCATGCTGCCACACGAAATGAGGAAATTGAACCAATCAAATGGGGTCCGGAGAGACAAAAAGCTTTTACAACTCTGAAAGGTGCCTTAATGCAAGCACCGGCTTTAGGTTTACCAGATTATAGTAAACCTTTCAAATTATATTGTGATGAGTGAAAGGGAAATGCTAGAGGAGTTTTAGTCCAAACTTTAGGGCCACATGAAAGACCAGTAGCATATTTTTCTGCTCAGTTAGATCCGGTTATACAAGGAACACCATTTTGTGTAAAATCAGTAGCTGCGGCAGCAGAAATGGTAGAAAAATGTAGATCAATAGTGCTGGGACATCCCCTAACTGTATGCGTATCCCATGAAGTTGAAATATTATTGAAACAATATGCAGAAAAATCACTTTCACCGCAACGGGCACATAGATATGAACTGGTTTTACTTTTGGCTGTGTCAAGGTTTAAAGCTGGGCCGGCTATTAAACCTGTGGCAGATGCTCTCTGTTAAACCTCCCCCCCCACCCGAAGGGAAAGGGAAAGGGAAAAGGGAGAGAGGCTTCCGGGTTGGAAAGTTAAAACAGTTTTAATAAACTATAATAATGAAAAAGAGTATAATAATAATAGAAATACATAGAAGTTCCTTCCTACTTGGAAGATGGCGGTGGGGTCCCGCGTGGTCGAGCAATCCAGCCTCTTTTATAGAGTTTTTCGGCAGAGTCATGTGACTGGGAGCCATCAGTCAACAGTTCGCACCAATCACAGGTCCGAAGGCGGGACATGTCCGGTTCCTGCGCCGTAGGATTGGCCCCTTGCCAGGCTGTCACCGGAGACACACATCCGGAGGCGGGTGGAGGGCGGGCGCCTAGCTTATTGCGTCATCTTGCATTGCCAGGCTCAGGCATTCCAGGCAGCCGCCATAAGATGTTGCCCGAGCACGTGGTTTACGATTTCTGAGACAATGCTCAAAAGGAAGGGGACAGATCCCCACACCTTCTACTGTATGTAAAAGGTCTGACTGAGCAGGGCCAGCTCGATTGATAGATCCCCTGGTGTTAACTAGCCAGGTAGCTTGTGCCAAATGCTTATCCCAGTTTTTAAAGCTTCCACCCCCCATTGCTTTTAGGGTAGTTTTTAACAGCCCATTGTATCGTTCAATTTTCCCAGATGCTGGTGCATGATAGGGGATATGATATACCCATTCGACGCCATGCTCTTTGGCCCAGCTGTCTGTGAGACTGTTTTTGAAATGAGTCCCATTGTCCGACTCAATTCTCTCTGGCGTGCCGTGTTGCCACAAGATTTGCATTTCGAGGCCCAGAATAGTGTTCCGGGCAGTGGCATGGGGCACAGAGTATGTTTCCAGCCATCCGGTGGTCGCCTCCACCATGGTAAGCACATAACGTTTACCCTGGCGGGTTTGAGGGAGTGTGATATAGTCAATTTGCCAGGCCTCCCCATATTTATATTTCAACCACCGCCCCCCATACCACAAAGGTTTTAACCGTTTGGCTTGCTTAATTGCGGCGCATGTTTCACAATCATGGATAACCTGTGCAATAGAGTCCATAGTTAAGTCCACCCCTCGGTCACGAGCCCATCTGTATGTTGCATCTCTCCCTTGATGACCTGAAGTGTCATGAGCCCACCAAGCTAAAAATAGTTCACCTTTATGTTCCCAGTCCAAATCTATTTGGAACACTTTAGCAGCCTGATCCGCTTGTTGGTTGTTTCGATGTTCCTCAGTTGCCCGACTTTTAGGTACGTGAGCATCTACATGACGTACCTTCACGACTAGTTTCTCTAGCCGAGCAGCAATATCTTGCCACAGTTCAGCAGCCCAAACAGGTTTACCTTTGTGCTGCCAGTTGCTTTGCTTCCACTGCTTTAACCACCCCCACAAGGCATTTGCCACCATCCACGAGTCAATATAAAGATACAGCCTTGGCCACTTTTCTCATTCAGCAATGTCTAAAGCCAGCTGGATGGCTTTTACCTCTGCGAATTGATTCGATTCACCTTGTCCTTCTGTGGCTTCTGTGACTTGTCATATAGGACTCCATACAGCAGCCTTCCACTTCCGATGTTTTCCTACAAGACGGCAGGATCCATCGGTGAACAGGACATACTGCTTCTCATCCTCTGGTAGTTCATTATATGGTGGGGCTTCTTCAGCACGTGTCACCTCCTTTTCTGGTGGCATTCCGAAGTCTTTGCCTTCTGGCCAGTCCATGATCACTTCTAAGATTCCTGGGCGATTAGGGTTTCCTATTCGAGCCCTCTGTGTAATTAATGCAATCCATTTACTCCATGTAGCATCAGTTGCATGATGAGTAGTAGGAACCTTACCCTTGAACATCCAGCTTAGTACTGGTAATCGGGGTGCCAGGAGAAGTTGTGCTTCAGTACCAATTACCTCTGAAGCAGCTCTAACTCCTTCATATGCTGCCAGTATCTCTTTTTCAGTTGGGGTGTAATTGGCCTCAGAGCCCTTGTATCCTCGACTCCAAAATCCTAGGGGTCGACCTCGAGTCTCCCCTGGCACTTTCTGCCAGAGGCTCCAGGTAGGACCATTGTCCCCAGCTGAGGTGTAGAGCACATTTTTAACATCTTGTCCCATACGGACTGGTCCAAGGGCCACTGCATGCACAATCTCTTGTTTAATCTGTTCAAAAGCCTGTTGTTGTTCAGGGCCCCACTGAAAATCATTTTTCTTTCTGGTCACTTGATAAAGAGGGCGTACAATCTGGCTGTAATCTGGAATATGCATTCTCCAGAAACCCACAACGCCTAAGAAGGCTTGTGTTTCTTTTTTGTTAGTTGGTGGGGACATAGCTGTTATTTTGTTGATCACCTCTATCGGGATCTGGCGACGCCCATCTTGCCATTTAATCCCTAAAAACTGGATCTTCCGGGCAGGTCCCTTGACCTTGCCTCTTTTTATGGCAAAACCAGCTTTCAGAAGAATTTGAATTATTTTCTCCCCTTTGTCAAAAACTTCTGCTGCTGTATCACCCCATACAATGATGTCATCAATATATTGCAAATGTTCTGGACCTCCACCCTTTTCTAGTGCAGTCTGGATCAGTCCATGGCAAATAGTAGGACTGTGTTTCCACCCCTGGGGCAGTCGATTCCAGGTGTACTGGATACCTCTCCAGGTAAAAGCAAACTGTGGCCTGCACTTTGATGCCAAGGGAATAGAGGAAAACGCGTTAGCAATGTCTATGGTGGCGTACCACTTGGCTGCCTTTGACTCCAGTTCGTATTGAAGTTCTAGCATGTCTGGCACAGCAGCCCTCAGTGGTGGCGTAACTTCATTTAGGCCATGATAGTCCACAGTTAATCTCCATTCTTCATTACTTTTGCACTGGCCATATAGGACTATTAAAGGGTGAGCGAGTCTTGCTAATCACTCCTTGATTTTCTAATTGTCTAATCAGTTTATGAATGGGGATCAGGGAGTCTCGGTTGGTGCGATATTGTCGTCGGTGCACCGTGGCAGTAGCAATTGGCACCTGTTGTTCTTCAACTTTCAGCAACCCCACAACAGAAGGATCCTCTGAGAGGCCAGGCAAGGTAGACAGCTGTTTAATGTCCTCAGTCTCTACAGCTACTATACCAAAGGCCCATCTATATCCTTTTGGGTTCTTAAAATACCCTCTCTTAAGGTAGTCTATGCCAAGGATGCACGGAGCATCTGGACCAGTCACAATGGGGTGCTTTTTCCATTCATTTTTAGTTAGGCTCACTTTGGCCTCCAATACAGATAACTCTTGAGATCCCCCTGTTATTCCTGAAATACTGACAGATTCTGTCCCTTTATGATTCGATGGCATGAGGGTGCACTGTGCACCAGTGTCTACCAGGGCTCGATACTTTTGTGGTTCTGATGTGCCAGGCCATCGAATCCACACAGTCCAATAAACTCGGTTATCCCTCTCTTCCTCCTGGCTGGAGGCAGAGCCCCTCTTATTAAAGATTGGATTCGTGCAGCTCACGGGGATTGGACCTTCATTTCCCCTATTCATATTTGGGAAATAGGGACCTGAGGCCCATCTACCCTGACTGGAGTCCTGCTCACTGGTAACTGGAGCAGCCATCCTCCTAGGAAAATTCTCACTGGTATTTCTGTTAGCTTGCAACTCACATACTCGTGCCTGTAGGGTACTGGTAGGTTGTCCATGCCATCTGCTCATGTCCTCCCCATAATCACGCAGGGTAAACCACAGGATACCTCGTGACGTGTTCCGTTTCCTTTGAGCCGGTCCAGTAGGAGGGCGTTTCCTCCTAAAGGCTGCAACGCGGGCCTGTGTAGGTAGAGATTTAAGTTGATTCTCGATCCTGGACAGTTTGTCTGACAGTTGTTTAAATGAGTCCTTGTCTTCCTTAGTCACTTTTCCCACAGCCGAGACACGGGCCTGCAGTGGGGAAGAAATACTATCTTCATACTGTCGCATACAGTTAGCCATTTCGCCCACACTAGGTCGTGCCATAGCATCTTCTCCCCAGACTAATATTGACAATGTATGGGCATGTGTCGGTGGAGCACTCTTCACAACCTTCCGGAACATGGATCGGTTGCATTCCACTTCATCAGGATTTACAGGATCTACAATGTCCCGTGGGTGTCTATAAATGATCTCTTGCACAGCTAGTTCTCTAAGGTAGTTAATACCTTTTTCTATAGTGATCCAGTTGCTTAGGTGGCTCATAACATCATCTTTATAGGGATACCTGCTCTTTACAGCTGACAAGAGTCGCCTCCAGAGACTGATAGTGTTTGACCTTCTTGGAAGCATCTTATCAATACCACCGTCTCTGGGCAGGGATCCCAACTGTCTGGCTTCTCTACCATCCAAGTCCATGCTATCCACCCCGTTATCCCAGCATCGGAGCAACCAGGTAATAATTGGCTCACGGTCATAACGACTAAAATCTTTTCTTATATTTCGCAGTTCTTTCAGGGATAAGGAGTGGTAGGTTATCTCTACGTCTGAGTCCGAGTCCTCCTGTTATTGTTCTGCTTTAGAAGGATCTTTCTTGTGTGATGGGTCTGCTTTAAAAAGACGATCAAGGGAACCCCCATCTGTGTCAGGCCCTGACTCTGACTGAGAAGGGCCCTCACCTGGGTCATGTGATGGCTCTGCCTTAGAAGGCTCTGAGTCATCATCTTTCTCTTTATGAGCTGATTTCTTTTGGTGTTTTCTCCTGGTTACAGGGGCAGCATAATACCTACCGCTGTTGCTGCACTGACATCTAATCACATACCACACCAGAAACACATTCAGGACACACAGGACACACACAAATAAAAGCACGCCCTGTTCGAATTTTGCAGGAATCAGCTTGGCAAAAAAGGAGCAGATACTATCAAATCAGTTAAAAGATGCCCGGTGCACGCAGCTACCGATTCGCGATTAAAGCTGCCCATCATTGTATCATAGAGATAAGAGATCGGAATAATAACTGCCCAGTTTATCACGACATAAATCAGTATCAAAACCCATACCAAAACAACACATTTCGACCAGCACGCCCTGTTAAACCACATGTAAGCACCAACACACAGCGCATACGGCAAGTAAGGTATTATTACACTGAACTCCCAAACAAGCTTTATAAAGAAAAGAGGTAACACAAGGTTCACAAATAACATTATCATCTTCGCTATCTGTTTTAATTTCCAACCCCTCGTAAATCTCAAAGGAAGAAATCTGATACTCTCTCAGCTGAGCTCTCCGGGTCTCCTCCCACTGGAGCTGGGATTCGACTTATCAGAGCAACCTGTCGGAGCTTCTCTCGAGCCCCACGTTGGGCGCCAATAAATCTGTCAAGGTTTAAAGCTGGGCCGGCTATTAAACCTGTGGCAGATGCTCTCTGTTAACCCTCCTCCCCCACCCCCGAAGGGAAAGGGAAAGGGAAAAGGGAGAGAGGCTTCCGGGTTGGAAAGTTAAAACAGTTTTAATAAACTATAATAATGAAAAAGAGTATAATAATAATAACAGAAATAATCAAATATATACAAATATATATACAAAACCAAGATCGAGCTCCCCTGAAGTCAGCCACGTCACCACCGGCACTGCAGGGCAGGCTCCGGGAAGGCCCAGGCTGGGCCTAGCGACGGTCGAGAGCTGGATTCAGGAATGCACGGATCGGGATCGGGGGCAGCAGGAAAACAGACGGAGTCCTCCTTGGACACCGGCCATAGCAGAAAGAGAGCGAGATCCTCGTGATCCCCCCGCTTTATACTGAGAATGACGTGTATGGGATGGAATACCTTCGTTGGTCAGTTTTGGGTCACCTGCCCTGTCCGCTCCTCCCTGCAGGTGCGACCCCCCTTCGGCTCTTCACTCGTAAGCAGTGAGGAATTTAGCAGTGACCTTGGTTTCTCTAAGACTAAGTACAGCAAGAGCCTTTCTGCATAACATCCCCACTGGTGCCTCAGCGATAACTACAAACTTCGAGCGTTATCAGTCCTGGAAGCAGACACTGTCTGCAAAACATGCAGTTAGTTTCAGAAAGTGCAGTTACTTAGAGGAGACTTAGCTGAAAGTAAAAATCACTGAAAGGAAAATTGGCCTGGTTTAGGCCAAACCAGGACAGGCTGACAACATCACACTTCAAAGATGCAATACTTTGAATCCAGACACTTTAATACCTTTGCTGACTGAAGGGGAAAAAGATCAACATGACTGTACCCAGGTATTAGCAGTATCCAGTAAGCCACGTAATGTTCTTCAAGACCAACCCCTGAGTGACCCAGACATCAACCTTTTGACAGACGGCTCATCCTTTTATGAAGAAGGAAAAAGGTATACTGGCTTTGCAGTAACAACAGAAAAAACTGTGTTAAAAGCTAATCCTCTCCCTATTGCTGTGGGGGCAGAAGGTGCGGAAATCATAGCGCTTACTGAGGCTGCAAAATTGGCAAAAGGTCAAAGAGCTAATATTTACACGGACTCGAAATACGCTTTTGGAGTTTGTCATGCTGCAAGTACCCTGTGGAAAGAAAGAGGATTTTTGACTTCAGCTGGAAAAACCATTGCACACGGGAAGGAGGTACGTGAACTTTTAGAAGCTATACAGTTACCTGCACAAATAGCAGTAATTTATATAAAAGCTCACACGAACCGCCGAGGTGCACTGTCGCGAGGAAATCGCTTGGCTGATCAAGCTGCGAAAGCTGCAGCCAAACAAATTCACCTTATTATGGCAGCTTTGTGTGTAGCAGAGAAATTTGACAGGCTTCCAAGTGCAGAGGAGATGTATGAGGCTCTTCCAGAGGAAGAAATGAAATTTTGGAGACGACTTGGAGCGGAACAATGGAATGGACAATGGACATTGGGCAACAAGCCTCTACTCCCAAAAAGGTATTTACTACCTCTTGTCCGGTGGTTCCATGAAAAATGCCATGGGGGACCTGAAGGACTTGCACTGAGAATTCAACGGCTGTGGGCTGCACCCGGAATCCACTCCGCAGTGAAAAGGATTACTGAAAGCTGTAAACTTTGCCGACAATATGCTACAACTAAGATTCGGCCACCTCAAGGTAAAAGACCGCCCATGGTGTTTCCTTTTCAAAGATTAGAAATTGATTATGGTGAAATGACAAAAGCAATGGGGTATTCATACTTGTTAGTGATTGTAGATCAGTCATCAGGATGGGTAGAAGACTTCCCAGCCAGAAAGAATGATTCAAAAACTGTAGTGAAAGCTTTGCTGAAAGAATTAATACCCTGATATGGAGTTCCTGAAGTAATTGATTCAGATACAGGAGCTCATTTTTCGGCAGCAATTCTGTTACAAGTTTATAATGCTTTAGGAGTCACAGGGAAGTTACATACACCCTATCACCCTGAGTCCTCTGGACAGGTAGAGAGAATGAATAGGACCATAAAGGAAAATATTGTTAAAGTGTGTAAAACAACTGGATTGAAATGGCCAGAGGCTTTGAATTTGGTTCTATGGGACATTTGGAACACACCCAGACAACCTGTTGGGTTATCGCCAGCAGAAATATTGTTTGGGTGAGTTTTGGCTGTTCCAGGCACTTATTTGCCAGCAAAAACAAGTTAATTGGATGGAGATGAACGAATGACACAATATATACTGTACTTGCAAAATTCTTTCTTTGAAATGCGAAAGCATGCCTATTGGTATCAAGGTGGATCTCCTGAGACACAAGTACATAGTATTCAACGAGGAGACAAAGTATTGGTGAAAAACTTCAAAAGGAAAAATAGATTTGAGCCAAAATGGGAAGGACCCTATGTTATGCTTTTAACTTCTTTTTATGCTGTCAAAGTTGCAGGGAAAGAGACCTGGATCCATCATTCTCATGTCCGCAAGGAACCCGAGGAAGGATGAAATATTTTAGTTTGTTCCTTTTTCTTCCATCTGTAAATGTTGCTGTTTCACCTTGTGTAAAATTTGATATTTGTTACCATGATTCCAATACCAATGCCTCTTGTGTGCTTCATAATAATTGTTCTTGGCAATCTGCAGGCTTCTTTGCAGCAATTAAGACAAAGACTGGAGAAGGAAGAAAGAGGAATTGAAATAGTTAGTGGATTATTAACAGAAGCCCATGAAAAGTTTATGATGTAATTGCTTATTAGTTTCTATATAAACCGATAGTGAATTTGAGACAGGTACCATTCACTGCGGTGGTGGTCCAACTCTGAGTTGTTTAATAAAACCAGCAAACCTAGAGACCCAGACTCTGCCAATTTTCTTTAACACCATTCCAATGTCTAATAACCCTTTCTGAGAAGAAATGCTTCCTAATGTCCAACTTGAACCTCCCCTGGAGAAGCTTGAGGCTGTGTCCTCTTGTCCTATTGCTAGTTGCCTGGGAGAAGAGGCCGACGCCCACTTCACTACAACCTCCCTTCAGGTAGTTGTAGACTGCAATAAGGTCATCTCTGAGCCTCCTCTTCTCCAGGCTAAACAACCCCAGCTCCCTCAGCCGTTCCTCATAGGTCAGACCCTCCAGACCCTTCACCAGCTTGGTCGCCCTCCTCTGGACTCGCTCCAACACCTCAACATCTTTCTTGAAGTGCGGGGCCCAGAACTGGACACAGTATTCAAGGTGCGGCCTCACCAGTGCTGAGTACAGAGGGACGATCACTTCCCTAGACCGGCTGGCTACACACTGGCCGCCTTGGCCACCTGGGCACACTGCTGGCTCATGTTTAGCTGGCTGTCGATCAGCACCCCCAGGTCTCTTTCCGCCTGGCCGCTTTCTAACCACTCTTCCCCCAGCCTGTAGCGCTGCATGGGGTTGTTGTGGCCAAAGTGTAAGACCCGGCACTTGTTCTTGTTGAACCTCATGCCGTTGGTCTCGGCCCATCTATCTAACCTGTCCAGATCCCTCTGTAGGGCCTTCCTACCCTCCAGCAGATCGACACTCCCACCCAGCTTGGTGTCATCTGCAAATTTACTGAGGGTGCACTCAATCCCTACGTCTAGATCATCTATAAAGATATTGAACAGCACCGGCCCCAGAACTGAGCCCTGGGGAACACCGCTAGTGACCGGCCGCCAGTTGGACTGTTGGATAAAACAATCTGAGTGGACGCTTCCACAGTAATTGATGTGTGTTGCCATTGTGCCTCTTCTTTCCAGGCCACTACGGCCTTCTTTGTTTTACCTGAGCTGTCTGTAAAAACCGTTTTTGCATTTGGTATAGGGTGAGGCACCATCACTCTCTGTGGTTGTAAACAGAGGGAAGGTAAGGCTTGCAAGATTTTATTCTGTGGCAAAGTAAAATGGATATCATTCAAATAATCAGCCAGAGCAGCCTGAAATTCAAGGCTGTCCCTCATCAGAGTAATGTGGGTTTCCTTATGAAAGGGTAGGCAAATAATGTCAGGGTCTCGACCTGTCAGCTGCTGTATCCTGAACTGTCCTTTCTGAATCACCATAATGACCATCTCCAAAGGGGTCATAATGGTTTTTGTAAAGGTGTGTGATAAGAAAATCCATTCCAGGGTAACTAATTGCTGTGATTCTGTCAATTGAGCAAACAGCCCATAAGGCTGGAATTTCGTGTGAATCACAAAAAATAGAAGAGGCAAGTGTAAGATTATACGTCCTGCTTGGGAAGTTATAAGTTTTTGAATTACCAATGCCAATTCCTGTTTTGCTTTGTCAGAAAGGATTCGAGGCGAAGTTAAATCCGAATCCCCCTTCAAGGTGTTAAACAGGGTACTTAACTGTTCAGTAGAAATACCCAGCACAGGACGAATCCAATTAATTGTCCCTAGTAGTTGCTGCAAATCATTTAATGTAGAGATATTGTTTACCAAATGAAGTTGTTGTGGTCGTAAGGTTCTGGTAAACGTTACCCATCCCAAATACTTCCAGGGCGGTTCTGTCTGTATTTTTTCTGGGGAAATATGAAGCCCAAATTGTTGTAAAGAGTCTTTTAGATGATTTACAGTTTTCATCAGTTCTGTCTGTGTCAAAACTGTAATGAGAATGTCATCCATATAATGGTAAATAAGAGACTGTTTAAAAACACTTCGAGTCGGCTCTATTGCAGCAGAGACCACTAACTGACAAATTGTGGGACTGTTCATCATGCCCTGTGGGAGAACCGTCCATTGGTACCTTTTCATAGGTGCCTGATTATTAATGGAAGGTACAGAGAAAGCAAAATGTGGCTGATCGCCAGGATGGAGAGGTATAGTACAAAAGCAGTCCTTCAAATCAATTATATATAACTGCCAATCAGAAGGGATCATTGCTGGACTGGGTGTACCTGGCTGTAAAGCTCCCATAGGCTGCATTACTGCACTGACAGCTCTAAGATCCTGCAATAATCGCCATTTGCCAGATTTCTTTGGTATCACAAATATAGGGGTATTCCAAGGACTAGTTGAGGGTACGATATGTCCAGCCATTAATTGTTCATGTACTAATTCCTCTGCCCGTTTTTGTTTTGCTTGTGTTTTGTCCCCGTTAAGGGGCCACTGATTTACCCAAACTGGTTTTGTTGTTAGCCAAGTCAGTTTGAGCCGGGGTAAGAGATCAGTGACCCTTGGGTTAAATGCGCCATTATAGCTGACAATACAATTCCCCACTGAGCTAAAAGATCACGTCCCCACAATGTAAAAGGAACTGAAAGAACAAAAGGAACTAAGGTTGCTGTTTTTCCTTCAGGGCCCACCAGACACAGAGTACGTGCACTTTGCAATGGAATTTGCAACCCTCCTACTCCATTCACAGCAGCAGCTACTTGTTTAAGAGGCCAATCTGACGGCCAGTCATTTTTGCTGATGATGGACATGTCAGCTCCAGTATCTAACGGACCTGTGAATAACCATCCATCAATTTTTATTGTGAGCATGGGCCAATCATTAGTTACCACAGCACCTGTGGCGTATTAGTACTGCCAAATCCTCCTGTGCCGCGTGGATGTGGATTAGCCGCCGGCACAGTATATGGTATCAATAGCAACTGCGCCACACACTGGCCTTTAGGTATAAAACAAGGTGGTTCTGATGTCCATAACATGATTTTAATTTGGCCCATATAATCTGAATCAATAACTCCGGGTATGACAAATATATTTTGCTTTCCCACAGAAGAACGCCCAAAAATTAATCCTACCAGTCCCGAAGGGAGAGGCCCATATACATTGGTATCTATGATCTTAGTTCTTTTATCATTCAATTCTGTATCTGTGGCTGAGGCCAGATCCAACCCGGTGCTGCCAGCTGTGATGGCAATGAGTTCTGAGACTGTCCGTTTATCGGATTCTCGGACTGAGCATGTGCACAACAGACCCTGTTGTATTGGGGGGCACCAGGCCTCGCGCCTCTCCTCCAGTTTCCCTGCATGGGGTTTCCATCCTTATCAAACCTTGATCGACACTGATTGCTCCAATGATAGCCCTTTTCACACTTAGGACATAATCCTCTGGGTGTTCTAAGTCTTTTTGATCCTTTCTGCTCATCTTTTCTCTTTACTGTCAGATTGGGACGGTTCTTTCTAATATGTCCCATTTTATTACACTCAAAACATTTCATTTCTGCTCGTCCCACAACGAGTTGCTGAGCCAAGGCACTTGCAAGTAAAGCAGCTTTATGCTCTTCAGAACCCACGTTCTGACAGGCTTTAATAAATCCTGCTATACTTCTGTAAGAGTTTCTTAGAGGGCCCAAAATTTTTTGACAATCTGCATTTGCATTTTCATAAGCCAATTGTAATAACAGCGTTTCTACTGCATTTTCATCATCAATCTGCCTGCTCAATGCTGTTTGTAAACGATCAATAAATGTAACATAGGGTTCTTGAGCTCCTTGCCTGACTGCCACAAAAGAGGGCTGGCGTTTCCCTGCCTCCGGAATGCATTTCAGGCACTTTAAAGCCAATGCAGAGATCTGCTGTAAACGCTGTCGAGGTAGCCCTGCCTGTACCTCTGGTGTCGCATAGTGATTAATTCCCAAATATTCATCTAAGCCTGCTTACCTATTTTCCAAAGTGTCTGCAGAAGCAGCCTCCTGGTACTCTGCCAGCCACACTGAATATTGTGCAGGTGTTAAAATCATCCGTAAAAGTGACTTCCAATCATGTGGAGTCATAGTATAGGATTCCCCAATGACTGTTATTAAATTTGAAGTATAGTTACTGTGCAAACCATAGTCTCTCACCGCAGCCCGTACTTCCTTAATCATTTCATAACTAAGGTAGTGATACTCAGGAGAATGATTTGGGCGATAGATTACCAGCATCGCCATCAGCATGGCAAAATCTCCTTTACGAGCAGCTTCCTCTCTACAATTTTCTGCCAGCGTTTTGTATTTCGTTACGCGAGACTCTGGTGCCTTTTCAGCAAAGCCAATAGGTGGCTCGGCAGACACAGGATACGGAGGAGCTGTTGGTGTTAACTGTGCTCTGGCCGTAGCTGCTGCTGCTGCTGCTGCTGGCTGCGAGACCCCCTGTATCGAAGGGACGGCCGCAGCCGTTTCTTTTACCGATGTTAATGGTGGGTATAAATTGGACTGTATGTCTGGATCTGTGAAATCAAGATCGTAAGGATCGTCTGATTCTCCGGAGACTGTTTCATATACAGGCTCCTGTTGCTCCTTCACATCCACCAAGGTGTTAATAGGAGTGGATGCCAGAGATTGCAAATATTCCTCTGCAGGCTGGAGTGCAGAGAGTGCTGTAAAAACAACCCTCCATGTTGCTTCTAAATCCTCTAGAATATCAGACTGCAACGTGTTTCGTTTTTGTATTTCTACCCCAACTTTCGCCCAGATCTTTGCATCATAAGTCCCTGATACAGGGAACCAGGTACAGTTGCCTTTGATCCATACTAATAACTGCACCAATTTCGCTAATTGGACCTTATAGCCCTGTTCGCGTAATATATGCTGTAATACCTCAGTGTAGAGCTTATGCTCTTGGGAACTAGCCTGTCCCATGTTTATTGCGATCGTGGAATTCACTGATCCTGGGGACTCTCCGGTCCTTGGGACTCGCTCTCCGGTCCTGAGGATTCTCCGATCCTGGGGACTCTGCGGTCCTGAGGACTCACTCTCCCATCCTGGCGTGCGCTAGCCCCTGACAATCGTTTGATCAGAGTCGCTGCCGCCGCTTCGTTAATCTTCAACATTGTTCGGGCGCCATTTGCAGCGGGCGGCAAGGAAGGCACAGACTCTGAGATTGAGGATGCAAGGGCCTCAAGCCGAAAGGCCTAAGGCTTTTTTATTGTTATTCTACTACCCTATTTAACTGCTACAATGCAGGAGCCAGACTAGGCAGTTCAAGATAACATCAACATTCACACGCTAAGCACTCATCACCCATTCTGGGAAGAGCCACAGTGTTCTGGGCTCAAAACGTTAACAACCATTCCCTGTTTTCAGCTCTGTGTTCAGAACTGACCTTCAACATATGTTTACTTCTTTCATGCCTCAAAAGGCCCTGTGAAGTGGTCTCGGCTCCTTTATCTTAGAAGCAAGCAAAAACTATTCTCAGTGCAGTGTTCCCAAGCGAATCTTCTGCTCCCCAAGTAAAGCACAGCTGTTTGCAGGCCAAGGGTCTTCCACAACCGCCCCTGTAACCAGGAAGAAACACCAAAAGAAATCAGCTCATGAAGAGAAGGATGATGACTCAGAGCCTTCTAAGGCAGAGCCATCACATGACCCAGGTGAGGGCCCTTCTCAGGCAGAGTCAGGGCCTGACACAGATGGGGGTTCCCTTGATCGTCTTTTTAAAGCAGACCCATCACACAAGAAAGGTCCTTCTAAAGGAGAACTATCACAGGAGGAGGACTCGGACGTAGAGATAACCTACCACTCCTTATCCCTGAAGGACCTGAGAAATATAAGGAAAGACTTCAGCCGTTATGACGGTGAGCAAATTATTACCTGGTTGCTCCAATGCTGGGATAATGGGGTGGATAGCATGGAATTGGATGGTAGAGAAGCCAGACAGTTGGGATCCCTGTCCAGAGACGGTGGTATTGATAAGGTGCTTGCAAGAAAGTCAAACACTATCAGTCTCTGGAGGCGACTCTTGTCAGCTGTAAAGAGCAGGTATCCCTATAAAGATGATGTTATGAGCCACCTAAGCAAATGGACCACTATAGAAAAAAAGGTATTAGCTACCTTAGAGAACTAGCTGTGCAAGAGATCATTTATAGACACCCACGGGACATTGTAGATCCTGTAGATCCTGATGAAGTGGAATGCAACCGTTCCATGTTCCAGAAGGTTGTGCAGAGTGCTCCACCGACATGTATCCATACATTGTCAATATTAGTCTGGGGAGAAGATGCTATGGCACGACCTAGTGTGGGCGAAATGGCTAACTGTATGCGACAGTATGAAGATAGTATTTCTTCCCCACTGCAGGCCTTCATCTCAGCTGTGGAAAAGCTGACTAAGGAAAACCAGGACTCATTTAAACAACTGTCAGACAAACTGTCCAGGATAGAGAATAAACTTGACTCTCTACCTACACAGGCCCGCGTTGCAGCCGTTAGGAGAAAACACCCTCCTACAGGACCGGTTCAAAGGAAACGGAACACATCACGAGGTATCCTGTGGTTTGCCCTGCGTGATTATGGGGAGGACATGAGCAGATGGCATGGACAACCTACCAGTACCCTACAGGCACAACTATGAGAGTTGCAAGCTAAAAGGAATACCAGGGAGAATTTTCCTAGGAGGATGGCTGCTCCCGTTACCAGTGAGCAGGACTCCAGTCAGGGTAGATGGGCCTCGGATCCCTATTTCCCAAATGTGAATAGGGGAAATGAAGGTCCAGTCCCCGTGAGCAGCACGAATGGCTGTGTGGCCATTCAGCATGATTTGGACAGACTGGAGAGCTGGGTAAAGAGGAACCTAATGCGGTTCAACAAGAATAAGTGCAGAGTCCTGCACCTGGGAAGGAGTAATAAAATGCACTTGTACAGGTTAGGAGGCGATCTGCTAGAGAGCAGCTCCGTGGAGAAGGACCTTGGAGTCCTGGTGGACAACAAGTTATCCATGGGACAGCAACGTGCCCTTGTGGCCAAGAAGGCCAATGGGATCCTGGGGTGCATTAAGAAGAGTGAGTCCAGCAGATCGAGGGAGGTCCTCCTCCCCCTCTAGTCTACCCTGGTGAGACCTCACCTGGAGTATTGCATTCAGTTCTGGGCTCCCCAGTTCAAGAGGGACAGTGATCTACTGGAGAGAGTCCAACGGAGGGCTACGAGGATGATGAAGGGACTGGAACACCTGCCTTATGAGGAAAGGTTGAGAGACCTGGGGCTTTTTAGTCTGGAGAAGAGAAGACTGAGAGGGGATCCGATTAATGTGTATAAATATATGAGGGTTGGGTGTCAAGAGGAAAGGGGCAACCTCTTTTCACTTGTGCCCTGCGATAGGACAAGGGGCAATGGCTGCGAGCTAGAGCACAGGAAGTACAACCTCAACATGAGGAAGAACTTCTTTACTGTAAGGGTTACAGAGCACTGGAACAAGCTCCCCAGAGAGGTTGTGGAGTCTCCTTCTCTGGAGACTTTCAAGACCCGTCTGGATGCGTTCCTGTGTAACCTGCCCTAGATTGGTCCTGCTCTGGCAGGGGGGTTGGACTCGATGATCTCCAGAGGTCCCTTCCAACCCCTAACATTCTAACATTCTATGATTCTAGGATTTAGCTGGGCAGATGCCAATGCACCAACAGTGGGCGACATAGATAATCGGATGCGGCAATATGCAGACAATCTTGTTTTCTCCACACGGGCCAGCGTCTCCGCTATTGAAAAACCATCTAATGAATCCACAGAAATGCTCGGTAAGGTGTTGAACGAATTGTCCCAGATTGAGGACAGACCCTGCTCCCCACCTGCACCGAACAATGTCTCAGCCATCAGGAGACAGCATTCCCCTGCAAGACCTACTTGGGAGAGTCAGTACACATCACAAGGCACCCTGTGGGTTTTCCTGCGCAACCATGGAGAAGACATGAGGAAATGGGATGGAAAACATACCTCGGCTTTACAGACACGCGTACATGAGTTACAAGGTGAACCGACTAGGAATGGGGCTTCTTCCAGGAAATTTGTTGCTCCAGTTTCCAATGGGAAGCTCTCCAGACAGTATAGATGGGCTTCAGATCCCTATTTACCAGATGTGAATAATGGAGATCGAATCTACATGAGCCACTCAAACCGAGATGTTGATAACGAACACTATGTTCAGGATTAGAGGGGCCCTGCCTCCAGCCAGGTGGAGCATAGGGACAACCGTGTTTTTTGGACTGTGTGGGTTCGATGGCCTGACTCATCAGAAATACAGCAGTATAGGGATTTAGTGGACACTGGTGCACAATGCACCATAATACTGTCAAACTATAAAGGGACAGAATCAATTTGTATCTCTGGTGTGACAGGGGGCTCCCAAGAGCTGACTGTCTCGGAAGCTGAAGTGAGTCTGACTGGGACTGAGTGGCAGATGCCCCCTATTGTGACTGGCCCAGATGCCCCATGCATTCTTGGTATAGATTACCCGAGGAGAGGGTATTTCAAGGACCTGAGTGGGTATCAGTGGGCTTTTGGTGTAGCGGCCGTGGAGATGGAAGAAATTAAACAGCTGTCTACCCTGTCTGGTCTGTCAGAGGACCCTTCTATTGCGAGGCTGCTGAAGGTTGAGGAGCAAAAGGTGCCTATTGCTACTAGAATGGTCCACTGACGGCAATATCGGACTAACAGACTCGCTGATCCCCATCCACGAGCTGATCCGTCAACTGGAGAGCCAAGGTGTGATGAGCAAAACTCGCTCCCCCTTCAACAGTCCCATATGGCCAGTGTGAAAGTCCAGTGGCGAGTGGAGACTAACTGTGGACTATCATGGCCTGAACAAAGTCATACCACCACTGAGTGATGCCGTACCAGACATGTTAGAACTCCATTATGAACTGGAGTCAAAGGCAGCCAGTTGGTATGACATGATTGATATTGCAAATCCCTTTTTCTCCATTCCTTTGGCAGTGGAGTGTAGGCAACAGTTTGCCTTCACCTGGAGGGGCATCCAATACATCTGAAATCTATTGCCCCAAGAGTGGAAACATAGCCCCACCATTTGCCATGAACTGATCCAGACTGCACTGGAGAAGGGTGGAGCTCTGGAACACCTGCAGTACATTGATGACATCATTGTACGGGGTGATACAGCAGGAGAAGTTTTTGAGAAAGGGGAAAAAGTCATTCAAATCCTTCTAGAAGCTGGTTTTGCCATCAAATGAGGGAAGGTCAAGGGACCTGCAAGAGATCCAGTTTTTAGGGATCAAGTGGCAAGATGGCTATTGTCAGATCCCAAGGGATGTGATTAACAAAATAACAACTATGTCTCTGCCAACTAACAAAAAAGGAGACACAAGCTTTCCTAGGCATAGTAGGCTTCTGGAGGATGCACATTCCCCATTGCAGTCATATTGTGTGCCCTCTCTATGAAGTAGCTCGGAAGAAGAATGACTTTGAATGGGGCCCCAAGCAACAACAGGCTTTTGAGCAAATTAAACAAGAGAGAGTCCATGCAGTGGCCCTTCACCAGTCCGGATGGGACCACGTGTAAAGAACATCCTCTATACTGCAGCCGGGGAGAATGGTCCTACCTGGAGCCTCTGGCAAAAGGCATTGGAGGAGACTTGAGGTCGATCCCTGGGGTTTTGGAGCAGGGGATACTGAGGGTCAGAGGACTGTTATACTCCAACTGAAAAAGAGTTACTGGCAGCCTATGAAGGAGTTGGAGCTGCCTCAGAAGTAACTGGCACTGAGGCACAGCTCCTCCTGGTGCCCAGATTGCCAGTGTTGAACTGGATGTTTAAAGGGAAGACCCCCTCTACACATCATGCAACTGATGCTAAGTGGAGTAAGTGGGTTGCATTGATTACTCAGCGGGCCCGAATAGGGAACCTTAATCACCCAGGAATTATGGAAGTAATCATGGACTGGATGGAAAGCAAAGATTTTGGTATGTCACCAGAGAAGGAGGTCATGCATGCCGAAGAGGCCCCACCATACAATAGACTATCAGAGAATGAGAAGCATCATGCCTTGTTCACTGATGGATCTTGCTGCATTGGAGGCAAGAAGTGAAGGTGGAAAGCTGCTGTGTGGAGTCCTATGTGATGAGTGGCAGAAGCAGCTGAGGGAGAAGGTGAGTGGAGTCAGTTTGCAGAAGTAAAAGCCATCCAGCTGGCTCTAGACATTGCTGAGAGAGAAAAATGGCCAGTACTCTACCTGTACACTGACTCATGGATGGTAGCAAATGCCCTGTGGGGATGGCCGAAGCAATGGAAGAAAAACAACTGGCAGTGCAGAGGCAAACCCATCTGGGCAGCTGAATTATGGCAGGATATTGCTGCCTGATTAGAGAAGCTGGTTGTGAAGGTATGTCATGTAGATGCTCACGTACCCAAGAGCAGAGCCATTAAGGAACAACATAACATCCAGCAGGTGGGATCAAGCTGCTAAGACCCAAGTGTCTCAAGTAGATCTGGACTGGCAGCATAAAGGTGGACTATTTTTAGCTCAGTGGGCCCAAAAAACATCGGGCCATCAAGGCAGAGATGCCACATACAGATGGGTCTGTAACTGAGGGGTGGATTTGACCATGGACACCATCGCACAGGTCATCCACGAATGTGAAACTTGTGCTGCAATTAAACAAGCCAAAGGCTGAAACCCCTGTGGTATGGAGGATGATGGCTGAAATATAAGTATAGAGGGACCTGGCAGATTGATTACATCTCGCTTCCATGAACCCGTCAAGGCAAGCGCTATGTGCTCATGATGGTGGAAGCAAGTACCGGATGGTTGGAAACATACACCGTGCCTCATGCCACTGCCCATAACACTATTGTGGGCCTTGAAAAGGAAATTTTGTGGCGACATGGCACTCTGGAAAGAATCGAGTCAGATAATAGGACTCATTTCCAAAATAGCCTCATAGACACCTTGTAGAGGGGTTTCTGGAGGAGAATGGTCATGTAATGAGCGAGAAGTATGAGAGTATGGAGTGAGGGCCTAGCTGCGTGACAAGAGTCATGTAGTTAGTGTCAACAAACTGACCTTGGAGAGAAGACATAAGGAAAAACAGCAGTTGAGCAAACAAGAATTGAGGGAGTAGCCGAGGGGAGCCGAACACGGAGGAGAAGAAACAGGAACTGAAGGAGCCAATTAAGAAAGGACCAGTGGCAGAGCAGTAACCAATCAACACATCAAAGAAGAGCGTGCTTGAAGTGTGGACAGTAATATTAACCAATAGCAATGCACATGCTTACAGCCAGGGAAAGTACAAATGTATAAAAGGGACAGCTTATGCTTAATAAAGCGTCTTCACTTTGATTCACATTGGATTGTGTGGAGTCGTGTTTCTTTTCCTCAACACCTGGGCTAAAGAGCATGGTATTGAATGGATATATCACATCCCCTACCATGCACCAGCCGCTGGAACCATGTAATGGACTGTTGAAGGTGACACTGAAAGCAATGGGTGATGGGACATTCAAAAATTGGGATGAACACTTGCCAAAGGCCACCTGGTTAGTTAATACCAGGGGATCTATCAACCGGGCTGGTCCTACTCAATCCGAACTGTTGTGCACCAGAGAGGGGGGGATAAAGTCCCTGTGGTTCATGCAAGAAATAGGTTGGGGGAAAACAGTTTGGATTACTCCTGCCTTGAGCAAAGGCAAACCTATGTGTGGAATTGCTTTTGCTCAGGGACCTGGGTGCACCTGGTGGACGATGCAGGAGGATGGGGAAGTTAAATGTGTACCCCAAGGAGATTTGATTCTGGGTGAGAATAGCCAGTAATTGTGTGATGTTAAGTGTCATTTATTATAGTAAGAATCACCCCAGACCTTGAACATGTGCTGCAGCAGATACGTGCACTGCAAGATCAAGATGCAATACACCATCCTGCTGTGCCCGACTTCAACAGCCCGTAACACTGTACTAGGCCTGGCCCTGAGCTCCTAAGTGAGTGGATCCCACACTGATGTTTTTTCCTGCCCTGAGAAATATTCTGAGAAATGGAACCCATGGACTTGGACTGAATTGATTCAATGGACTTCTTGAAAATATGGCCCATGGATTGGAGCAAGTATCTGTGTGGATGTGCATTTATGTTGAGGGATGGGGAAAACAGTAGTGACTTCATGTAAATGATATAGAATAAGGGGTGGAATCCTGTCCTGGTTTCATTGGGATTTGGTTTCAGTTTGTTGCCAGACATGGTGATCAAGGCCCTCAGCAGTTAAATCTGGGGCAGCTGACCCTGGCTGGCCCACAGCTGTATTCTATATCATTGACATCAAGCTCACTATAAAAGAGAGGGTTTGGTGGGAAGAGGTGAGGCTTTTCCTGCTCTGCTTGCCTTTCCTCCTTTCTTCCTTATTGTGATTGCTAGAGCAACTTGCTGGTAATCTGTGGATAAGTATACTTTTGTCTGTTTTGTGTTGTCATTTATATTGATTTCTTCATTTCATTAAATCTGGTTAACTTCATCCTACATGTCTCCCTCTCCTTTTCCCAATTCCCTTCCTCCTTTGGGAAAGGGACATTGGGTGAGAGAAAAACTGCTATTGTTTAACCCTGGATGCGGGCTAAACGAAGACACTATCTTTGCATGGGGTTCCTGAAAATTTTGAAGCTGACTAAAAATGTAGCCATCTTCTCATGTGCAGAACAGTGAACTTGTAGAAAGTTTCTCAAGTTCATGGTTTGTTCAGATCCCTCTTGTCCTTACATTCAGCCTCATGAGTAAAGGTTTATTCTTTAGATAGTAAGACTTTGTATTTTCTCTTCTGGATCTGAACTTCCAAGGTTTAGATCACTTCACTTCTGCTTCCAGGTTAAAAAAAAAAAAAAAGAGAACATAGAGCTAGGAAGCTCTTAGAAAAGATCTGATGGAGGTGATCTCTGGGTTTATGATGAATCACAGACTTGGAGGCTACAGGGAAAGAATTAATGAACAAGGTCTGTTCAACTGAGATAAACAAGGAATGTATGTAAATCTTTAAATATATAAAAGACTTCAGCAAAGACAAAGGGACTAAATTCTTCATGTCTGTAATGAGCTGAAAAGAAATAATGGATTTAAATTCCATCAAGGAATATTCAAATTAGGAAAAAATTGTTAAGAAGATTGAAGTAACTAGAGTGCCTGAGGTTGGAACAGAAGCTCCATCATTAGGTGTGTTTCCAAACAGGATAAACAAATGTCTCCTATGAATGCCTGATCCTGCCTTAGGGTACTAAATATAGGAGGTGACCTTCTAAAAACCCTTTCACTTCCAATTATCTAAGTTTTCAAAGAGGCTTTCGAAGGAAACAAATGTCCTAGGATTGCACTGTCAGCCTGTGTCTTATTTCCTCAACAAGTCATATAATAGGCCATTAGAAAGCTTTAACAAATTTAACAGTTCCCTTACCCCTCACCAAGATGTTACACAGAAAGAAATGGGAAATAAAGCTTTGTTGGCTTTGCTGCTTGGTTTTGTGTGGTTTGATGTTTGTTGTTTTTTTTTTTTTCCCCCCAGAGAGTTTGGGGCTTCTGTAGTGATCAATAAAACACCCTGTCAACTCATTTTCATCCCACTGTCAATTGCTTTCTAATCTATTTTGTGCTATGAATCAAACAGGGATTGTATAGCTTCCCCCTTGTGTCAGCTCTCATTTTGAATGGCTTCAAATCTCCTTTTCAATGTTTCTCACTATCAGCAGGGACACAAGGGTTAGTGATGGGTTAGAAACCACGGAAGTGCCTGAAAATGGTCATGCAAGAATTAAGGCTTCTCCCCCCCACCCAAAAAAAGTGGCAAGATCAATAGTCCAGCTGAAGTACAACTACACCAATGTATGCAGCACGGGTAACAAACAGGAGGAGCTGGAAACCATTGTGCGGCAAGAAAACTATAACATAGTTGCCATCACGGAAACATGATGGGATGACTCACACAACTGGAGTGCTGCAATAGATGGCTATAAACTCTTCAGAAGGGATAGGCAAGGTAGGAGAGGCAGTGGGGTGGCCCTGTATGTTAGGGAGTGTTTTGACTATCTAGAGCTTGAGGATGGTGACAATAGGGTTGAATAGCCAACTTGATAGCCTTTTATGAGGACATAACCCGGTGGATAGATGATGGTAAAGCTGTGGATGTGGTCTATCTTGATTTCAGTAAAGCGTTTGACACGGTCTCCCACAGCATCCTCGCAGCTAAACTGAGGAAGTGTGGTCTGGATGATCGGGTAGTGAGGTGGATTGTGAACTGGCTGAAGGAAAGAAACCAGAGAGTGGTGGTCAATGGGACAGAGTCCAGTTGGAGGCCTGTGTCTAGCAGAGTCCCTCAAGGGTCGGTACTGGGACCAGTGCTATTCAATATATTCATTAATGAATTGGATGAGGGAATAGAGTGCACTGTCAGCAAGTTCGCTGATGACACCAAACTGGGAGGAGTGGCTGACGCACCGGAAGGCTGTGCTGCCATTCAGAGGGACCTAGACAGGCTGGAGAGTTGGGCAGGGAGAAATTTAATGAAATATAACAAGGGCAAGTGTAGAGTCCTGCATCTGGGCAAGAACAACCCCATGTACCAGTACAAGTTGGGGACAGACCTGTTGGAGAGCAGCGTAGGGGAAAGGGACCTGGGGGTCCTAGTGGACAGCAGGATGACCATGAGCCAGCAGTGTGCCCTTGTGGCCAAGAAGGCCAATGGCATCCTGGGGTGTATTAGAAGGGGTGTGGTTAGCAGGTCAAGAGAGGTTCTCCTCCCCCTCTACTCTGCCCTGGTGAGGCCGCATCTGGAGTATTGTGTCCAGTTCTGGGCCCCTCAGTTCAAGAAGGACAGGGAACTGCTAGAGAGAGTCCAGCGCAGAGCCACGAAGATGATTAAGGGAGTGGAACATCTCCCTTATGAGGAGAGGCTGAGGGAGCTGGGTCTCTTTAGCTTGGAGAAGAGGAGACTGAGGGGTGACCTCATTAATGTTTACAAATATGTAAAGGGCAAGTGTCATGAGGATGGAGCCAGGCTCTTCTCAGTGACATCCCTTGACAGGACAAGGGGCAATGGGTGCAAGCTGGAACACAGGAGGTTCCACTTAAATATGAGGAAAAACTTCTTTACAGTGAGGGTGACCGAACACTGGAACAGGCTGCCCAGAGAGGTTGTGGAGTCTCCTTCTCTGGAGACATTCAAAACCCGCCTGGACGCCTTCCTGTGTGATATGATCTAGGTAATCCTGCTCCAGCAGGGGGATTGGACTAGATGATCTTTCGAGGTCCCTTCCAATCCCTAACATTCTGTGAATGTTTATGGGTAAGGATCAGGGAGAAGGGCCAACAAGGCAGATATCATGGTGGGAGTCTCCTATAGACCACCCAACCAGGATGAAGAGGCAGATGAAATATTCTATAAGCAGCTGGGAGAAGTCTCACAATCGCTAGCCCTTGTTCTCATGGGGGGCTTGAACTTACCAGATGTCTGCTGGAAATACAATACAGCAGAGAGGAAACAGTCTCGGAGGTTCCTGGAGTGTGTGGGAGATAACTTCCTGACACAGCTGGTGAGGGAGCCAACTAGGGAAGGCTTCCCCCTGGACCTCTTGTTTGCAAACAGAGAAGGACTTGTGGGTGATGTGATGGTTGGAGGCCATCTTGGGCATAGCAATCATGAAATGATAGAGTGGTCAGTTCTTGGAGAAGTAAGGAAGGGGGTCAGCAGAACTGCTACCTTGGACTTCTGGAGGGCAGACTTTGGCCTGTTTAGGAGCCTGGTTGACAAAGTCCCTTGGGAGGCAGTCCTGAAGGGCAAAGGGGTCCAGGAAGGCTGGACATTCTTCAAGAAGGAAATATTAAAGGCACAGGAGCAGGCCATCCCCATGTGCCAAAAGACGAGCCGGCAGGGAAGAAGACCAGCCTGGCTGAACAGAGACCTTGGCTAGAACTCAAAAAAACAGAGAGTTTATGATCTTTGGGAGAAGGGGCAGGCCACTCAGGAGGACTACAAGTTGTCATGAGGCTATGCAGGGAGAAAATTAGAAGGGCCAAAGCCCAACTAGAACTTAATCTGGCCACTGCCATAAATGGCAATAGAAAAATGTTTCTATAAATACATTAGCAACAAGAGTAGGGCCAAGGAGAATCTCCATCCTTTACTGGATGTGGGAGGAAGCATAGTGAGAAAGGATGAGGAAAAGGCTGAGGTGCTTAATGCCTTCTTTGCCTCAGTCTTTAGGAGTAAGACCAGTTGTCCTTCAGGTACCCAGGCCCCTGAGCTGGAGGACAGGGACGGGGAGCAGCGTGAAGCCCCCACAATCTAAGGGGAAATGGTTAGTGACCTGCTACACCACTTAGACATGCACAAGTCTATGGGGCCAGATGAGATCCACCCAAGAGTACTGAGAGAGCTGACAGAAGTGCTCACCAAGCCACTTTCCATCATTTATCAGCAGTCCTGGCTAACTGGGGAGGTCCCAGGTGACTAGAGGTTAGCAAATGTGATGCCCATCTACAAGAAGGGCCAGAAGGAGGATCTGGGGAACTACAGGCCTGTCAGTCTGACCTGGGTGCCAGGGAAAGTTATGGAGCAAATCATCTTGAGTGCCATCACATGGCACATGCAGGACAACCAGGCAATCAGGCCCAGTCAGCATGGGTTTATGAAAGGCAGGCCCTGCTTGACTAACCTGATCTCCTTCTATGACAAGGTGACCTGCTTACTGGATGAGGGAAAGGCTGTGGATGTTGTTTACCTGGACTTGAGTAAAGCCTCTAACACCGTCTCCCACAACATTCTCCTGGAGAAACTGACTGCTCATGGCTTGGATGGGCATAAGCTTTGCTGGTGTCTCCACTTAGCCCACACACAGGGCTAAACAATAAACAGTTATTCTCTCACCCAATGTCACTTCCCCAACTGAGGAAGGGAATTGAGAAAAGAAGGGAAAGTCATGGGTTTGAAGTTAAACAGATGTAATAAAATAAAGAAACCAATATCAATGACAACACAAAACACATAAAATTATATTTATCTACAGAGCACCAGCAAATTGCTCCAGGAATATCAATCATCAGGAATGAGAAGGAAGAAAGTAAAAAGAGTCCTGTTCCTCCCCAGCAAGCTTTCCCTTTTGTAGTGAAGTTGATGTTAATGATATAGAATACACCTGTGGGCCAGACAGGGTCAGCTGCCCTGGGTTTAGCTGCTAATGGCCCTGATCACCATGGCTGGCCACAAACTGAAACAAAAGTCTAACAGAAACTTGATCCTATAAATTTTATCCCATGAAACCAGGACAGGATTCCACCCCTTATTCTATACCATTCACACGAAGTCACTACTACATTCCCCATCTCTCAATATATATACATATCCATATATATACACACAGATATCATTCTCTACAGTCCATGGGCTATCTCTCCAAGAAGTCCATTGAATTAATTTAGTCCAAATCCATGGGTTCCATGTCTCATAATAGTGTCTCAGGGCAGGAGAAAATTGGTGTGGGATTCACTCAGTAGACTGGGACCAGGACTGGTGAAGTTGGGCACAGGAGGATGATGTATTACATCTGGAGCGTGCAGCTGATGTATCTGGTACAGCCCATGTTCACAGTCTGGGGTGATTCTTAAATGACAATTAGCATCATACAGTTATTGGCTATTCTCACCCACAATCAAATCTCCTTAGGGTATACATCTAACTTCCCCATTCTCCTGCATCATCCACCAGGTTCAACCAGGTCCTTGAGCAAAAGCAATTCCACAAGTGGGTTTGCCTTTGCTAGAGACAGGAGTAATCCAAACTGTTTTCCCCAACATATTCCTTGCATGAACCACAGGGACTTTATCCCCCTCTACAGTGTGCAACAGTTCAGATTGAGCAGGACCAGCCCAATTTACAGATCCCCTGGTATTAACTAACCAGGTGGCCTTTGCTAAGTGTTCAGCCCAATTTTTGAAAGTCCCAGCACCCATTGCTTTCAGTGGTCTTCAACAGTCCACTACATCATTCCACTTTCCCGGTGGCAGGTCCATGGTAGGCAATGTGATATATCCATTCAATACCATGCTCTTTAGCCCAGGTGTCTATGAGGCTATATCAGAAATGAGTCCCATTGTCTGGCTCTATTCTTTCTGGAGTGCCATGTCGTGACAAAATCTGCTTTTCAAGGCCCACAGTAGTGTTATAGACAGTGGCATGAGGCACAGTGTATATTTCCAACCAGCCAGTACTTGCTTCCACTCTTGTGAGCACATAGCACTTGCCTTGTCAGATTCATGGAAGCGACATGTAATCAATCTGCCAGGCCTCTCTGTACTTATATTTTAGCCATCGTCCTCCATACCACAGGGGTTTTAGTCTTTTGGCTTGTTTAATTGCAGCACAAGATTGTTTTGCCAATAGACGAGGTCAGCTCAAAGGGCACAGACACCAGGTTCAAAAGATGAGCTTACTTTTACTTTAGTTTAAAGCAGCAATAGAATAGTAAGGGAAATAATACAGCAGGAACCAAACAAAGCAAGGTGATGCACCTAATCATTACTACATAGAATTAAGCATAGTGATTAAGAAAGATTCATCACCAATTGCCTTAATACTTTACCATCATCCAGATCCATACATCAGCTGGGGAGCCCCTGTTACAGCAAGGATTTGGAGAGCCTTTCCCGGCAATTGAGAGGTCCTACACAGTGCGTCCACCCAGAGGTGAGGTCTCCAAATTCACTGTAAGAGGGTCCAGCTTTTATACTATTGAATAAACAAGCTTATATAACTTCAAATGCGGAAAGTCTGGTTTCACTCTGTTAGGTGCCACCCAAAGCCCGGCCAGGGCTTAAGGAGGAACTAAGGGAGTGTCTTTGTCTCTGACTACATGTTCCCAGACAAGGCCGGACACCTGGTTTCCCAGCCTTGACAGCCTGCCTCTAAACAAAGAAAAATAGATACATTCTCATAACATGGATGCATTCTTATGACTTTTCACTTTCACTAAGGATTATATTTCACTTAAGCTACATCTTTCATTAATAATCATGCATATTCCACTAATAATCAGATACTAATATTATATAATGTGTGGTTGGAGGTTCATCTACAGGTCAACTTTAGTTCAGGGCTTATTGCTCAGGCCTCAGCAGTTCGAAGTTTTACACTCATGGATGACCTGTGCAATCATGTCCATGGTCAAACCCACCTCTTGGTCAGGTGCCCATCTATATGTGGCATCTCTGCCTTGATGACCTGATGTATTCTGGGCCCACCGAGCTAAAAATAATTCACCTTTATGCTGCCATTCCAGATCTACTTGAGACACTTGAATCTTAGCAGTTTGATGCACCTGCTGGTTGTTTTGCTGTTCCTCAGTGTCTCTGCTCTTGGGTACGTGGGCATCTACACAACGTACCTTCACAACCAGCTTCTCTAATCGGGTAGCAATATCCTGTCACAATTTGGCTGCCCAGATGGGTTTGCCTCTGCACTGCTAGTTGTTTTTCTTCCAGTGCTTCAGCCATCCCCACAGGGCATTTGCTACAATCCATGAGTCAGTATACAGGTAGAGTACTGGGCATTTGTCTCGCTCACCAATGTCTAGAGCCAGATGGATGGCTTTTATCTCTGCAAACTGACTCGACTCACTTTCTCCCTCAGCCGCTTCTGCAACTTGTCATGTAGGACTCCACACAGCAACTTTCCACCTTTGCTGTTTGCCTACAATACAACAAGACCCATCAGTGAACAAGGCATGATGCTTCTCATTTTCTGATAGTTTATTGTATGGTGCGGCCTCTTCAGCATGCATGACCTCCTCCTCTGGCAACATTCCAAAATCTTTGCCTTCTAGCCAGTCCATGATTACTTCCAAAATTCGTGGGTGATTAAGGTTCTTTATGCAGGCCCACTGAGTAATCAATGCAACCCACTTACTCCACTTAGCATCGGTTGCATGATGTGTAGAGGGGGTCTTCCCTTTAAACATCCAGTTCAACACTGGCAATCAGGGCACCAGGAGGAGCTGTGCCTCAGTGCCAATTACTTCTGAGGTAGCTCAAACTCCTTCATAGGCTGCCAGTAACTCTTTTTCAGTTGGAGTATAACAGTCCTCTGACCCTCAGTATCCCCAGCTCCAAAACCCCAGGGGTTGACCTCAAGTCTCCCCCAATGCCTTTTGCCAGAGGTTCCAGGTAGGACCATTCTCCCCAGCTGCAGTATAGAGGACGTTCTTTATATCTGGTCCCGTACAGACTGGTCCAAGGGCCACTGCATGAACTCTCTCCAGTTTAATTTGCTCAAAAGCCTGTTGTTGCTCAGGGCCCCATTCAAAGTCATTCTTCTTCCGAGTTACTTCGTAGATAGGGCTGACAATCTGACTGTAATGGGGAACGTGCATCCTCCAGAAGCCTACTATGCCTAGGAAAGCTCATGTCTCCTTTTTGTTAGTTGGCGGAGACAAGGCTGTTATTTTATTAATCATGTCCATTGGGATCAGATGGCAGCCATCTTGCCACTTAATCCCTAAAAACTGGATCTCTTTTACAGGTCCCTTGACCTTTCTGCATTTGATGGCAAAACCAGGTTCTAGAAGGATTTGGATTACTTTTTCCCCTTTTTCAAAAGCTTCTCCTGCTGTATTACCCCATACAACGATGTCATAAATGTATTGCAGGTGTTCTGGAGCTCCACCCTTCTCCAGTGAAGTCTGAATCAGTCCATGGCAAATTACAGAATCGTCTTGGTTGGAGAGAACCTTTAAGATCATCAAGGCCAACCATTAACCTAACACTACTAAGTCAACCACTAAACACTATCCCTTAACAGTATCCCTAAGCACTACATCTACTCATCTTTTAAATACCTCCAAGGATGGTGACTCCACCACCTCCCTTGGCAGCCTTTTCCAATGCTTGATAACCCTTTCCGTGAAGAAATTTTTCCTAATATCCAAACTAAACCCCCCCCGGTGCAACTTGAGGCCATATCCTCTCATCTTATCACTTGTTACCTGGGAGAAGAGACCAACACTCACCTTGCTACAACCTCCTTTCAGGTACTTGTATACAGCAATAAGGTCTCCCCTGAGCCTCCTTTTCTCTGGACTGAACACCACCAGTTCCCTCAGCCGCTCCTCATAAGTCTCATTCTCCAGACCCTTCAGCAGCTTTGTTGCCCTTCTTTGGACTCTCTCCAGCACCTCAATGTCTTCCTTGTAGTGAGGGGCCCAAAAATGAACACAGTATTCAAGGTGTGGCCTCACTAGTGCCGAGTACAGGGGGACAACAACGTCCCTTGTCCTGCTGGCCACACTATTTCTGATACAAGGCAGGATGCTGTTGGCCTTCTTGGCCACCTGGGCACACTGCTGGCTCATATTCAGCTGTCCATCCATCAACACCCCCAGGTCGTTTTCTGACAGGCAGCTTTCCAGCCACTCTTCCCCAAGCTTGTAGCGGTGCATGGGGTTGTTGTGCCCCCAAGTGCAGGACCCAACACTTAGCCTTCTTGAACCTCATGCAGTTGGCCCCGGCCCATCAATCCAGCCTGTCCAGATCCCTCTGCAGAGCCTTCCTACCCTCAAGCAGATCAACAATGCCGCCCAACTTAGTGTCATCTGCAAACTTACTGAGGGCGCACTCAATCCCCTTGTCAAGACCATTGATAAAGATATTGAACAGAACTGGCCCCAACACTGAGCCCTGGGGAGCACCACTTGTGACCAGCCGCCAACCAGACTTAGCTCCACTCACCACAACTCTTTGGGTCCAGCCATCCAGCCAGTATTTTACCCACCGAAGTGTACACCCATCCAAGCCCTAAGCAGCCAGTTTCTCCAGAAGAATGCTGTGGGAGACTGTGTCAAATTGTGGGGCTATGTTTCCACTCCTGGGGCAATAGAGTCCAAGTGTACTGGATGCACCTCCAGGTGAAAGCAAACTGTTGCCTACACTCTGCTGCTGAAGGAATAGAGAAAAATGCATTTGCAATATCAGTTGTGGCATACCACTTGGCTGCCTTTGACTCCAGTCAACATAATGGAGTTCTAACATGTCCGGTACAGCAGCACTCAGCAGTGGTGTGACTTCATTCAGGACACGATAGTCCACAGTTAGTCTCTACTCCCGATTAGACTTTCACAATGGCCATATGGGACTGTTGAAGGGTGAGCGCCTTTTCCTGACCACTCCTTGGTTCTCCAGTTGATGGATCAGCTCGGGGATGTGGATCAGGGAGTCTCTATCAGTGCAATATTGCCATCGGTAAACCATTGTAGTAGCAATGGGTACCTTTTGCTCCTCAACCGTCAGCAGCCCCACAATAGAAGGGTCCTCTGATAGACCAGGCAGAGTTGACAGCTGTCTAATTTCCCCCCCCTCCCCTGTCTCCACAGCTGCTACTCCAAAGACCCACCACTACCCCCTCAGGTCCTTGAAATACCCTCTCCTCAGGTATTCTATGCCAAGAATGCGTGGGGCATCTGGGCCAGTCACAATAGGGGGCATCTGCCACTCTGTCCCAGTCAGACTCACTTTAACTTCCAATACAGTCAGCTCTTGGGAGCCCCCTGTCACACCAGAGATACAAATCAATTCTGTCCCTTTATAGTTTGATGGTATTATGGTGCATTGTGCACCAGTGTCCACTAGAGCCCTATACTGCTGTATTTCTGATGTGCCAGGCCATCGAACCCACACAATCAAAAAACCACGGCTGTCCCTATCCTCCACCTGGCTGGAGGAAGGGCCCCTCTAATCCTGAACATAGTGTTCATTATCGACATCTTGGTTGGAGTAGCTCACATGGATTCGATCTCCATTATTCACATCTGGTAAATAGGGATCTGAAGCCCATCTATGCTGTCTGGAGAGCTTCCCACTGGAAGCTGGAGGAACAAGTCTCCTACAAGAAGCCCCATTCCTAATTGGTTCACCTTGTAACTCATGTACGTGTGTCTGTAAAGCCGAGGTAGGTTTTCCATCCCATTTCCTCATGTCTTCTCCATGGTTGCGCAGGAAAAACCACAGGGCACCTCATGATGTGTACCATCTCTCCTGAGTAGGTCTTGCAGGGGAACGCTGTCTCCTCATGGCAGACACATTCTTCAGTGCAGGCGGGGAACGGGGTCTGTCCTCCATCTGGGACAATTTGTCCAACACCTCACCAAGCAGTTCTGTGGATTTGTCAGATGTTTTTTCCACAGCTGAGATGCTGGCCCATGGGGAGGAAAAGAGATTGTCTGCATATTGCTGCATCCGATTATCTATGTTGCCCAGCACTGGTGCATCGGCATCTGCCCAGCTAAATAATGCTAACGTGTTGGCATATGACTGTGGCTTGGTATGTACCCACTTGCACCACATGGGTCCAGTAACTTTGAGTGCATGTGGATCTACTGGTGCCTGCAGGTCATCCAGGTCAACAAAAATCAGCTCCTACACAGCTGTTTCCCTGAGATTCTTAACCCCTCTCTCAATGGTTGTACACTTGCCTGGGTGGTATATAACATCATCCCTAGAGGGATACCTCTTTCTCATGTTTAATAGGAGTCACCTCCAGAGAGTTAGGGTCTGTGCACCTGTTGCAAGACCCCTATCAATACCCACTTCTCTAGCCCTTGGTCCCAGCTGCTTGGCCTCACTACCCTCTAACTTGAAGCCATGGGCTCCATTATTCCAGCAGCAGAGCAGACAAGTAACAAGCTACTTGCCTTCATGACAGCTGTAATCTTTACATATATCTCACAGCTCACTGAGAGATAGGGATCGAGTGGTTACCTCTGGCTCATCCTCCTGTGATGTCCCTGCTCTTTTTGTGGTTTTTGTGTTCTGTACAGGAGTGACTGATACTGGCACTGGTTGAGTCCCTAGGTTAGCTGCATTACCCATCACTGGGGGCTGATTAGCTGCAGCCCTTGTTGCCAAAGTCTGGGTAATCGCAGCAAGTGCTTCCTAGAGTTATCACAGTACCCAGTACAATAATTTGATTAGCCTCTGGGGTAGCTATGGTGCCTGCTGTAGGAACTGACAGGGTCTGAGTATCTACACTGCCAGTCATGGATGCTGGGTAGCTGCAGTGCCTGTCATAGGGGCTGGAGCTGCTGTAGTGCCTGGTGTAGGGCCCAGGGCTGCTGCAGGGCCCATGACAGTGGTTGCAGCAGCTGTGCTGTATCCACCCTTATACTGATGTTTTAGTCTAAGCAAGAGCAAGAACTGAAAGACATTCAAAAGGCCTAACAATATGAGCATGATGGTTGAAACATCCCAAGGGTGGTCAAAATTCTCAAAAGCCATTGAGATCAGCCTCAAGGGAAAAGGAAAGTACATATCACCCACTCCCATGCCATAGAAATCACAAATAGGCACCGTTACAAAAGAATTTATAATACCATAAACCAATGCCAAACCACATATCAGAGGGATACCTCTAAGTCTATGCCCAGAAGTGATAAATCACACAGAACCAGGAACAAACAGTGACAAAATCACACATTTGACTAGCCAGCCCAAAAGCAACTGCAAAACCAAACACCAGAGAATTCTACCCAGCTGCCCCACTACTGACAGCAACACAATGAATGCTTATAACAAAAGCAGTCAAATCTGTGAAAACTTTAACTCTCTAAGACTCTTAGATCAAAATTCTACAGCTCCTCCAGGTGATCTGTTTACATTAGGCACCAAATAATCTGTCTTCATTTAGCTTGCACCCAGGGCTAAACAAGAAACACTTTTTCTCTCACACAATGTTCCTCCCCCATCAAGAAAAGGAATTAGGAAAAGGAGGGAGACTTATGGGTTTGAAGCTAAACAGAAGTAATAAAAATAAAGAAACCAATATAAATGATAACACAAAAGTATACTGAGCTATAGAGAACTAGTAAGTTTCTCTAAGAACAGCAATAATACAGCTTTCCCTTTTGTAGTGAACTTGATGTTAATGATATAGAATACACCTGTGGGCCAGCCAGGGTCAGCTGCCCTGGGTTTAACTGCTAATGGCCTGATCACCATGGCTGGCCCACAAACTGAAACAAAAATCTAACAGAAACTTGATTCTATAAATTTTATCCCATGAAACCAGGATAGCTGGGTAAAAAACTGTCTGGATGGCTGTGCCCAAAGATTTGTGGTTGTGGGAATATAACGGAAGATTGGCGAGGAGGATTGTAAACACGCTCAAGTGACTTGCACCTGGGGTGTCGAAAAACACATATCATACTAGTAACTGTTGTTTAGTCTTGTGTGCTGGACAAGTAGAACATCTGTATTCAGATAACATAGGCCTGTGCTAAGACTCAGGGGCACCTAATTGTTTATGCCTGAGATTCCTGCCCTGCTGTGAGAAAGATCAAAGCACAGTGGAAAACTGCCGCCTGCAAGAAACCCCTAATATACAGGCGAAGGCAGCAGGCCCGGAATCTCTCGCTCTCTCTCTAGCAGGAACCGAGCTCCGCGGTGCCTGCGTCCCTGCTTGCGTGCCTTTGCCCCGGGTGCTGCTTCGGAGATCCCCCGGTTTGCGAGGTAACGGGAATAAATTTGCTCTTTGCATTTTATCCGTGGTTTTGTGGTTGTTCCTGTGTCCTGCTTGTGTCGGCTTACACAGTGGTGAATGGAGTTAAATCCAGTTGGTGGCCGGTCACAAGTGGTGCTCCCCAGGGCTCAGTGTTGGGGCCAGTTCTGTTCAATATCTTTATCAATGATCTGGATGAGGGGATCGAGTGCACCCTCAGTAAGTTTTCAGATGACATCAAGTTGGGCAGGAGTGTTGATCTGCTTGAGGGTAGGAAGGCTCTGCAGAGGGATCTGGAGAGGTTGGATTGATGGGCCGAGGCCAACTGTATAAGGTTCAACAAGGCTAAGTGTCAGGTCTTGCGCTTGGGACACAAGAACCCCATGCAACACTACAGGCTTGGGGAAGAGTGGCTGGAAAGCTGCCTGTCAGAAAAGGACCTGGGGGTGTTGATGGATGGACAGCTGAATATGAGCCAGCAGTGTGCCCAGGTGGCCAAGGCCAACAGCATCCTGCCTTGTATCAGAAACAGTGTGGCCAGCAGGACTAGGGAAGTGGTCGTCCCCCTGTACTCGGCACTAGTGAGGCCGAACCTCAAATACTGTGTTTGGTTTTGGGCCCCTCA
Source organism: Nyctibius grandis (assembly GCF_013368605.1). Classification (NCBI taxonomy): domain Eukaryota; kingdom Metazoa; phylum Chordata; class Aves; order Nyctibiiformes; family Nyctibiidae; genus Nyctibius; species Nyctibius grandis. Next base: position 1,848,115 of record NW_027167472.1, read on the forward strand.
CTACAAGAAAGACATTGAGGTGCTGGAGAGAGTCCAAATAAGGGCAACGAAGCTGGTGAAGGGTCTGGAGAACAAGTCTTATGAGGAGTGGCTGAGAGAACTGGGGTGGTTTAGTCTGGAAAAAAAGGAGGCTGAAGGGAGACCTTATCACTCTCTACAGCTCCCTGAAAGGAGGTTGTAGCAAGGTGAGTGTTGGTCTCTTCTCCCAGGTAACAAGTGATAAGATGAGAGGAAATGGTCTCAAGTTGCGCCAGGGGAGGTTGAGATTGGATATCAGGAAAAATTTCTTCACGGAAAGGGTTATCAGGCATTGGAACAGGCTGCCCAGGGAAGTGGTTGAGTCATCATCCCTGAAGGTATTTAGAAGATGTGTAGATGTGGTGCTTAGGGACATGGTTTAGTGGTGGACTTGGTAGTGTTAACGGTTGGACTCGATGATCTTAAAGGTCCTTTCCAACTGTCCTGGTTTCATTGGGATTTGGTTTCAGTTTGTGGCCAGCCATGGTGATCAAGGCCCTTAGCAGTTAAATCCAGGGCAGCTGACCCAGGCTGGCCCACAGGTATATTCTATATCATTAACACCAAGCTCACTATAAAAGGGAGGGCTTGCTGGGGAAGTGGAGAGCTCTTTTTGCTTTCTTCTGTGTGGTGTGTGTGTGGTTTTTTTTTGTTTGTTTGTTTTGTGTTTTTTTTTTTTTTTTTTTTTAAATTCCTGGTGGTTGTGATTCGTGGAGCAACTTGTTAGTGCTCTATAAATGAGTATAATTTTGTCTCTTTTGTGTTTTCCTTTATATTCATTTCTTTATTTCATTAAATCTGTTTAACTTCAACCCACCCGTCTCCCTCCTTTTCCCAATTCCCTTCCTCATTTGGGGAAGGGACATTGAGTGATAAAAAAACTGTTTATTGTTTAGTTCTGGGTCCAGGCTACACATAGACACCAACCAAAACAAATTCATGATTCTGATTAGTGTCTGTTAAAATTTGGTTCTTTTTAAACTGGGTATCTAAAATTAAGTGCTTAAAATCATGTTCTTAAATACCATGGTTCTTAAATATTCTGTATTGTGAAGTCATTCACTTCAATAGGAATTTTTGTATGCTTGGACTGTTTTTAAAAAAAAAAAAAAATCTATTTAGCTGCTTATATATAGTATGATGGTCAAACTGCATCCTTTGCCACAGGATGTCTCTAAACTGGTAATGATTGTTCCAAACACTTATTTAGCAATTGTAGCTTGTATTTTAAGCTACTTTATCATGCATGTGTCTTTTGCATGTGTGCATTTTGGTGGTGATTAAAGATCTGCCACTTTTGTTTTGCAGATTTTGTATTATTCCACTTTATGTCAGGGGGAACTTCCAGGAGGGTTTAGGAAGAAAAGTAGTTTAACATAGTTCATATATACTTATATGGATGCTTTCCAAATAATCTACGTTTTAAAATATCTGTCTCCTTGATTTGTCTACTTTTGTCTTTCAGGCAAAAATTCTAGCTAGTAACTATTTCAATCTGTTATAAGCATGGTGAAGGCAGATAGATTTTAGAGAAAGCAATCTGCCAATAACAGTCTGAAAAAGATATTTGAAGTTTCCCATTGAAGTGTTGCGCATTTAAATTTTTCCTGAACTGCAGAATATCAACATGGATAGAAATAATGAAATAAGCTTATACATAAGAAGTAGCCCAACAAAAGCTTTCACCACTCTAACTTCAAGAATGATATTTTTCATAAAAGTAGTGGCTTGAATGTGGAATTGGGTGGGAATGGGATTCTAGAGAGAAATCTAAGTTGTGTGGTAATTCACAAAAATTAACTATGGAAAGGTGTCCTTTATGGTTTCCAAGTGTAGTGATATCCTTCCTAAGACAACCCTTCTCAAGAAATTCAGTGTACAGATGTCCTTGGGTTTTCTTAACTTAGGTGGATTAATCTATTTCCTAACAGGATTTTTCATCTCTTCTAATAGCTAATTTTCTCTAGACTGAATCAATAAGCTTAAAAAGAATCATGGAATGTTTTACTACTCTTATATACAGGAGTTATATTACAGGAAGCTTCAGTTTTTAAGTGGTATTTTGAGATAACCAAGCGTTTCAACTAAGATATCCAGAAATCAGCTGGATCATTTAAAAACTGAAGTTATTTACTGGAGGTATGTTATTCTGTTTGAGCTCTCATGATTTAAGGTGTGAAGATAATATAATACTATTCCGTCACATTACTTTTAATTTATTTGATTTTTTTAAAAATTTCAGAATAATCTCTTAATCCTTTTAGTCTCAAGAGGAGTAAATCTTGTGTACATGGTACCTTGAGATAAAAACAGTGAGTTATTTACCTATCATTTTTCTTTCCTAAAAGTTCTCTGAACCTTTCTCCTGCACGTAAGAAATTCCTGCAAGATCTCATTCTCATTTTCCTTATCTTTTGATTCTATTTATAAGATGTATTTTCTTTTATTCTTTTTATTTACTTTTATTCTCTTGAAGTCAAGAAAGTGGCTATAGATAACCGTGTGTCTGAAGCATTGGCAGCTTGTGTGTCCCTGAAGTAGCCTTCAAAAAATCCTGAGGAAATTCCTACATAATCCCAAATTGAAAACAGACTCAGGAGTGGAATTCCGCTGATACTGTATTTATGGATGGCTTTTTCTCTTTTCACAGGTGAGTTGAGCCAATTATTACTTTCCATGTATTTCTGTCTAGCCAATTAATGGCACCTAGCTAACAGAAGCTCAATTATTATGAGAATCCAAACCTCCTTCTGACTCTGTATTCTCTAAACTATTTGTCCAGAGAAAGATTTTATTATCAGTTTGACATATTTAATCTGTAATCACATTCTTTTTGCATTTTGTCTCTTTTATTACATGTTAACTGATAAATCAACAGAGTACTCCACAGATTTTCTTGTGAAGCATGAGATGGTCTGTAGATAAATCGTTCTAACATTTAGACAACTGTAGTGGATTAGAACTTCTGTTTCTGGAAGAGCTCTTTCAGCTGTTGTTCACTTGTTGCTTCTTTCTGTTGCATCAGCTCCCTGGTTCCTTTGGTCTCTCCCCAGCCATCTGGCTTTGAGACTGAAGGACAATATTCAGATTCTCCCAGTATTCTTTTCTTGCCCTAAAGAAAGAAAAGGAAATATTACAAAACTTTCAGGAATTAATTCAGACCAAATCCTCATTTTGAAGAGGAATAAGAATTTTTGGAGCTCTCCTACTGCCCCTTCACCCCTTTCACTGATCCCAGATCAGATTTAATTCTTCAAAATTATTAAACACAGAATGTTTACAGTTATATTTAGACCTCCATATTGGTTAAGCCAGTCTACTGCATGGACCAGCATAAGCCTTTGCAAGGACTACGTTGGTGTGCTTTACAGTTCAGAGTACCTTGCTGTGACCCAGGGTTTGGTATGCATGCCCAAGCTATTGCCCCAGCTGCTATGTTTCTCAGAAGCTTCTGGCAAAAATACTCTTTCAGGAGCCAGCTCCTCACCTATTGCTCAGAGGTGATGAGGGATTGGACTGGGCTGCTGGCAGCCCTGACATTGAAGGAATGGAGCTATGTCCTTGAAACGGTTAAAAATGAGAGTGAAGAGGAATTTAGCAAGAAAACAGGATGTGAGAAAAACAAGATACGGAGTGACATTCCACGGTGGTCAAATAAAGACAGGAGACAGAAGGATAGTTCCAAGCAGGCAGCAAAGCAAGAACGAAAGCAAAAAGAGCGCCTGCGTTTATTTTGCTCCATTTTTTTATATCTTCCCCCTCTAGCTGGCTAGCTTTATGATTGGTTGCGCTCGCTGTTCACGCGCCCGACCACAACCGCTGATTGGCCGTCACGCGCCGGTCACGAGTCCGTGGTTGGCAGCTGGAATGTCACTCAGTATCTTGTTTTTCTCACATCCTGTTTTCTTGCTAAATTCATCTTCACTCTCAGGTTTAACCGTTTCAAGGACATAGCTCCGTTCCTTCACGGTCAGGGCCACCAGCAGCCCAGTCCAATCCCTCAGATGACTTAGGTTGCATCTCAGCCATCCTTTCTTTTGAACCCCTTTCCCTGTTGCAGGTTGTGGTGAGCAGTGTGGAGGGATACCAGAGCTGAGAGGAAAGATGTGTGGAAGGAAAGGAATAGAAAGTGAAAAGAACAAGGAAAAGCACACCTCAAAGGGAAGGAGGCACAAGAGTTGCAGAACTGGAAAGAAAAGACCAGGGACTGGAGAAGAAACTTGAAGGAATAAAAATACAGGAATAAAAATCCTCCCACTTCTTTATGCACATCTGCAGGAGATGAACCAGCTTGGTTATGAGGAGAGTGCAGCATGATGTCTGGGCACTGAACACTCTGCTGGGCAAAGATGCCGTGGTGAGGTAGTAAGGCTCCAACACCACAGCAGAGAGGTGGGATTCTTCTCCCTACATCCTGTCCCAGAAATGCCTAATATGCAAGAAGGTGATGCAAAGCAGATCTGCTCAAAGTCCAGTGAGTAGTTAAAGAGACAGGTTTGGAAAAATAAAAAACAGAAGGAAAAAAATGAAATGCTCTTAAACAGAAAATTATTGGTCTCTGAGGGAAAGAATGGGCAAAGGAAAAATAGATGGTCTAATAGCTTAATCTGGTTTTCCTTCTGATATCTCAGAAAGCTGTTTAAATAAAAGTAAGTTTGTGTACAGTTCTGCAGCTGTGAGAGAAAGCATCAGAAGCACCAATTCATGATTTCTTCTCTCTCATATATCATTAAAAAGCTAATGCAAAATTGATACAAAAAGAGCAACAGTAAGAATGCAGCATCTTGCACTCAGTTTATACCTGTATAAGCAACTAAACTTCAGAACAGTATAGGGTGTTTCCCTGTCTTCTTCATCACCCACCCTGTCACAATCAGTCCTTGTGCTTCAGGAGCATAAGGACAGCACCAGCCTAACCTCTCTGAAGAAACATGGATAGACTCTGCCATAAGAACTGGCCACATGTGGTGAAACATGGTGACTGAAAACAAGCAGTATGCTATAAAAAGAAGTTGCCACATAGATCACATTTTGTGTTGCCCCCCCCCATGACAGACAGGGTTTGTATGCCTTAAACAACTTGTTTGACAACTCTGGCTGGAGGAGGGGATGGGTGCTACAGAGGCCTGGAAGTCTGGCAAGAGATAAGGGCCTTGGGAACAGAACAATACCTTTCTTATGCCTTAATTGGTGTGATTTACAACTCTGGCTAGAGGAAGGGATAAGTCCTGTGGAGGCCGGATGGTATCTTTTCCTTGGGGCCAGCCTACATGTGCAACAACTTTGCAAGGCATCAACCACGCTTGTACAGAAGCGGGGTCATACAGCAGACACCACAACTAGGGGTGATCACGACCACCAGACACCCCTTGGGGGACCACCTACTCATTTTGAGAACAATCTAGGACTACAATGCGCAGGCGTTCCAATTAGCATGAGAAGCGAGCAGAGGAGGGGAGGCAAGAGGGATGTTATCACCCTCTCCTATCTCGCATGCAAATGACCTAAAGTATTTAGACCTTCTCTTGGGATGCTGGTGCTCACTCCTGCCTGCCACCTGAGGACCGATACTGCAAGCGATTTACCGGAGGAGCAACTCTGCAAGCAATTTACCAACTCTACGAACAACTTACATTGCTGGATCCAAGGGTGGTGATCTCTCTTTTCCTCTCTCTCATAGTCTCTATCCTATTTCTCTTTTTCCTTTTCTTTTCCTCTCTTTTCTTAATGCCTTTAGAAAGCCAAGACACTTACGACCATGCCACTTTCCCTGTATTAATAAATTGTTCTTAATTTCATACCAGTTATTTGGTGTTGTTTCACCTTTCCAGATTTTGCTCACCACCTACACAGCTGTCAAGCTTGAAGGAGTCACTCCGTGGATGCATCACAGCAGGATGAAACCAGCTTCATCACCAGAATGGAATATAAAACAAGAGGGACCTTTACGTTTAAGATTAACTCGGGGATCAAAAGGTTCTGGGTTATCTCCCTTGCAGTGATGTTCGGAAATGCAGAAATTGATACAGATGGAGAGGCCAATACAGACATAAATGAGAACTTAATTCTAACTCTGATACAAGGGTTTGGTAGAATACGCAATCTTACTAGTGTAACAGCATGAATCCCAATTCCTCATTCAGCCAGTCAGCCTATCCCCTGGGGTCACAACTTGAATGGGGATTTCAAAGTTTTCTTTTACCAGGACTGATGGCTTTAGAAAATCGGATGCTAATAGAAAATCTAACGTGGCAAGTAGAATCTTTATCAAGAGCCACTCAAAAGGGATTCCAAATTGTTAACAAACAGATCCAAGCCAATACTAAAATGACTCTGCAAAATAGACTGGCCTTAGACTTGCTATTAGTCAAAGAACAAGGAGTGTGTGGATATCTGAAGTTAGACAAAGAGCACTGCTGCATCCACATCCCAAACATCACTGATAACCTGCAAGAGCAATTGGATAAAATGAAGAGAGTAGCAAAAGACAGCAGGGCAATCAGGGATGCAGCAGAAAATAGTTGGCTCAACAAAATCCTGCAAGAATTAGGTGGATTGTCTCTAAAAGGATGGTTAGCCGCATTATTAGAGGGAATAGTTTATGTAGTTGTTATTATAGTTATTATAGGGATCTGCGTAGGTTGTGTTAAGAGAATCATTGAGAAAAGTATATGGAAGTAGTGAGATAATAAATCTAACTACTTCCAAAGGGGGGAATTGATACCAGACGGTTCAATTTAGCAACGGTTTAGCAAGAGTAGGCCTCAGAGTAGGCTCTAAAGGCCTGCTACTGTGTTACCTTTACACAGAACAAACTTTCCTGTCAATAATTTTCCTTTTAGCTAGAATAATAACAATAGGTTCTGAAGCAAACTACATGTTTTGTAGATAGAGTTTGTTTATGGGATTGATAACAAGGTTCTAGTAAACAATGATTCATGCTGTTTGCGCTTAGTCCCAGAAAAACAAAGGTCTCTGCTAATTATATAAGGCCAAAAGACAAAACAAAACTGTAGAGAACAACTTTGTGATGTCTAAATTAACTTGATTCATAAACTCTTGTGTCAGAGGAGAGATAAGTTCAAAACGATATCTTCTTCTTGAGAACACATGTACTTGTAAACAAGAAGGCCTCGACCACGCTTGCGCACAAGCACGATTAAAGGGGGATTGGGACCACCAGCGACCCCCAGAGACCACCCAAGACCCCTTCCCCAATTTAGTACGCATGCGTAAAGACATTACGTAATGCATTACATAACATATTATGCATAAGTTTTTTTTCTGGAATGCGTGGGCTTTTCTCGGGATTATGTATATAAGGAGCAAGCTTTTGTTCTTAGGTGTGCATGCTAGGAGGAGAGATCCCCCATGCACCCAGCACTGCAATAAACCAATGTCGGCTTTCTAAACTATCATTTGGTTTGGAGAGTTTTCTTGGTTACTATTTTCCGGTAACACTCTGAGGGATAATGATGAATTCAAAAAATGGGACCCCCCTGGGGGAGTCCGATATGCATTGTAGTCCTCTCCTAGAGAAACTGGAGAGCTACAACGCTTGTCCTTCCCCTCCCGGTATGACTTGGGCACATAATAATTGGCATGATCCCCAGGCTGTAGTGGACCGGATTACGGTCTTGACGAAGGAATGAAAATTCAAGCTTGGAAAAGGGAAAGCGCTGGTCTGTGGTGTTCTGGGTGCCACTCTGATGGCTGCCCAAAAGCAGAGATAAACAAATCAGCAAAAAGAGCATAAAACAGTTAAATCCTTACAAGATCTGATCAAAGGCATACAGGAACAGTTAGAAAGTGAAAGAGAGCAATTAGCTGCTGAAAGGGCAATTAACTGCCGGCTTCACACCTCCTTAGCGGAATCCTTTGAACGAGAAAAACTTCTCAGGGAGGAGTTAGAACATAAGGAGTGGGAATCATCCTCCTGGAGGGAGCCAGAATTTACACAATTGACTCAAACTGATACCCCAAGAGAAAAATACCCTCTGTATCCCTCCGGGGAGTTGGATGAACTAAGGAGGAGGCTTTACCCGGAAAAAAAGGGAAGTACTATTGCACCCCTTGATTAAAACTGAGACAATGAATGACTGGCAGTGGGGAGCACAACAAGTCACCACTAGTACGATTCCCTACTCCCCTACAGAATTGGCAAAAATTCAGGAAAAATATTCCCGGGGACCCCAAGAAACAGAAACTGAGTATGTCTGGAGAATGTCTCTCATGGTGCGGGGGGGAGACCGCATCTTGCTGAGTGAGGAGGAGGCGAGAGGATATTGGGGACCAGGAATCTTTTTAACCACGAATGATAACAGAGAACCGTGGTCCCTAACTGAAAGAGTGGCTTACTGGGCTGGAGGATTGGACCCGATGGAAAAGTGAGACCCCTTTTCCATCAGAACACCTACAGCGAGCCATAGTTTGGAAAGTGTCCAAAAGACTGCTTGCCTCCATCTGATGCACGATTGTATGCTAGTGCCGCAACAACCCTCTCCCATGCAACATGCAGCAGACCCTGATAGGTTCTATCATTTAATTAGGGGACTGTCTGATGTCTTGAAGTTATATGCAGGACAATTACAGGATAGGTTGAGGGCCCTGAGACCCCGTAGGAGGGGCGGTGAGCCAGAAATGACTTGGGGGGATGTCGCTCAGGAATTAATGAGTTACGGGAGAAGGATGGGAATTGATCCCCAAGGCAGCATTAAGTCAAAAGCGGATATCAGGAGGGTGGGAGAAGACCGGAGAAAAGGTACAACACCAATGCAAAACAGTCACCCTCCCTCGGTATCCTGCCCCCTCAAATATAAGAGACACAGCTTGTGGGCAGAGGGGATCTCGAAGGGAATTCCTAGAGAAGTAATGGATGGGTTACCTACCAGCAATTTGGAAAGCTTAATACGTAGCTGGGATAGGGTTAAGGGACAGGAGCCACCCCCAGGAGGTAATCGCCCTGAGGGACCCGGTGACCTGACCCCTTCCGCCCCTCCCAAACCAAGACCTACTGATTTAACGGTTTCGGGGTCAGGAAACCTGTGGCGCCATCCCCAGTAAGTGGGCCGGGGGTCGGCCAATGGATACATATGAGAAGGCTCACCGAGGTAATCCTGCTCCAGCAGGGGGATTGGACTAGATGATCTTTCGAGGTCCCTTCCAATCCCTAACATTCTGTGATTCTGTGAATAAGTAAGGAGATATGATAATCACCTTTCCCCTTGGCCCTTTTAAAACTCCTGTTACCTTTGTTGTGGACACTGGGGCACAAATGTCAGCACTCCAAACAGAGGTTGCCACCCGTAATGGCATTTTCCCAGATAAGAAGGTAATCTGGGTCACAGATGCCTTTGGCAATTCGCAACCCCAATCCACAGCTCGGGTAAAGTGTTGGTTACCTGGTGATGAGACAGCTACAGAAACTATCATGATTTTAGAACACCTACCAGTCAATATTCTGGGACTTGATCTGCTTAAGGGACGTGCCTGGGTGGACGCAAGGGGAAGAGAGTGGGTATTTGGACTTCCACCCCTTTCTGTTCACCTGTTACAGACTGCCCTTAACCTACCCCCTTCCAAAATAACAAATGTTAAGCCATATCCCCTTCCTCTGGGAGCACGTGAGGGAATTACCCCTGTAATAGCAGAATTATGAGAACAAGCGATAATCATCCCCATGCACTCCCCGTATAATTCTTCAGTGTGGCCAATCAGTAAGCCTAATGGGAAGTGGCGACTAACAATTGATTATCATCGCCTCAATGCCAATACTGGCCCATTAACTGCTGCAGTGCCCAACATATCTGAATTGATTGCAACTATCCAAGAACAAGCACATCAAATTCTTGCAACTATTGATGTGAAAGACATGTTTTCTATGGTTCCCTTGCAGAAGACAGACAGGGATCAGTTTGCCTTCACATGGGAGGGTGAGCAATATACTTTTACCCATCTCCCTCAAGGATACCGACACTCTCCTACTTTAGCCCACCACACACTGGCACAAGAATTGGCACAGATCACTCCAAAAGAGGGGATTAAAATATACCAATATATTGATGATGTACTGATTGGTGGTTCCGATGCTGCTGCTGTAAAACAAACCCAAACTGAGATTATTGATCATTTGGAGAAGTTGGGGCTCCAAATCCCAGCAGAAAAAAATACAGCTCCTCTCCTCCGAGGTTAAGTTCCTTGGTATCTGGTGGAAGGGAGGAGCAGTATGCATCCCAACAGAAACATTGACCACCCTGGAACAAGTAGGAATGCCTGAGAATAAAAAGGAATTACAACATGCTTTAGGCTTGCTAGTCTTTTGGAGAAAACACATTCCAGATTTCTCCATCATTGCTCATCCTTTATATGATCTGACACGGAAAAGGACAACCTGGGAGCGGACTCGTGTCCACGAGGAAGCTTTAAAACTGCTAATCTTTGAAGCTAGCGTGTATCAAACTTTGGGACCAATACATCCCACAGATCCATTCCAAATTGAATGGGGATTTGCTATCCATGGTTTATCAATACATATGTGGCAGCGAGGACCCGAGGGTCCTACTCGCCCAATTGGGTTCTACTTACGCAGCTTCAAAGATGCAGAGAAACATTACTCAGTGTGGGAAAAGGGGCTCTTTGTGGTTAGCCTTGCCTTACAGGAAGCAGAGAAAACCATCCGGCAACAACCCATCACCTTGCGTGGACCTTTTAAGGTCTTGAAGCCAGTGCTAACTGGAACCCCTCCTCCTGCAGGAGTAGCTCAAAGGGAAACAGTCCGAAAATGGTATGCACAAATAGATCATTACTGTCACATCTATCAGGTAACCGAAGGAGCCCCTAAGGTGCTCCAAATACAAGAACCACCTGCTAATCAGCCAGATCAAAACCCCCCTCCATCTTGCATAAAACCCACACCTCCTTTGGAAACCCAAGCAGGAGGGGAAAACCTGGAAGTACCGAGTGGTAGCACTACATGTTGACTCGGGAGATCGGGTGACAACAGAAGGGGAAGGGAGTGCCCAGGTGGGGGAACTGATAGCAGTGTGGAGTGTGTTTATCAGGGAGGCAGGCACAGGAGAGAGTGCGTATATTTACACAGACTCTTACGCTGTGTTCAAGGGATGTACTGAATGGCTCCCCTTCTGGGAGCAAAATGAATGGGAAGTTAATCGAGTACTAGTATGGCAAAGAGAAAAGTGGGAAGAGATCCTGAATATCGCCAAGAAGGGATGCTTTTTAGTGGTATGGGTTGCAGCACATCAGAGGGGAAACCACCCAGCCCATCTTTTGAACAATCAAGTAGACTCACTGACCCGATTAGTTAAAGTGACAGTGACGGGAGAAGGAGAAAAATGGGATCGACTGTTAGAATGGTTGCATGTGAAGAGAGGCCACTTTGGGAGCAAAGATCTATTTAAGGAAGCCGGTAGTAGAGGCTGGCCTGTTACTTGGGAATCATGCAACACTATTGTTTCTGCTTGTGGTCAGTGTAGAATCTGGTTAGAATGACATCCACTACAAGAACCCCCCCCTCCGTCTACGGAGGGCAGAGGCCTTTGGGAAACACGGCAGGTAGACTATATAGGGCCTTTCAGGAAATCAGAGGGAAAACAATATGTCTTGGCTGGAGGAGAAGAGTGAAATTAGGCCTGGTAACATTACACATCGCAACTGACAAATTAGCATTTTTGGGTATTTCGGGGGGTTTTTCCCATGTCTCATAGATGGGACCCCTCACCAGAGGCTTAGTCTTCCATTCTGCCCACTCACTTACAGGTTTATCGTTTTTAGTTACAATACTCCAATTTTGTGCTAAAAACATGATAGAAGTGGCATTGCTCATGTTAAGGATAAATGATAGATTCACCGGTATCATGAAAAACCTCAATCCCCCTCCAAAGGGCTGGAGAAACCAGGACCCTACCTGCAATATGTCTCCTGTACCTCAAATAACCATTTTAAATTTTATAGACCCTTAAGAGGCATCAATTTGTTTTGGAAAACATAACCTAGAAGATGCACGTCCTAAGCAATTGGACCAGATATGCTTTTGGAGATTTGAATCAGCAAGTATAACAAGTCTCTAAAATGACCCGTCAAAATAGGTTAGCACTAAACACGTTATTGTTAAAGGAGAATGGAGTATGTGGAAAGTTAAACCTCACCGAAGGAGAATGTTGTGTTACGATCCACAACGCCTCTACCTCTATAGACGAAACTTGTGCAAAGATGAAGATGATTGCGGACCAAACGGCTGAATTATTCCAATCAATGTAATCAAAGGACTGGTTTGATGGACTGGCTCCTGGATCCTGGATCACATCCATATTAAAATCTCTGGGACTCACAGGGTGGGGAAAATGGCTGACACAAATGGGAATCACTTAGTTGATTGGGATTGTATTGATGATGCTAGGCATAGCTATTGTGCGATGTATGATCACTCCATTACTGTCTTCTATCTCTTCTCTTTCCTCTCCCTCTATCCACTATGTAAATGTCACCACTATCACAGAATCAACCAGGTTGGAAGAGACCTTTGGGATCATCGAGTCCAACCATTGCCCTGACACCACCCTGTCAACTAGACCATGGCACTAAGTGCCATGTCCAGTCTTTTCTTAAACACATCCAGAGATGGTGACTCCACCACCTCCCTGGGCAGCCCATTCCAATGTCTAATAACCCTTTCTGAAAAGAAATTCTTCCTAATGTCCAACCTGAACCTCCCCTGGCAAAGCTTGAGGCTGTGTCCTCTTGTCCTATCGCTAGTTGCCCGGGAGAAGAGGCCAACTCCCACTTCACTACAACCTCCCTTCAGATAGTTGTACACTGCAATAAGGTCACCTCTGAGCCTCCTCTTCTCCAGGCTAAACCACCCCAGCTCCCTCAGCCGTTCCTCGTAGGTCAGACCCTCCAGACCCTTCACCAGCTTGGTCGCCCTCCTCTGGACTCACTCCAACACCTCAACATCTTTCTTGAAGTGCGGGGCCCAGAACTGGACACAGTACTCAAGATGCGGCCTCACCAGTGCTGAGTACAGAGGGACGATCACTACCCTAGACCGGCTGGCTACACTATTCCTAATAGAGGCCAGGATGCCATTGGCCTTCTTGGCCACCTGGGCACACTGCTGGCTCACGTTTAGCCGGCTGTCCATCAGCACCCCCAGGTCTCTTTCCACCAGGCCGCTTTCTAACCACTCTTCCCCCAGCCTGTAGCGCTGCATGGGGTTGTTGTGGCCAAAGTGTAAGACCCGGCACTTGTTCTTGTTGAACCTCATGCCGTTGGTCTCGGCCCATCTATCTAACCTGTCCAGATCCCTCTGTAGGGCCTTCCTACCCTCCAGCAGATTGACACTCCCACCCAGCTTGGTGTCATCTGCAAATTTGCTGGGGGTGCACTCAATCCCTACATCTAGATCATCTATAAAGATATTGAACAGCACCGGCCCCAGAACTGAGCCCTGGGGAACACCGCTAGTGACCGGCCGCCAGTTGGACTTTGCTCCATTCACCTCCACTCTCTGGGCTCGGCCATCCAGCCAGTTTTTAACCCATCGAAGAGTCCACCCATCCAAGCCCCGGGCAGCCAGTTTGTCTAGGAGGATGCTGTGGGAGACAGTGTCGAATGCCTTACTGAAGTCTAGATAGACTACATCCACAGCCCTGCCCTCATCTACTAAGCAGGTCACTTTGTCATAGAAGGAGACCAGGTTGGTCAAGCAGGACCTGCCTTTCATGAATCCATGTTGGCTGGCCCCGATGCCCCGATTGTCCTGCATGTGCCGTGTAATGGCACTCAGGATGATCTGTTCCATCACCTTGCCTGGCACCGAGGTCAGGCTGACAGGCCTATAGTTCCCTGGATCATCCTTCCGACCCTTCTTGTAGATGGGCGTTACATTTGACTAGTTTCCAGTCAGCTGGAACTTCTCCAGTTAACCAGGACTGCCCGTAGATAAGAGAGAGTGGTTTGGCAAGTTCATTTGCCAGTTCCTTCATTACTCTGGGGTGAATCCCATCCGGGCCCATAGCCTTGTGGGTGTCCAACTGGCACAGCAGGTCACTAACCATCTCCTCCTGGATTACGGGAGGTTCACACAGCCCCCCGTCCCTAACTTCAGGCTCTGGGGGCCAAATCTCCTGAGGACAACTGGTCTTGACATTAAAGACCGAGGCAAAGAAGGCATTGAGCACCTCTGCCTTTTCCTCATCCCCTGACACTACACTACCCTCCTCATTCAGCAAGTGGTGGAGGCTCTCCTTGAGCCTCCTTTTGCTGTTGATGTATTTGTAAAAGCTTTTTTTGTTATCTTTGACTGTAGCAGCCAAATCAAGCTCTAATTGAGCTTTGGCCCTTCTAATCTTCTCCCTACACGACCTGGCCACGTCCCTATAGACCTCCCAAGTTACCTGACCCTTCTTTCAGAGCAAGTAGGCTCTCTTTTTTTCCTTAAGATCTAGCCTAAGTTCTCTGTTTAACCAGGCCGGTCTTTTTCCCCGACGGCTTGTCTTCCTACACACTGGGACAGCCTGCTCCTGAATATTTAACAATTCCCTTTTGAAGCATGTCCAGCCTTCCTGGACTCCTTTGCCCTTCAGGACCGACTCCCAAGGGACTCGGTCCACCAACCTCTTAAACCGGCTAAAGTCTGCCCTGCGGAAATCTAAGGCAGAAGTTCTGCTCTTGCCCCTCCTTACTTCCCCCACTATCGAAAACTCTAACATTTTGTGGTCGCTATTCCCAAGATGGCCACCGACCCTCACATCTCCCACTAGTCCTTCTCTGTTCACAAACAACAGGTCAAGCAGGGCCCCTCCTCTAGTGGGCTCATTTACCACTTGCATGAGGAAGTTGTCCTCCACACATTCGAGGAACCTCCTAGATTGCTTCCTCTCTGCCATGTTGTATTTCCAGCAGACATCTGGCAAGTTGAAGTCGCCCATGAGTACAAGTGCCAGTGACCACGTGGCTTCTGACAGCCGCTTGTAAAACGCCTCTTCCGCCTGCTCATCCTGGTTGGGTGATCTATAACAGACTCCCACCGTAACACCCGCCCTGCCGACCTTCCCCCTGATCTTTACCCATAGACATTCAACCTCGTCGTCCTCATCATCTTCCTCAATTTCGACACAGTCCAAGCACTCCCTAACATACAGCGCTACCCCACCGCCTCTCCTGCTTCGCCTGTCCCTCTTAAAGAGCTTATAGCCATCCATAGCAGCACTCCAGTCATGAGAGTCATCCCACCACGTTTCTGTGATGGCAACCACATCATAACCTTCCTGCTGTACAGTGGATGCTAGCTCTTCCTGTTTGTTGCCCATACTGCGTGCATTGGTGTAAATGCACTTCAGCTGGGCTAGCGGCCTTGCCCCCAACGCAGGCCTGTCGCCCCTAGGTTCATTTGCAGTTGCCCTGGTCTTATCCCCCTCCCCCATCAAACCTAGTTTAAAGACCTCTTAACCAGCCCTGCCAACTTCTGGGCCATAACCCTTTTCCCCTTCTGACTCAGCTGTTCCCCATCCGGCCTAAGCAGGCCCAGTGCCATGAAAGCCACCCCGTGGTCAAAGAACCCAAAATCCCACCTACGGCACCAGTCTCTTAGCCACATGTTAACCTGTTGTATTTTCATCGTCTTAGAGATTGAAATTTTCATCAACTTCTAATGAGAAGATTGTAATGTGCTCCTAGATTTAGCCCCTATATACATATACTCTTCAGATAATTGGATATGCTTTGACTGACCAGGACATTTCTGTCTAAAACACTGTCCTTGCTTAACTGGTGACATTTGAGAGCAATTGCAGTAACACAGAAAACTGGAAAAAGTTCTAAATATAAATAAATACTGCTGGTATCTATATACTGGAGTTTGCCAATAGACCATAGCCAATGATTTTCTAGAAACTGAGATCTTGTTGGTCTGTACAGAGGTTATGTACACTTCGAATATCTAAATGCCTCTTTGTGCATATTGCCTTCCACAAAAATCAGAGTTAATTAGGTCAGTTGAACAATGATTTACCAAACTGCTTATCTGCCATCAAGTGATCAGTTGCTCCTTCTGGGTATTGAAAACATTCACAGAACCAGGCTTCTCCAATTGACTCATTAAATTTCTGAAAACTGACATCTCATACGGTTTGCTTATAACATACAAGTCAAGAACCATAACAAACCAAAGAGTGAATCCTTCAATTCACTTGATTACTTACTGCATCTGTTATATCATTTTTGCTTGCAATCAGAGGAATTATATGAAGGAATGAATAGGATAAATGAGTTCCTGACATTTTTAAACATTACAGAATATTTTCAGAAACTAGACATGTTATTATCATCTAATGAATGCCTCAGGCTCATGCTTTATTCTTTTTCCTTCATTTATGTAGAGAGAGGAATTTTTTTAAAAAAAGATCTTCCTGAAAATCACATCTATCTCTTTTTTCTTTTTTTTTTCTAAAAATTCAAGTTTCAGTTGTTTTAATACCTTATTTTATAGGCTGATCTTGAAAAGAAGAATGTATGATACCTGAAAATGAAGGCATTTTTCTAATCAATTTTAAAATGTTTAGGCTGATTTTGTCCTCTTATCTTAAGAGGATGTGACCTTCTACATCCCAGGTGGACATAAGCCACAAATACACAAGCCTTATATACACATAAAGTGGCTGAATCTTTCAGTCTTTGTAGAATTTCTCCTGAGCATATGAGTGATGAATCCATCTCCAAACTGCTAATCCATTTGTAAGCAATATCAAAGAACATATTCCCTCTTCTGGTTTCTCTCTGTCCTGGTTTGGCCTAAACCAGGCCGATTTTCCTTTCAGTGATTTTTACTTTCAGCTAAGTCTCCTCTAAGTAACTGCACTTTCTGAAACTAACTGCATGTTTGCAGACAGTGTCTGCCTCCAGGACTGATAACGCCCGAAGTTTGTAGTTATCGCTGAGGCACCGGTAGGGATGTTGTGCAGTAAGGCTCTTGCTGTACTTATTCTTAGAGAAACCAAGGTCACTGCTGAATTCCTCACTGCTTACAAGTGAAGAGCCGAAGGGGGGTTGCAGCTGCAGCGGGGAGCAGACAGGGCAGGTGACCCAAAATTGACCAACGAGGGTATTCCATCCCACACACGTCATTCTCGGTATAAAGCGGGGGGATCACGAGGGTCTCGCTCTCTTTCTGCTATGGCCGGTGTCCAAGGAGGACTCCATCTGTTTTCCTGCTGCCCCCGATCCCGATCCGTGCATCCCTGAATCCAGCTCTCAACTGTCGCTAGGCCCAGCCTGGGCCTTCCCGGAGCCTGCCCTGCAGTGCCGGTGGTGACGTGGCTGACTTCAGGGGAGCTCGATCTTGGTTTTGTATATATATTTGTATATATTTGATTATCTCTATTATTGTTATTATACTCTTTTTCATTATTATAGTTTATTAAAACTGTTTTAACTTTCCAACCCGGAAGTCTCTCTCCCTTTTTCCCTTTCCCTTTCCCTTTGGGGGGAGGGGGGGGGATAACAGAGGGCATCTGCCACAGGTTTAATAGCTGGCCCAGCTTTAAACCGTGACAGATTATTTTATAGCTCAGTCGGTAGAGCATGGGACTCTTAATCCCAGGGTCGTGGGTTCGAACCCCACGTTGGGCGCCAATAAATCTGTCACGGTTTATCCAACAGGTAGGAAGTCAAGGAAGGGTACCAGGAGACCTGCATGGTTAAACAGGGAACTGCTGGGCAAGCTCAAGTGGAAGAAGAGGGTGTACAGATCATGGAAGGAGGGGCTGGCCACTTGGGAGGAATATAAGTCTGTTGTCAGAGGATGTAGGGAGGCAACTAGGAAAGCTAAGGCCTCCTTGGAATTAAACCTTGCAAGAGAGGTCAAGGACAACAGAAAGGGCTTCTTCAAATACATTGCAGGTAAAACCAACACTAGAGGCAATGTAGGCCTACTGGTGAATGAGGTGGGTGCCCTGGAGACAGAGGACAAAAAGAAGGCGGAGTTACTGAATGCCTTCTTTGCGTCTGTCTATATTGCTGGAGGCTGCCCTGAGGAGCCCCGACCCCTGAGGCCCCAGAAGAAGTCAGGATAGAGGAGGAATCTGTCTTGGTTGATGAGGGCTGGGTCAGGGACCAATTAAGCAACCTGGACATCCATAAATCCATGGGCCCTGATGGGATGCACCCGCGGGTGCTGAGGGAGCTGGCGGAAGTCATTGCTAGGCCACTCTCCATCATCTTTGCTAAGTCGTGGGCAATGGGAGAGGTGCCTGAGGACTGGAGGAAAGCGAATGTCGCTCCAGTCTTCAAAAAGGGCAAGAAGGAGGACCCGGGTAACTATAGACCGGTCACCTTCACCTCCATCCCTGGAAAGGTAATGGAACAACTTGTCCTTGGTGCTGTCTCTAGGCACATCAAGGATAGGAGGATCATTAGGGGCAGTCAACATGGCTTCACCAAGGGGAAGTCATGCTTAGCCAACTTGATAGCCTTTTATGAGGACATAACCCAGTGGACAGATGATGGTAAAGCTGTGGATGTGGTCTATCTCAATTTCAGTAAAGCATTTGACACGGTCTCCCACAGCATCCTTGCAGCTAAACTGAGGAAGTGTGGTCTGGATGATCAGGTAGTGAGGTGGATTGTGAATTGGCTGAAGGAAAGAAGCCAGAGAGTGGTGGTCAATGGGACAGAGTCCAGTTGGAGGCCTGTATCTAGTGGAGTCCCTCAAGGGTCAGTACTGGGACCAGTACTATTCACTGTATTCATTAATGACTTGGATGAGGGAATAGAGTGCACTGTCAGCAAGTTCGCTGATGACACCAAACTGGGAGGAGTGGCTGACATACCAGAAGGCTGTGCTGCCATTCAGAGAGACCTAGACAGGCTGGAGAGTTGGGCGGGGAGAAATTTAATGAAATATAACAAGGGCAAGTGTAGAGTCCTGCATCTGGGCAAGAACAACCCCATGTATGAGTACAAGTTGGGGACAGACCTGTTAGAGAGCAGCGTAGGGGAAAGGGACATGGGAGTCCTAGTGGACAGCAGGATGACCATGAGCCAGCAGTGTGCCCTTGTGGCCAAGAAGGCCAATGGCATCCTGGGGTGTATTAGAAGGGGTGTGGTTAGCAGGTCAAGAGAGGTTCTCCTCCCCCTCTACTCTGCCCTGGTGAGGCCGCATCTGGAATATTGTGTCCAGTTCTGGGCCCCTCAGTTCAAGAAGGACAGGGAACTGCTAGAGAGAGTCCAGCGCAGAGCCACGAAGATGATTAAGGGAGTGGAACATCTCCCTTATGAGGAGAGGCTGAGGGAGCTGGGTCTCTTTAGCTTGGAGAAGAGGAGACTGAGGGGTGACCTCATTAATGTTTATAAATATGTAAAGGGCAAGTGTCATGAGGATGGAGCCAGGCTCTTCTCAGTGACATCCCTTGACAGGACAAGGGGCAATGGGTGAAAGCTGGAACACAGGAGGTTCCACATAAATATGAGGAAAAACTTCTTTACAGTGAGGGTAACTGAACACTGGAACAGGCTGCCCAGAGAGGTTGTGGAGTCTCCTTCTCTGGAGACATTCAAAACCCGCCTGGACGCGTTCCTGTGTGATATGGTCTAGGTAATCCTGCTGTGGCAGGGGGATTGGACTAGATGATCTTTTGAGGTCCCTTCCAATCCCTAACATTCTGTGATTCTGTGATTCTGTAAATCAGGATGACTAGAACAGCTTGTGAAAGAGATTAAGCTGGGAAAAAAAGAATCATTATTTGGGATAGATAACAAGTACTGATTACAGCAGGTTTCTTTGTGGCCCATGGGCTACTTAGAATCTACACAGGTTTCTCTCAGCTGAAGTTTTCCATGGCTGCCTCAAAACACTCAGCTGATTTTTAAGGCTATTGCTGACAGTGTCTTCCATTTACACTTTTGCTCAGGTACGTGTTTGGGAGCACCAGAAGCTGGAGCCATAAACCAGTTAGAGCCTGGAGGAAACTGCTTCTAGAACTGGCAGCAAAACAATCTTGAAAGTTTTGCTGCAATGCATTCCAGTTTCCAGTTGCTTTCCCAGCCCCTCTTATCATTTTTCATGGCAGCAAGAGTTGCAGCATGGCTTGTTCCAGAGGCACTGTGTTTCTGGAACCACCACTTGAGACATTTCAGTGTTGCACTATTGAATGTAAAGGTACAGCATTTCAGATAAATTTGGTCACAAGACATTTTAATGTCTTAACCTCTTAATTAAGCCTCAAGTGTTTCCCTAGAGTCCAGATTGTTCTAGTTTCTGACTTGAGATATCTTCACAGAAATAAAGATATTCCTTCCTCTCTACTCCCTGGAGAATCTTCTCTATTTTCCTGAGGCTGAAATAGACAATAGGACCAAAGGGGAAAGGATCCGAGAAAACACCCAATTACAAATCTAGTCTCAGATGAACTATCTAGAAATGTTTGTGCCAGAAGTCCCAATGGAGATGGGGCCTGCATCTAGTGAAGGCACCCAACATCCTACAACTCCTCTGTGTAGGGGGTAAGAAAACACCAACATGGCACTTCTGTTACTGTACCAGATTACCCTTACACATGAGAAGGGGAATACTGATCACAGTGTATACCTTGGATTTTTTAGTTGTTACTTTATTGAAGACATGGTCCTAAAAACATTCAGTTCTTATTAGCTAGTCATTATTCTCTAGGATTCTTCACCATTTTTACAGTCGATTTGTTTCTCTGGATGTTAAAGCATTTGTTTTTTTTTTTTTTTCAATTGATTTTGCTCTCTGTGCATTTAGTCCTCCCTGTACTTTGTATCAAAAGTCCAGTAAACTGTCTCCTCAGATGGGAAAAATAAGATGTGGGTATCCTTTTTCCTCTTTTCATCCTTGCCCCATTTTGTTATTTTTTTCTCCTTTAACCTTGTCTTTCTTATTATTCCAAATTCTGAAATTGCATCATCTCATTCTTTGGTCCTCAAATATAACCAAAACTGTTATGACAAACTGAAAATACTTGATAATTCTTTCTATTAAACCTTTTGAAATGAATCCACTTATTTCATATCTCCATCAAAATAGTATTTTACTCACGATTATTTTCTCAGCTACATAGTTGCCCCTGTTCTCTAGTTTGTCCTCACTGGCATAAAAGGTGAATGTCTGCAGAACATTGGATCCAGCTCTGAGGAATTCCCGGTGAAGCTGATGAACTGCAAAGAATTAAAAGAGACAAAGAAGAGATGTTTGGTACAGTTATTACTATTGTCATCCCAAAACTAAATGTTTATTGAAATAACGTTACTGTAAAAGTGATGCTGTGTTTACTAGAAGAGCCATTATGAGAGAGTAGAAGCAGTACCCCAGTCTGCGTAGAATTCCTTTCTTCTCACTCTTAGAACATTACGTAGAAAACTTTCTCCTTAGTTATTCTCTACTAAGAATGACTGAAGATTTCTACTTAGTTCATCAGTAGATTCAGTTTTGTATGCCACCTTGCCTATCTTCTACTTTCTGCAGTCCTTCAGACCTCCCAATTTCACTTTATAGAACTGCATAGTTGTTGAGGAAGGGAAAGCAGACATCTGACAAAAGAACATGAAAGCATAACAAGGAATACCAGACAAAAAGATCAAATGAAAAAGCCATAGTTTCTTAGCTTCTAGACTATGAAGAAGAAAACAGAAGAAAATATCATGGCAACAAATGAAGGGACAAGATTATATTTATATGGAAGAATACAGTGTTCCATAACCTTCTCTATTTTGTACTTTCTAGTTTTCCTTCTCCTACAAAACTCTAGCCGAGTCTAGTCAGCCAAGACCAAAGCTCTATTTTGCTAAATATACACTTAATTAAAAAATGATTGGTTGCACCAGAAAAGTGAATCGCAATACAGGCTTAATTCTTCTCATAAGTCAGCACATGATGATTTTACTACAGAGCCAACACTTCTTTTGAAAGAAAGGTTGGCATTACTTTTAATGGACAAGTTTCCTACATTAGGACTTTGGAAGCAGGCGCTCTAATGGTAGTTCTGACTTCATCACTGTAAGCAGTACACTGCAATTGCCACAGTAGGAACAGAACGGGAGCTGTCAATTTATTTTATATGTATATCCACAAAACAATAATTATAATAATTTCTAGAACACTATTGATCATGCAAAACAGAGTTAAAGGGCTCAACAGCTTATAGCAAATACAGGAATAATTTATTCCATAGATATTGTATAGAGACATGAGAACACTGCAGTTTCTATGGCAGATGTTTGGAAAAGTTTTCCTGAAGTCTTGGTTTATCATACCTCGTTGTCTACAGACAATCTGTGTCATTAGGGAAACGTGTGAATGTGTCATGAGAATAAAGTTATTGCCTTCAGCTACAACAAACACAGCCACCTATGCCAGAGAAGCTCAAACGGTAGTTTGAGTTGCTAGAGTCAATCTGCATACATGCAAGCACATCTACTTTCAGTGAAGGAACAGTGTAGTGTCCCTTGCTTTTTTCTACTAGTACAGTATTTCATTTCTAATTACAGCCTTGGGTAACCACACTGTGATTTAACACAGCAGTCACAAAGAACTATCGAGGAACATAGATTATAGTAGAGCTACAGTTCAAAAAGTCCCTGGAATTTGCCTGAACTATCAGGATCAAATTTCAGTTTTACAACTTTTACGCAGTCAAAACATTCCTAGTGCAGAGAGTATTCTTTTTCCTACAGCATTAAAATAGGCTCCTGACCCCAACTAAAAGGACTGTCTCTGTTTCTAGTGTTCTGTAGTTTGTTTTTCTATTCTCCCCCATGAAAAATCATTAATGAACACTAGTCAGGAAATGGGAAAAGGAAAAAAGAATCTACAAATATTTTCACAAATGCTTTATGACATTTCCATAATAAACTAGATTTATTTACCCCCATGGTTAGTGCTCTTTAAATATGGTTCTTGCATTCCTAGAAGAATGCTTGGGATTTGTGTGAATGAGGATGGTGACATAGGTAGGCAAATGAAACGTAATCTAACGCATATGAATAAGGAACTTGATATCCCAAACTATCAGGTATGTGAACAGCAGACTCCTGAATGGGTCTACATTTGGAGGGAAAGAATAGCGTTATAAGTATCAGCCTGAATCTCATTCAGTCCCAGGCAAATGATTTTGACTGCTAGAATACACTGTTAGTATTATCAAGCTCACAGCAGTCTGCATGACACTATCAAAAACCCAAACCACCCTGTAATTTACTTCTTGTGTGACTTCTAGCATGTTACTGAAGCTGTGTTTTCCTCCACTATTTGAGAAATGTGGATAACAGCCACATATGAGGCTAAACAGTTATTAACAATTTGATGCATTTTAGGAGTCAGACATACAACACTGAGTTTTCATTTCAATCCACCATGGGTTGGCTATTTCACAAAAGACACAGACTTAAGCTAACAGGAGATGAGGGCAGTAAGTGCATATGCATATCGCTCAGTACAGAGCAGTAGCTCAGATACCTGATCTGGCTCAGAAGAAATATTTCGATCTCATTTCTAAACTTGTCAGTCTAGCAAAATGTCTCCTCTCTTGTAATGGAGATAATGGCCTTCAACTTGCTTTTTTTTTTTTTCTTTCTTTTTTTTTCTCCATCATTCCTTGCTGCATTCTCAGAACCTCCCTCCTTCCTTACAAAGACGAGAAGGTGTCATGGTTTAAAGCTGTGTCGGCTATTAAACCTGTGGCAGACGCTCTCTGTTATCCCTCCCCGCCGCCAGAAGGGAAAGGGAAAGGGAAAAGGGAGAGAGAATTATGGGTTGGAAAGTTAAACCAGTTTTAATAAACTATAATAATGAAAAAGAGTATAATAATAATATTGGAATAATTAAATATATACAAATATATACAAAACTAAGATCGAGCTCCCCCGATGTCGTCCACGTCACCATTGGCACTGCAGGGTAGGCTCCGAGAAGGCCCAGTCTGGGCCCAGCGACGGACGGGGACTGGACTCAGGGATGCACTGATCAGGATCGGGGGCAGCAGGAAAACAGACGGAGTCCTCTTTGGACACCGGCCATACCAAAAGGGCGAGAAGGGAGAAGAAAGGGCCGAAGGCTCAAGCAGGTCGAGACCCTCGTGATCCCCCCGTTTTATACTGAGAATGACATGTATGGGATGGAATACCTTCATTGGTCAATTTTGGGTCACCTGCGCTGTCCGCTCCTCCCTGCAGGTGTGACCCCCCCATTCAGCTCTTCACTCGTAAGCAGTGAGGAATTTAGCAGTGACCTTGGTTTCTCTGAGACTAAGTACAGCAAGAGCCTTTCTGCATAACATCCCTACCGGTGCCTCAGTGATAACTACAAACTTTGAGCGTTATCAGTCCTAGAAGCAGACACTGTCTGCAAAACATGCAGTTAGTTTCAGAAAGTGCAGTTACTTAGAAGAAACTTAGCTGAAAGTAAAAATCACTGAAAGGAAAATTGGTCTGTTTTAGGCCAAACCACGACATTCCACCCCTTATTCCATACCATTCATGTCATACTCAGATCACCACTACATTTACATTTTCAAATATATACAGATATCACTAGTTTATGATTCATCTCTATATAAAAAGTTTGTTAAGTTCATTTAGTTTAGGATTGTGGGTTTACATCTGGTTAGTAGTCTCTCAGGGCAGGAGCGATGATATGAGTTTTGTCATGATTCGTGCCCACGGGTTGCAAGTTTAAGATGTCAGTCTCGAGGAGGTTACTGGATGCCACTTGATGAAGCTAGCTCCGGTCTCATCACCACTGCTTTAACCTGAAAGATACTTATTGAACACTGTTAGCATTATGCAGCAATTAACATTATATAGTTCAGAGTTACATATTCTCACCCAGAATTAGATCACCTTCAGGGACACATTGGATTTCACTATCCTGCAGTATCACCCACCAAGTACATCCAGGTCCTTGAGCAAAAGCAATCCCACGAATGGGTTTGCATTTGCCTGTAGCAGGAAGAACCCAGACAGTTTTTCACAACAGATTCCTTTCATGCACCACAGGGATTTTATCCCCTTCTACTGTAAGTAAAAGGTTTGACTGAGCAGGGCCAGCTCGGTTGATAGATCCCCTGGTGTTAACTAACCAGGTAGCTTGTGCCAAATGCTTATCCCAGTTTTTAAAGGTTCCACCCCCCATTGCTTTCAGGGTAGTTTTTAACAGCCCATTATATCGTTCAATTTTAGCAGAGGGTGTTACATGATAGGGGATATGATATACACACTCGATGCCATGATCTTTGGCTCAGTTGTCTATGAGACTGTTTTTGAAATGAGTCCCATTGTCTGACTCAATTTTTTCTGTCATGCCATGTCGCCACAAGATTTGCTTTTCAAGGCCCAGAATAGTGTTTCGGGCAGTGGCATGGGGCACAGGGTATGTTTACAGCCATCCGGTGGTTGCCTCCACCATGGTAAGCACATAATGTTTACCCTGGAGGGTTTGAGGGAGTGTGATATAGTCAATCTGCCAGGTCTCCCCATATTTATATTTCAACCACTGCTCCCCATATAACAAAGGTTTTAACCGTTTGGTTTGCTTAATTGCAGTGTACGTTTCACAGTTGTGGATAACCTGTGCAATAGAGTCCATGGTTAAGTCCACGGTTAAGTCCACCCTTCGGTCACGAGCCCATCTGTATGTTGCATCTCTCCCTTGATGACCTGAAGTGTCATGAGCCCACCGAGCTAAAAATAGTTCACCTTTATGTTCCCAAGTCCAAGTCTATTTGGAACACTTTAGCAGCCTGATCCGCTTGTTAGTTGTTTTGATGCTCCTCAGTTGCACGACTTTTAGGTATGTGAGCATCTACGTGACATGCCTTCACAACTAGTTTCTCTAGCCGGGCAGCAATATCTTGCCACAATTTGGCAGCCCAAATAG
The DNA here is from genome assembly GCF_013368605.1 of Nyctibius grandis. Classification (NCBI taxonomy): domain Eukaryota; kingdom Metazoa; phylum Chordata; class Aves; order Nyctibiiformes; family Nyctibiidae; genus Nyctibius; species Nyctibius grandis. Next base: position 1,874,039 of record NW_027167472.1, read on the forward strand.
GTTTCCCTTTGCGCTGCCAGTTGCTTCGCTTCCACTGCTTTAACCACCCCCACAAGGCATTTGTTATCATTCATGAGTCAGTATAGAGATACAGCCTTGGCCACTTTTCTCATTCAGCAATGTCTAGAGCCAGCTGGATGGCTTTTACCTCTGCAAATTGACTCGATTCACCTTGTTCTTTTATGGTTTCTGTGACTCATTGTATAGGATTTCATACTGCAGCTTTCCACTTCCCATGTTTTTCTACAAGATGGCAGGATCTATCGGTGAACAGGGCATACTGCTTGTCATCCTCTGGTAATTCATTATATGGTGGGGTTTCTTTAGCACGTGTCACTTCCTTTTCTGGTGGCATTCCAAAGTCTTTGCCTTCCGTCCAGTCCATGATCACTTCTACGATTCCTGGGCGATTAGGGTTTCCTATTCGAGCCCGCTGTGTAATTATTGCAATCCATTTACTCCATGTAGCATCAGTTGCATGATGAGTAGTAGGAACCTTATCCTTGAACATCCAGCCTAATATTGGTAATCGGGGCACCAGGAGGAGCTGTGCTTCAGTACCGATTACCTCTGAAGCAGCTCTAACTCCTTCATATGTTGCCAGTATTTCTTTTTCAGTTGGAGTGTAATTGGCCTCGGAGCTCTTGTATCCTCGACTCCAAAATCCTAGGGAAAGGAAACCTCCTTGTTTGCACTAAGAGGTGCATTTGCAAAACTAAAACAGACTTTAATGAGTGCTCCAGCTCTAGGCCTCCTGAACTTAGAAAGACCATTTGAACTATTTGTACATGAAAGACTGCATATTTGTACATATTTGTACATGAAAGACTGCATATTGCCCTAGGAGTGTTGGCCCAGAAACTAGGATCATGGAAAAGACCTGTGGGATACTTTTCAAAACAACAAGACAATGTCAGTAAGGGATGGCCAGCATGCCTCTGAGCAGTGGCAGCTACAGTACTACTGATCCAAGAGGCCCAAAAATTGACGCTCGGGCAAAAGCTAACTGTGTTTGTGCCCCATGCAGTTACAACTGTTCTAGAACAAAAAGGAGGACACTGGCTGTCACTGAGCCGGATGCTGAAATATCAAGCCGTCCTTCTGGAACAAGATGATGTGGAGCTGAAAGTAACCAGCATCCTGAATCCAGCAACCTTTCTAACTACAGATCCTGGTAGGAAAAATTAACACGTGACTGTTTGCAGGCGATGGAACAAACATACTCCAGCAGAGACCTTTATCAGGAGCAACAAAGAGAAGAAACAATCCAGAAGACTATTGGCAAATAGACTTTTCCAAATTACTGTGGCAAAATGGGTATCAGTATCTGATATACTGATATAGGACAAGAGGACACAGCCTCTGACCTGCCACGGAAACATGCAGAGGTGCAGGTGTCAGGCTGCAGGGAGTGCCAGAGCCTGGCCCTGGCACTTGAGGGTAACGGAGACCTCACCTGTATGAGGTGCGAACAGGTCGACGACCTGATCTCCTTGGTGGCCCAACTCAAGGAGGAGGTGGAAAGGTTAAGGAGTACAAGAGCATCCCAGGAAGAGGTTGGCGGGAAGTGCTGTTCCCTGCCTGTCCTGGGGAAAACGGAGGGGCCTAATGCTCCCCAGGTAGTGGAGGATCCTCTTCCTCCTCCACAAGGAGCACAAGGAGACTTAGGGGATGGGGGGGAATGGAGGCAGGTCCCTGCTCGGGGTGGCAGGCGCATCCCATCCCGACATTCCTCCCCTCCCCGCGTCCCCCTGAAAAATAGGTATGAGGTGCTGGAGCCTGAGCGCCTTCCTGAGCATCAGGAAGACACGAATCTAGGTGAAAGACCTTCTACGGGGCTACATAAACAGAAGCAACCAAGTAGGAGGGTTGCAACCAGCTCCAAAAAGGAGAAAAGAAAAGTAATTGTTATAGGCGACTCCCTGCTAAGGAGAACGGAGGGCCCCATATGCAGGCCAGACCCGACTCACAGGGAAGTCTGCTACCTCCCTGGGGCTCGGGTAAGGGATGTTGCCAGGAGGATTCCTGAACTGGTGAGGCCCTCTGACTACTACCCACTATTAGTATTCCAGGTGAGTAGGGATGAGATTGAAGAGAGAAGTCCCAGGGCTATCAAAAGGGACTTCAGGGCCCTGGGGAGTTTGGTAAAGGGGGTAGGTGCACAGGTGATATTCTCTTCAATTCCTTTGGTATTTGGTGAAAATAGGGAAAAGACTATGAAAGTACAACAGATTAATATGTGGCTGAGAGACTGGTACCGTAGGTGGGATTTTGGGTTCTTTGACCACAGGGTGGCTTTCATGGCACTGGGCCTGCTTAGGCCGGATGGGGAACAGCTGAGTCAGAAGGGGAAAGGGATATGGCCCAGAAGTTGGCAGGGCTGGTTAAGAGGTCTTTAAACTAGGTTTGATGGGGGAGGGGGATAAGACCAGGGCAACTGCAAATGAACCTAGGGGTGACAGGCCTGCATTGGGTGCAAGGCCGCTAGCCCAGCTGAAGTGCGTTTACACCAATGCACGCAGTATGGGCAACAAACAGGAAGAGCTAGAAGCCACTGTACAGCAGGAAGGTTATGATGTGGTTGCCATCACAGAAACGTGGTGGGATGACTCTCATGACTGGAGTGCTGCTATGGATGGCTATAAGCTCTTTAAGAGGGACAGGCGAAGCAGGAGAGGCGGTGGGGTAGTGCTGTATGTTAGGGAGTGCTTGGACTGTGTCGAAATTGAGGAAGATGGTGAGGACGACGAGGTTGAATGTCTATGGGTGAAGATCAGGGGGAAGGTCAGCAGGGCGGGTGTTACGGTGGGAGTCTGTTATAGACCACCCAACGAGGATGAGCAGGCGGAAGAGGCGTTTTACAAGCGGCTGTCAGAAGCCACCCGGTTGCCGGCCCTTGTACTCGTGGGCGACTTCAACTTGCCGGATGTCTGCTGGAAATACAACATGGCAGAGAGGAAGCAATCTAGGAGGTTCCTCGAATGTGTGGAGGACAACTTCCTCATGCAAGTGGTAAATGAGCCCACTAGAGGAGGGGCCCTGCTTGACCTGTTGTTCGTGAACAGAGAAGGACTAGTGGGAGATGTGAGGGTCGGTGGCCGTCTTGGGAATAGCGACCATGAAATGTTAGAGTTTTCGATAGTGGGGGAAGTAAGGAGGGGCAAGAGCAGAACTTCTGCCTTAGATTTCCGCAGGGCAGACTTTAGCCGGTTTAAGAGGCTGGTGGACCGAGTCCCTTGGGAGTCGGTCCTGAAGGGCAAAGGAGTCGAGATAGGCTGGACATGCTTCAAAAGGGAATTGTTAAATATTCAGGAGCAGGCTGTCCCAGTGTGTAGGAAGACAAGCCGTCGGGGAAAAAGACCGGCCTGGTTAAACAGAGAACTTAGGCTAGATCTTAAGGAAAAAAAGAGAGCCTACTTGCTCTGGAAGAAGGGTCAGGTAACTTGGGAGGTCTATAGGGACGTGGACAGGTCGTGTAGGGAGAAGATTAGAAGGGCCAAAGCTCAATTAGAGCTTGATTTGGCTGCTACAGTCAAAGATAACAAAAAAAGCTTTTACAAATACATCAACAGCAAAAGGAGGCTCAAGGAGAGCCTCCACCCCTTGCTGAATGAGGAGGGTAGTGTAGTGTCAGGGGATGAGGAAAAGGCAGAGGTGCTCAATGCCTTCTTTGCCTTGGTCTTTAATGTCAAGACCGGTTGTCCTCAGGAGACTCGGCCCCCAGAGCCTGAAGTTAGGGACGGGGGGCTGTGTGAACCTCCCAGGATCCAGGAGGAGACGGTTAGTGACCTGCTGTGCCAGTTGGACACCCACAAGGCTATGGGCCCGGATGGGATTCACCCCAGAGTAATGAAGGAACTGGCAAATGAACTTGCCAAACCACTCTCTATTATCTACCAGCAGTCCTGGTTAACTGGAGAAGTTCCAGCTGACTGGAAATTAGCAAATGTAACGCCCATCTACAAGAAGGCCTGGAAGGATGATCCAGGGAACTATAGGCCTGTCAGCCTGACCTCGGTGCCAGGCAAGGTGATGGAACAGATCATCCTGAGTGCCATTACACGGCACATGCAGGACAATCGGGGCATCGGGGCCAGCCAACATGGATTCATGAAAGGCAGGTCCTGCTTGACCAACCTGGTCTCCTTCTATGACCAAGTGACCCGCTTAGTAGATGAGGGCAGGGCTGTGGATGTAGTCTATCTAGACTTCAGTAAGGCATTTGACACTGTCTCCCACAGCATCCTCCTGGACAAACTGGCTGCCCGGGGCTTGGATGGGTGGACTCTTCGATGGGTTAAAAACTGGCTGGATGGCCGAGCCCAGAGAGTGGTGGTGAATGGGGCAAAGTCCAACTGGCGGCCGGTCACTAGCGGTGTTCCCCAGGGCTCAGTTCTGGGGCCGGTGCTGTTCAATATCTTTATAGATGATCTAGACGTAGGGATTGAGTGCACCCTCAGCAAATTTGCAGATGACACCAAGCTGGGTGGGAGTGTCGATCTGCTGGAGGGTAGGAAGGCCCTACAGAGGGATCTGGACAGGTTAGATAGATGGGCCGAGACCAATGGCATGAGGTTCAACAAGAACAAGTGCCGGGTCTTACACTTCGGCCACAACAACCCCATGCAGCTCTACAGGCTGGGGGAAGAGTGGTTAGAAAGCGGCCCGGTGGAAAGAGACCTGGGGGTGCTGATCGACAGCCGGCTAAACATGAGCCAGCAGTGTGCCCAGGTGGCCAAGAAGGCCAATGGCATCCTGGCCTCTATTAGGAAAAGTGTAGCCAGCCGGTCTAGGGAAGTGATCGTCCCTCTGTACTCTGCACTGGTGAGGCCGCATCTTGAGTACTGTGTCCAGTTCTGGGCCCCGCACTTCAAGAAAGATGTTGAGGTGTTGGAGCGAGTCCAGAGGAGGGCGACCAAGCTGGTGAAGGGTCTGGAGGGTCTGACCTACGAGGAACGGCTGAGGGAGCTGGGGTTGTTTAGCCTGGAGAAGAGGAGGCTCAGAGATGACCTTATTGCAGTCTACAACTACCTGAAGGGAGGTTGTAGTGAAGTGGGAGTCGGCCTCTTCTCCCGGGCAACTAGCGATAGGACAAGAGGACACAGCCTCAAGCTTTGCCAGGGGAGGTTCAGGTTGGACATTAGGAAGAATTTCTTTTCAGAAAGGGTTATTAGACATTGGAATGGGCTGCCCAGGGAGGTGGTGGAGTCACCATCTCTGGATGTGTTTAAGAAAAGACTGGACATGGCACTTAGTGCCATGATCTAGTTGACATGGTGGTGTCAGGGCAACGGTTGGACTCGATGATCCCTGAGGTCTCTTCCAACCTGGTTGATTCTGTGATTCTGTGATTCTGTGATCTTTTAGTAATGATAGATACTTTCACAGGCTGGCTAGAAGCTTTCCCTTGTTGCACTAACAAGGCAAGAGAAGTAGCAAAAATATTACTTAAGCAAATGATACTGAGATTTGGGACACCTATAGGACTATCATCAGATAGGGGCCCACACTTCATAGCAGAGGCGGTTCAAAATTTAGCTGAAGTGTTAGGGGTAAAAAGGGACGTCCATACCCCATGGAGACCTCAATCAAGTGCAAAAGTAGAAAAAAAAATGAATCAAAGCTTAAATAAACAGATGAGTAAAAATTTGCCAAGAGGCTCAGATAAAATGGCCAGGTGCTTTACCCTTAGCTTTGCTATGAATCCTAAAACTAAAGAAAAGGTTAGTCCTTTTGAAATCGTTTATGGTAAACCCTATCAGGTGACAGAAACAGGAGTTGATCCTGAGATCATGGGGAAACATTATCTGAAAGAATATGTTATCTCTCTAGGAAAGGTTTTGTCCTCTCTCCACAGGTACGTCACTGTGAGCGCACCATTATCCCTGGATGTGCCTGTGCATCAATACCAACCTGGAGACTGGGTGTACCTGAGGATGTGGTCAGATGAACCGCTAAAAGAGAAGTGGAAAGGACCTTTCCAGATTTTGCTCACCACCTACACAGCTGTCAAGCTCGAAGGAGTCACTCCGTGGATACATCACAGCAGGATCAAACCAGCCTCATCACCAGAATGGACTGTAAAAGAAGAGGGACCTTTACATTTAAGATTAACTCGGGGATCAAAAGGTTCTGGGTTCTCTCTCTTGCAGTAATGTCAGGAAATGCAGAAATTGATACAGATGGAGAGGCCAATACAGACATAGATGAGAACTTAATTTTAACTTTGATACAAGGGTTTGGAAGAATGCCCAATCTTACTAATCGCTTTAGAAAATTGGATGTTAATAGAAATATTTGACTCGGCAAGTAGAATCGTTGTCAAGAGCCACTCAAAAGGGATTCCAAATTGTTAACAAACAGATCTAAGCCAATACTAAAATGACTCTGCAAAATAGACTGGCCTTAGACTTGCTATTAGTCAAAGAACAAGGAGTGTGTGGATATCTTAAGTTAGACAAAGAGCCCTGCTGCATCCACATCTGTCGGGTTCCGGATTAAGGTCTGCCTGAAAAGCAAATCTAGAAATAAAATGCAGACAGCCTACGTAGGCCGTAGGCCCGCCTAATTAGTCCTCAAAAGCAAATCTAGAAATAAAATGCAGACAGTCCCCGAGAGAGAGACCCGCCTAATTAGTAACTCCAGTGCAGCCCACGTGCGGTGTGCCTGGTCCAATGCAGACAGCCCGCGTGCAGGGCCCGCCAAATTATAAATAACTCCAGTGCAGCCCACGTGGGGCATGCCTGGTTCAATGCAGACAGCCCCCCCCCCACGCGGGGCCCGCCAAATTATCAGCCGGTATGCTTAACCTGCCTGCAGGTAAAGCACCCCCCAAAATCCTGACCCGAAATAACATAGATTCGTGATCCTTGAGTTCGGACAAAGCACAACCGAGGCACGGTATCAATAAACTTAACTCTGACTTTATTAAGTCCAACAGTGAGGCAACTCAGTGAGCAAGGAAGAGAGAGAGAGAGAGAAGTAAAAGAAAGAGAGGAAAAGAGAACAGTTGAGAGGGAAAGAATAGTCACCACCCCGGGGTTCCAGCGGCGTCCTGCGGGATCCTTTGTTCCTTCTCAGAAAATGGCGGTGGGGTCCCGCGTGGTCGAGCGGTCCGGCCTCTTTTATAGAGTTTTTCCGGCAGAGTCATGTGACTTGGAGCCGCCAGTCAACAGTTCGCACCAATCACAGGTCTGAGGGCGGGACATGTCCGGTTACTGCGCCGTAGGATTGGCCCATTGCCAGGCTGTCACCGGATGCGTCTCTCTGGAGGCGGGTGGGGGGGGGGGAGATCTCCCTCAATCCGGCGCCTACCTTATTGTGTCATCAAACGTCGCCAAGGCCAGGCATTCTGGCAACCCCCACAAGATGGCGTTTGAGCACATGGCATACGGTTTCTGAGACAATGCTGAAAGGAAGGAAAAAAAAAAAAGGCACACGGAGCCGATCCCCACAACATCCCAAACATCACTGATAACCTGCAAGAGCAATTGGATAAAATGAAGAGAGTAGCAGAAGATAGCAGTGCAATCAGGGATGCAGCAGAAAATAGTTGGCTCAACAAAATCCTGCAAGAATTAGGTGGATTGTCTCTAAAAGGATGGTTAGCCGCATTGTTAGAGGGAATAGTTTATGTAGTTGTGATTATAGTTATTATAGGGATCTGCGTAGGTTGTGTTAAGAGAATCATTGAGAAAAGTATATGGAAGTAGTGAGATAATAAATCTAACTACTTCCAAAGGGGGGAGTTGATACCAGACGGTTTAGCAATGGTTTAGCAAGAGTAGACCTCAGAGTAGGCTCTAAAAGGCCTACTCTGTGTTACCTTTACACAGAATCAACTTTCCTGTCAGCAATTTTCCTTTCAGCTAGAATAACAGAGAATAACAGTATGTTCTGAAGTAAACTGCATGTTTTGTAGATAGAGTCTGCTTATGGGACTGATAACAGTGTTATAGTTGTCAATGATTCTTGCTTGCGCTTAGTCTTAGAAAATCCAAGGTCTCTGTTAAATTCCTTGCTAATTATAAAGAAGGGCCAAAGACAAACAGGACTGTGAAAAACAACTTTGTGATGTCTAAATTAACTTGATTCACAAACTCTGGTGCCAGAGGAGAGATAAGTCCAGTAAGAACCAGAACGATATCTTCTCCTTGAGGCCACCTGCTCTTGTAAACAAGAAGGCCTCGACCACGCTTGCGCAGAAGCACAATTAAGGGGGATTGCGACCACCAGAGACCCCCAGAGACCACCCAAGACCCCTTCCCCAATTTAGTACGCATGCGCAAAGACAATTACATAATGTATTAGCATATGCATAAGTTTCTTGGAATAGGTGGGCTTTTCCTGGAATTATATGAATAATCACTTTCTGTAATGTATATAATGAGCAAGCTTTTGTTCCTAGGTGTGCATGCTAGGAGGAGAGATTCCCCCATGCACCCAGCGCTGCAATAAACCATTGTCAGCTTTCTAAACTATCATTTGGTTTAGAGAGTTTTCTTGGTTACTATTTTCTGGTAACACTGGGGCAGTCGATTCCAGGTGTACTGGATATCTCTCCAGGTAAAAGCAAACTGTGGCCTGCACTTTGGTGCCAAAGGAATAGAGAAAAATGTCATGCAATTAGCATGACATTAGCAATGTCTATGGTGGCGTACCACTTGGCTGCCTTTGACTCCAGTTCGTATTGAAGTTCTAGCATGTCTGGCACGGCAGCACTCAGCGGTGGCGTAACTTCATTTAGGCCACGATAGTCCACAGTTAATCTCCATTCTCCATCAGACTTTTGCACTGGCCCTATAGGATTATTAAAGGGTGAGCGAGTCTTGCTAATCACTCCTTGATTTTCTAGCTGTCGAATCAGTGTGTGAATGGCGATCACAGAGTCTCTGTTGGTACAGTACTGTCGTTGGTGCACCATGATAGTAGCAATTGGCACCTGTTGTTCTTCAACCTTCAGCAACCCCACAACAGAAGGATCTTCTGAGAGGCCAGGCAAGGTAGACAGCTGTTCAATGTCCTCAGTCTCTACAGCTGCTATATCAAAGGTCCATCTATATCCTTTTGGGTCCTTGAAATACCCTCTCTTGAGGTAGTCTATGCCAAGGATGCACGGAACATTTAGGTCATTCACAATGGGGTGCTTTTTCTATTAATTTTTAGTTAGGCTCACTTCGGCTTCCAATACAGATAACACTCGAGATCCCCCAGTTACTCCCAAAATACTGATAGATTCTGTCCCTTTATGATTTGATGGCATTAGAGTGCACTGTGCACCAGTGTCTACCAGGGCTCGATACCTTTGTGGTTTTAATGTGCCAGGCCATTGAATCCACACAGTCCAATAAACTCGTTTGTCCCTCTCCTCCACCTGGCTGGAGTCAGGGCCCCCCTAATTAAGGAATGGATTCGTGCTGCTCACAGGGATTGTACCTTCATTTTTCTTATTCACATTTGGGAAATAGGGATCTGAGGCACATCTACCCTGACTGGAGTCCTGCTCACTGGTAACTGGAGCAGCCATCCTCCTAGGAAAATTCTCTCTGGTATTTCTATTAGCTTGCAACTCTCATAGTTGTGCCTGGAGGGTACTGGTAGGTTGTCCATGCCATCTGCTCATGTCCTCCCCATAATCACACAGGGCAAACCCCAGGATACCTCATGACTTGTTCTGTTTCCTTTGAGCTGGTCTTGTAGGAGAGCGTGTCCTGGTTTGGCCTAAACCAGGCCAATTTTTTTCAAGCTCCCCCGATGTCGGCCACGTCACCACCGGCACTGCAGGGCAGACTCCGGGAAGGCCCAGGCTGGGCCTAGTGACGGTCGAGAACTGGATTCAGGGATGCACGGATCGGGATCGGGGGCAGCAGGAAAACAGAGAGTCCTCTTTGGACACCGGCCATACCAGGAGGGTGAGAAGGGAGAAGAAAGGGCCGAAGCCCTGCAACAGAAGCAGCCCAAGCCTCAAGCAGAAGCAGAAGACCAAGACCTCTGTGATTCCCCCACTTTATACTGAGAATAACATGTATGGGATGGAATACCTTTGTTGGTCAATTTTGGGTCACCTGCCCTGTCTGCTCCTCCCTGCAGGTGTGACCCCCCCTTCAGCTCTTCACTCGTAAGCAGTGAGAAATTTAGCAGTGACCTTGGTTTCTCTAAGAATAAGTACAGCAAGAGCCTTTCTCCATAACATCCCCACTGGTGCCTCAGTGATAACTACAAACTTTGAGCGTTATCAGTCCTAGAAGCAGACACTGTCTGCAAAACATGCAGTTAGTTTCAGAAAGTGCAGTTGCTTAGAAGAAACTTAGCTGAAAGTAAAAATCACTGAAAGGAAAATTGGCCTGGTTTAGGCCAAACCAGGACAGAAGGTCTGGTAGTTGTATGTTTTTTTACACCACCTGGCTCAGCTAGTTGCTCCTTCTGTTCTTTACACCTGCTTTCTAAGTAACATGACCCTTGAGCATGCAGGAGCAAAGAGCAGTAATGGAGGCAGCACACTGCACTAAAAGAAATGAACATATTACCAGTTAAGGGTGTATTTATAAATAGCCTATGAAGGGCTTATAGAAGTGAAGGGCTTATCTATGTTACAGACATGAGCAATATGTTCTAGCAAATCAGTAGCAATTCTTAGAAGGCTGGGCTCTAACCTATGACTACTGATCACTTATTTAAAACAAATGTGTGCCAATTTAGCCTATTTAAGCCATCTGCAACTGCCTCTGTGTAAGGCAATGTCTTGTATTCGCCATAGACTGAGATCTACACTTTCTGAGAGGATATGTGGAGAGGGTCAAGGACTTTTGAGGTGCAAAATAAGCAAAGGGGAAATAAAGAGCATGGGATAAGTACTATGATTTGTAAGATGGAATATGCAGGGGCAGAAAAAGGTACAGGTGGAAAAAGAGAGAGGTGATAGGATGTGTTTTTGGGAGATGAGGTTCAACAGATGAGGTTATCACCTGTTAAACCTTTGCTGGAGCACTGCATTATCTAAGGCTGTCCACGACCCTAAGTTAGGCATGCTACACAAAGCGACACTTGAAGGCTGAGGAGGATTAGGGGAAAAAATAGGTAAGGTGTACAAAGCAATGTAATAGAGAGGGCTAAGATCTCTCTCTCCTTCCCCTCTTCTTCCTCCTTTATAGAGGAAAAAGACTAATTTGGAAGGACATGCACTTAAGACAGAAGAAAGAAATTTTTTTTCCCAGGACATTCTGAATTGGCTTGTAGGATTAAACTGCACATGATATTACTAGGGCAAATGCTTTATTGTAATGAAGCATGCATAAAGAGATAATAGTGCAAAAGCAGGTGCTATTTATGCTGAACACTATAATCTTTATGCTGTAAGGGATAGAATGATTGCAGAAGTTGAGGTAACACCCTTGGCACAGCAACTGATACAGTTTTATTGCAATTCTTAGGTTCTTATGAGGTTTAGCATTCCCCATTTCACAGTGGAGCAAGATACATTAAATACTCCTCTTCCATTCCATTTTTTATTAAAAGCAGCTGTTTTCCTGAAAGAATTAATAAACAAAGTATATTCATTTATAGTGGTCGGAACACAACAAAACAGATAGTTAACTGCAGAATTCTTTGTCACAAGATGTTGTGAATGATAAATTTTATATCAGCTCAAGGACAGACTAGACAAATCCATGAGAGAGAAATCACTGAATGTTATTAAATACAAAGATACCATCTCTGGGTCAAAAAGTCCCTGGGTTACAAATTATTGAAGACTGGGAGAGCATTCTGGAGAGGTATCGCTATATGTTTGCACTACTCATGTTCTTCCCCAGCCAACTGCTTTTGACCAGTGTTAGAGCAAGAGTGAGGGGTAAGATGAGCATTTCATCTATAGATTCTTAGGCTCTTCTTAACAGTGTTTAATTCTACATTGTCAAGCAACCCACTACAAGTTCCTATATATATATATATATTATTTATCCAACCATGTTTACCTTCACTATAGAATTACTATTTCCCAGTAAAACTGACCTGCTTCTGGGTGTTCTACCGTTGCTTCAGGAGTCCAAGGCCCAGCTTTTACATATCCCCTCTTTTCAAGAACAAAGACAAATCCTCCATCTCCAATCAGAATTTCTCCAGCATCTAAGCACTCTAGAATACCCTGAAGAAAGCAGGAAGAAAGGTTAATAATTACAGTTCTTCAGTTTTGTGGGCTTCCTTTGTTGCCATTTCCTATACTTGCAAAGGAGATATCATTATTTGTGGGCTACCAGAAACATCTTTGCCATAATAATAAGAAATAATCCATTTCCTTCTTGAAATTCTCTGTAAAGAATGGTAGGTGATCTGTTTTATAACATAAGAATTTAATATATGCATATATATTAAATAAGACTTTTCATTAGTCAGTTTATTGTATTCCAGAGATATAGTCCCCAGAGCTAGAAGTCAATGGTCCAATTCCATTCCTATGAAAGTAAAACACAGTCTCAAATTCTCCTGTCAAATATATGTGAAACTTCTTAATATGAAACACTAGTATCGCTGACCACTTTATTAGCTCATTTGCTCTTTAGCTACAAATGCCATCTTGGCAGAGCCTCAGCACAAGTAGCTTGGGACACAAGATGGCTGAACAAGCATCAAAAAAGTAAGCATGTAACACTTTCCTAGCAAATAAGACACATCTCAAAATGATGGCCTCCATTTTCTGACAGACTTTGCACTGGCCTCTGTTTCCTTACCTAGACTTACAAAATGAAAGAAAATCCTGCTTGTTTTGCACAGCCCAGAAGTGTTTTAAGATGCCAAATTACAAACTTGACAGCACCCTGTGATTAACCTTGCTTCTGCCTTGAACTCCACATTAACACAAGGAAAGTGGTAATTATTTTTTTTTTTTTGTAAAATGAAAAACAAGTACAAAATATATTGATTGCACCTAATACTTTTTTTTTCATTGCTTCATTGGATTGTTAAAATTTTCAAAAAAGTACCTTGCTATTATACTAAATAGTACTAAATTCTGCCAGTAGATTACAACTATAATTCTATTTGACTTTAAAAAGTGGATGAATGCAGACCCATTACATTAACAAAGGTAGTGGGTACAGAAAAAAAAGAAAAGGACTCAGCACACGATTCAATGTGAATCAAGCATAAGCCGTTTATTACAAAAAAAAAAAGCCCCTTTTTATAACATATTTGCTCCTGTACATGCAGCCAGGCACTGTTTATGCAAAACCCAATTGGTTGCCCTGCTTCTGCCACACGCTGTCCACGCGCCCCCCCTGCAACCTCCCATTGGTCAGTCCTTTCACCATCCCCCTGTGCTGTAACGTGATCCTGCAGGTGCCAAGTCCAGCGCTGTTCACAGTGATGTTTGTGGTCAAGTATGCAGAGGCTCCGTGGGAAGCACACAGGAGATTGGCCTGTGACCTTGCAGGTGCTAAGTCTGGCAGAGGCTCTGTGGGAAGCACACAGGAGATTGGCCTGTGACCTTGCTTGGAGAGCTTGTTGACTTCAGTTCTTGATTCTTTCCGTTAGCTGTAACAATATCCCCCAACAATTCCCCCTTTTTGTTTTAAAAAGATCATGGATACATCCGTATTTCCTTCATTCCCACCATTTCCTCAGGCATCATAGGATCAGCAGATCCCATAAGTTCTTGAACCATCCATACCTTTTTCACTGCTGATTCTATCATGCCTGAGACACACCACAACAAACAACATCCAAACAACAATATCAAAAATATTACAAGGATGACACCCAATCCCATTTTGACTAATCCCAATAACCATCCCTTAATGCCCCAACCTGATAGAAGAGAATTCAACCATCCAAATCCATCTGGTTCTTTCAGCTTGCTGACCCCATCTTTCAATGTTTGAATTGCCTTATGTATAGACTCTGAGTGATCTGACAGATTCATGCAACACATTCCCTCAAAATCTTCACACCTGTGCCCATGTGCTAATAGAAGAAAATCAATAGCAGCCCTATTCTGCAGTGTAGCATGTCTAACTGAGTCTACATCTAACAGCAAATTACTTAAGGCCACAGAAGTAGCATTGGTCTGTTTTGAAAGCCAGCATCCCAACTTATTCAAGGTACTTAACGCTCTAGCAGCAGCTGCTCCAGGCACTAGTAAAGAAGCTGCAAAAATTTTTAATGTAACCCAGACATTGGTTTTTGGTTGAGATGGTATCCATGCTGTAAGGCTTACTATGAGAGTATATAGAAAAACAGCTATATACAACCCTCCCATCTTCAAGTGGCTGTCTCCTGATTCTGAGTTACTTCTTTTTCCTTTCCCACGGCGGGACGCACACACCTGGCTGGCATCCAACGAGGTCCTACATCTGTGGAAACACAAGCATAACCTCGTCCCCAGGTTAACAAATCATGTGGTCCCGTCCATTGCCCTGTTTGCAAATCTCGAATAAAAACTTTTACACCAGGTTCCATCTGCGATCGTCCTTTCATTGATCCAAAATGCATTACAACAGGAGGATCAGTTTTATCAGTTCGAATTTGGAGAAAGTTCAATACATATACTGCCTTGTCCAGTCTAGCTTCAGGTGTCTCACCACTCATTCCCCCTTTTTGTTTTAAAAGCATGCGTTTCAGAGTCTGATGTGCTCGCTCAATGATCGCTTGTCCCATGGGAGAATGAGGGATTCCAGTGATATGAGTAACACCCCATGCCAGTAAAAAAGCCTGAACTTTAGTGGATCGATAAGCAGGTCCATTATCAGTCTTTATCTGTTTAGGGATGCCCGCAGTTGCAAAAGCTCTCCGCCAGTGTCGAATGACGTGGCCAGCATGCTCACCTGTTTGCGCTGTAGCAATAATCAAGGAAGAAAAAGTGTCAATCGTTACAGGAACATATTTTAACCTGCTAAATTCAGCAATGTGAGTTACATCTGTTTGCCAAATGTCCAAGGCCTGCAGTCCACGAGGATTAGTTCCTTGTATCTGCATAGGTCGTGGTAGTTGCTGACAATCAGGACACATAGCCACGATATTCAGAGCATCACTGTGTGACAAATGAAATTGTCGTCGTAATGCCCGATATCCTTGATGAAAAAACTCATGTGACATACATGCCTGCTGTTTAATGGCCGGCACCTGTACAGTCATTGCAGTAGAATTTGTGGGGTCAGAAACCAAAGAGTCCACTCGAGCATTGCCTTCTGCAATAAACCCAGGCAAATTAGTATGATTTCTTACATGTAAAACATAAAACAATGCAGTTCGGATTTGAATTTCTTGCCACAGAGCTCGCAGCAATTCAAAACCACACTGATTACGTGTATGCTCTATGACAGATCTGTCCAATTGTTTTACAATGCCAGCTACATATGCTGAATCAGTAACCAAATTAAAGGGAGTGAGGAAATTTTGAAATACTTCTAATACAGCTCGTAATTCTACCACCTGAGGTGAACCCTCTTGTTGTACTACTATAGATTCCCACTTGCCCTCAAAATACCAGACAAGGCCCGCCTTGCCTGTTTTCCCAGATCCATCTGTAAAAATGGTAATTCCCTCCACAGGAGTGTCTGCGCACAACACTCTCATGGCAATTGGAAGTTCCGCACTCAATTTTACAACAGGATGGGAGGGCAAGTGGTAAACAACCTGTCCCGAGAAATTCTCCATGGCTGTTTGCAAAGCAAAGCTATTGGCCATACACCACTCAAAGTATTGAGCTGCAATAGGAACGGTTAGTGATGCAGGGATCTCTGGCCACAAGCTCCCGACATCGCATCCCTCCTTTGATGATAATCTGTGCCAATAGCTCTGCAATCATGGGGACAGTTTTCTTTGTTCTTGAAGGTAGAAACAACCATTCCAATATGTGCAACGGATCTGACCATTCTGGATTCCATTGACCAATTATTGCATACGGAATTTGCTTATCAAAGTGATAATTTGTATTTCCTGATTCAAATCAATACGATGTACAAATATGGAACGTAGCCTGCTTTCTACTTCTGTAATCAGTTGCTGTACCTCTGCAGTAGTCTGTCGTGGTGCTGTTAAAGTTGTGTCCCCTGCTAACAACTGGAATAGCACATGCCTTTATCATAGCATTCAAATCTGGCTCTCCAGGTAAAGCTTCAATGATTTTTTGACAATCAGCATTAGCATTATCCCTAGCTAATTGTTTAACTAGAGTATCTTGTAAACCAACATCAAAAACTTGCTTTTCAGCTGCTTCTTGTAGCCTCTCAACAAAGGATAAATAGGGCTCCTTGGGTCCTTGTCTTACAGTAGTATATCTGCATATTGGGGACGCCAATTGTGCAGTTTTTATAATTGCATTCATACCCAGCGCTTTTATTTGTTCCAGGATAAGAGGGTCCCATTTAGCCTGATGGCTAGGATTAGCAAATTGACCCTCTCCCATTAAAACATCCACCCCATTACCATACCTAGGGTCATTCTGATTGAGTTGAAAATTTATTACAGCTTGCGCTTCACATGCACTTCTCCAATTTGACATAAACACCGAAAATTGCACAGGTTGAAAAATTATCCTCCCTAGTTGCTTAAAATCCCAAGGAGTCAAAGCTTCCATTGTCAACAGCCTTAACATTTGCATACATGGGGGAGAATTCACCCCATATCGAGCTACATTTCTTTGTAGGTCTTGTACCACCTTCCATGAAAAAGGAACATGTGAATGAGGCTGTCCTGCTGCAGGGTCATGGAAAATCACAGGATGGATAAGCAGAAGGACCAGTACTAAAAGACCCAGATTCACCCGCTGCACCTCCCATGCCTCCCAGTTTCTCTACTACCTCCCACTCCCCCTCCTGAGCTGCCCATGATTTTACAGCCTCCCAAAATTTCCCAGGATCCCGAGGGAACACAGTAATCCCAGGTAAACTAATTTATCTGATGTGGGCTGAGGGGTTTCAATACTTAGCCGACTAAGCGCCTGAGACAGTTCTTCATCGTCAGGAGGTGGTGCAGAAGGAGAAGGATGTGCAGCTCCTTCAGTTATCTTCGGGGTTGCTCCACTGAAGGGTGGCAATCTCGGGTTTGCAGAGGGTGGTCGCTTTATGTGCCGGGGCTTCTGTACCACCCCTTCGTCATCTGATTCTAGGGTCCCCGTGATCAATAAGTCTTAATAATACTCGGCCACCGCATGAGGAGTGGTAGGTATCGGCAACTTCACCTTAACTGACGGTGCACTTGTAGATTCTTCCGTCATTACCTTCTTTGATTTTTCTTCTTCTGGAACATTTGTCCCTTCATTCTTTGACGTAGGAGGAGGCACAGAAGTGCTGGGTACTAATACAGGAGGCTCCAAATCCTCCTTCTTTTCCTCTTTGTCTTGCTGTTGCTTTACTTTTTGTACAGTCTCTTTCATTACACGCCATGTCATTAACAGTTCCATGGCAGCTTTATCTCCCTTTGTCACTGCCTCAAAAAGGGCAGATCCTAATCCTTCCCATACTGTTAAACTGAAGGCAGTAGTAGCGGAAGCATCACATCCATGCTTTTTCCCCCACAACAACATTTTTTGCAACGATGGGTCGGGGAGACTTATCCCCCATTGTTTCAAGACAAGCTGCCACATAAACAAGACCATGCTTTCTTCTTTAGTTATAGTACCCCCCATCGTGCCCCTGGTGGCTCACTGAATCCACGGTGTCCTCTAAGTCCCAGGTAAAGCAGTTCTGCCCACCACTGTTCCACCAGTAAAACCTTCTTCCAAACGTGTCTCGCCGGCCGGACGATCACGTCAGGGTCGCCAGTTGCGGAGAAAAGGACTCAGCACACAATTCAATGTGTATCAAGCATAAGCCATTTATTGCAAAAGAAAGCCCCTTTTTATAACATATTTGCTTCCATACATGCAGCCAGGCACTGTTTATGCAAAACCCAATTGGTCGCCACACGTTGTCCACGTGCCCCCCTGCAACCTCCCATTGGTCAGTCCTTTCACCATCCCCCTGTGCTGTAACATGATCCTGCAGGTGCCAAGTCCAGCACTGTTCACAGTGATGTTTACTGTCAAGTATGCAGAGGCTCTGTGGGAAGCACACAGGAGATAGGCCTGTGGCTCAAAGTTGGAGAGCTTGTTGACTTCAGCTCTTGATTCTTTCTGTTAGCTGCAACAATATCCCCCAACAAAAAAAAAAAAAAAACAAAGGTAAGAGCAAAATTGCCGCCCATAGTTATCTTTTCCTGATGGCATACTAGTGTTTCAGTAGATTAAATTTGAGGGAATATGAAAAAAAAAAGCCTTGTGGACATAGAGTTGAGTGTGGTTTTTGTGTTGAGAGGAAGGGCTTTTTAACAATTAGCCTCCAGCTTTTTGTAGGTTATCTTTCTTGATAATTTCTCCTTCATTAATTAAATTATCTCACACTATACATTCAGGAAAGACACTTATGACATCTCAGCACTGCCCTTTAGGCAGGATGAGAGTCTGCCTTTCGAACAAGAAGGAGCACTGTGCCAACTATGTCAGTTCCAATACCAAGCATAGCAGCGTAAGGCTACTTGGAGGCTCGAAAGTCTGGCCGAGAGGGTCGGCATTTTTGGCTCAGGCACTGACATGGCAGCTACTGTGCAGATATATGAGCTTGGCCAAGTGGTTTGCAGATGTCTGCATCACATTCCATTGCACATTGTGGACCTACCAAAATATTGACCTGATTAACTTTATAACTTTAAGGAAGAGTGCAAGTTTTTATCTTTATTTCAGCAGGAGCAGGGCAAAACTCAATCTACAATGCTCAGTCTCCAAAACACAGTAATTTTCAATGAGTCTACAAGTCATACCTGTCTATTAGGGCAATTATGTTGTAAGTTTAAATGTCAGGAGGCTTCGTAAAGATTGTGCTTGCAATTAACTAATTTGCAGCTGTAACAGAATGCCTCAAATGGGGCCAGAGAAAGGCACCCAAGGGATCCCTGGTTGAGTCCCTGCTTCCTCTGCCTGCCAAGGAATCAGAAGCCTGCTTCAGAAGTTTAATATGCAGAGAACAGGAGTGCAGAAGGAAAAAAAAAAAGAAGTCTTGAATGTACAAGCAACCTCAGTTGTTGCTTGTTAACTGAAGATTAAATTACAATAGATACATGTTGACATAATATATAGATATTATATTTAAATGCACTACAATCAACAATTTTTTTTTTCTTTTTAAAGTCACTTCTAGGATTTAACAGCAGTTTTTCTTCACAGTTCTAGCTTTTTTAAACAGCACTTTAAAATAATCTCCACTTTTGACACACAGAAGCAACATAAGCCATGACTAAATAGATTGTGTTATCTTAACATATAATATATTGTGATATATTAAAGCTAGCATCAGAGCATATAATAGCAGATGATATAACTATACAGCACAAAGTACTTAAACTTACTTTGTCAGTTCAGATTGGCTCAAAATGGAAATAACTTCTTTGCAGATTTTATCATAAGTCTGATAAAAATGGTGTGAAGAGATGTTATCTATACTGGATAAAATACTATTGGTCCAACAAGTATATGACTAGCATAAGTTCAGCATCAACATTGTTTTATTCTGCCCCAGAGAACTACAGCTGTGTGCTCATGCCCAATCCAGATCAAAATTGTACTGTCAGGTGATCCGGTAGTACACAGATCTGGTATTAAATAACAAGAAACAGTATCCGTAAAAAGCTAACCAAGGCTTTTTTGAGCCATCTTTTCACTGCTTTACTCTTGCTAGCATGAACAAAGTTGCACCACAGTCCATACATCTATCCATGGAAGAAGTGCAAATGACTATGAATATATTCCCCCAACCAACTTCAGGAATGTAACTGAACCATTATCTTTGTTTAGCCCACACCCAGGGCTATACAATAAACAGTTTCTCTCACCCAATGTCCCTTCTGCAACAGAGGACGGGAACTAGAAAAAGGAGAGACACTTGTGGGTTAAAATTGAACAGATTTAATAAAATCAAGAAACCAATATCAACAATAACACAAAAACACACAAAAGTATACTTATCCCAATCGTTGGGAATGAGAAAAAGGGAGACTAGAATAGAGAAGAACAAAAAGAGCCTTACTCCTCCTCAGCAAGTTTTCCCTTTTGTAGTGAACTTGATTGTTAATGATATAGAATACACCTGTGGGCCAGCCATGGTAAGCTGCCCTGGGTTTAGCTACTAATGGCCCTGTTTTGCTGTTCCTCAGTGGCTCTGCTCTTGGGTACATGGGCATCTACATGACATACCTTCCCAAGCAGCTTCTCTAATTGGGCAGCAATATCCTGTCATAATTCAGCTGCCCAGATGGGTTTGCCTCTTCCATTGTGTCCTTGTTTCATTGGGATTTGGTTTCAGTCTGGGGCCAGACATGGTGATAAGGCCCCTTAGCAGTTAAATCCAGGGCAGCTGACCCTGGCTGGCCCACAGGTGTATTCTATAGCATTGACATCAAGCTCCCTATAAAAGGGAGGGTTTGCTGGGAAGAGATGGGGCTCTTCTTGCTCTCTTTCCTTCTCTCTCATTTCCAACAATTGTGATCCCTGAAGCAACTTGCTGGTGCTATGTAGATAAGTACAGTTTTGTCTCTTTTGTGTTGTAATTTATGTTGATTTATTTCATTAAATCTGTTTAACTCCAACTTACAAGTCTCCCTCCTGTTCCCAATTCCCTTTCTTATCTGGGGAAGAGAGATTGGGCAATAGAAAAAACTGTTTATTGTTTAGCCCTGGGTGCAGGCTAAACAAGGACACATTGCTTTGGCCATCCCCACAGGGCATTTGCTACCATCCATGAGTCAGTATACAGGTAGAGTACTGGCCATTTTTATCTCTCAGCAATATCTAGAGCCAGCTGGATGGCTTTTACTTCTGCAAACTGACTCAACTCACCTTCTCCCTCAGCTCCTTCTGCCACTCATCATGTAGGACTCCACACAGCAGCTTTCCACCTTTGCTGTTTGCCTACAATACAACAAGACCCATCAGTGAACAAGGCATGATGCTTCTCATTCTCCAATGGTCTATTGTATGGTGGGGCTCTTCAGCATGCATGACCTCCTCCTCTGGCAACATTCCAAAATCTTTGTCTTCTGGCCAGTCCATGATTACTTCCAGAATTCCTGTGTGATTAAGGTTCCTTATGCAGGCCCACTGAGTAATCAATGCAACCCACTTACTCCATGTATCATCAGTTGCATGATGTTTAGAGGGGGTCTGTCCTTCAAACATCCAGTTCAACACTGGCAATCTGGGCACCAGGAGGAGCTGTGCCTCAGTGCCAATTACTTCTGAGGCAGCTCCAACTCCTTCATAGGCTGCCAGTATCTCTTTTTCTGTTGGAGTATAACAGTCCTCTAATCCTCTCTATCCCCAGCTCCAAAACCCCAGGGGTCAACCTTAATTCTACCCCAGTGCCTTTTGCCAGAGGCTCCAGGTAGGGCCGTTCTCCCCAGCTGAGGTGTAGAGCACATTCTTTACTTCTGGTCCCATGTGGACTGGTCCAAGGGCCACTGCATGGACTATCTCTTGTTTAATTTGCTCAAAAGCCTGTTGTTGCTCAGGGCCCCATTTAAAGTCATTCTTCTTCCGAGTTACTTTGTAGAGAGGGCTCACAATCTGAATGTAATGGGGAATGTGCATCCTCCAGAAGCCTACTATGCCTAAGAAAGCTTGCATCTCCTTTTAGTTAATTGGCGGACATCACTGTTACTTTGTTAATCACATCCATTGGGATCTGATGGTGGCCATCTTGCCACTTGATCCCTAAAAACTGGATCTCTTCTGCAGGTCCCTTGACCTTTTCGCATTTCATGGCAAAACCAGCTTCCAGAAGGATTTGAATTACTTTTTCCCCTTTTTCAAAGGCTTCTGTGCTGTATTACCCCATACAATGATGTCATCAATGTACTGCAGGTGTTCTGGAGCTCCACCCTTCTCCAGTGCAGTCTGGACCAGTCCATGGCAAATCATGGGGCTATGTTTCCACCCCTGGGGCAATTGATTCCAATTGTATTAGATGCCCCTCCAGGTGAAGGCAAACTGTTGCCTACACTACACTTCCATAGCAATGGAGAAAAACGCATTAGCAATATCAATCGTGGCATACCACTAGGCTGCCTTTGACTCCAGTTCATATTGGAGTTGTAACATGTCCAGTACAGCAATCAGCAGTGGTGTGACTTTGTTCAGGCCACGATAGTCCAGTGTTACTCTCCATTCCCCATTGGACATTCACACTGGCCATATCACAGAATCAACCAGGTTGGAAGAGACCTCAGGGATCATCGAGTCCAACCGCTGCCCCTACACCACCCTGTCAACTAGATCATGGCACTAAGTGCCATGTCCAGTCTTAAACACATCCAGAGATGGTGACTCCACCACCTCCCTGGGCAGCCCATTCCAATGTCTAATAACCCTTTCTGAAAAGAAATTCTTCCTGATGTCCAACCTGAACCTCCCCTGGCGAAGCTTGAGGCTGTGTCCTCTTGTCCTATTGCTAGTTGCCCGGGAGAAGAGGCCAACTCCCACTTCACTACAACCTCCCTTCAGGTAGTTGTAGACTGCAATAAGGTCACCTCTGAGCCTCCTCTTCTCCAGGCTAAACCACCCCAGCTCCCTCAGCCGTTCCTCGTAGGTCAGACCCTCCAGACCCTTCACCAGCTTGGTCGCCCTCCTCTGGACTCACTCCAACACCTCAACATCTTTCTTGAAGTGCGGGGCCCAGAACTGGACACAGTACTCAAGATGCGGCCTCACCAGTGCTGAGTACAGAGGGATGATCACTACCCTAGACCGGCTGGCTACACTATTCCTAATAGAGGCCAGGATGCCATTGGCCTTCTTGGCCACCTGGGCACACTGCTGGCTCATGTTTAGCTGGCTGTCCATCAGCACCCCCAAGTCTCTTTCTGCCGGGCCGCTTTCTAACCACTCTTCCCCCAGCCTGTAGAGCTGCATGGGGTTGTTGTGGCCAAAGTGTAAGACCCGGCACTTGTTCTTGTTGAACTTCATGCTGTTGGTCTCGGCCCATCTATCTAACGTGTCCAGATCCCTCTGTAGGGCCTTCCTACCCTCCAGCAGATCGACACTCCCACCCAGCTTGGTGTCATCTGCAAATTTGCCGAGGGTGCACTCAATCCCTACGTCTAGATCATCTATAAAGATATTGAACAGCACCGGCCCCAGAACTGAGCCCTGGGGAACACCGCTAGTGACCGGCCGCCAGCTGGACTTTGCCCCATTCACCTCCACTCTCTGGGCTCAGCCATCCAGCCAGTTTTTAACCCATCGAAGAGTCCACCCATCCAAGCCCCGGGCAGCCAGTTTGTCCAGGAGGATGCTGTGGGAGACAGTGTCGAATGCCTTACTGAAGTCTAGATAGACTACATCCACAGCCCTGCCCTCATCTACTAAGCGGGTCACTTGGTCATAGAAGGAGACCAGTTTGGTCAAGCAGGACCTGCCTTTCATGAATCTATGTTGGCTGGCCCCGATGCCCAGATTGTCCTGCATGTGCCGTGTAATGGCACTCAGGATGATCTGTTCCATCACCTTGCCTGGCACCGAGGTCAGGCTGACAGGCCTATAGTTCCCTGGATCATCCTTCCGGGCCTTCTTGTAGATGGGCGTTACATTTGCTGATTTCCAGTCAGCTGGAACTTCTCCAGTTAACCAGGACTGCCGGTAGATAATAGAGAGTGGTTTGGCAAGTTCATTTGCCAGTTCCTTCATTACTCTGGGGTGAATCCCATCCGGGCCCATAGCCTTGTGGGTGTCCAACTGGCACAGCAGGTCACTAATCGTCTCCTCCTGGATCCTGGGAGGTTCACACAGCCCCCCACCCTTAACTTCAGGCTCTGGGGGCCGAGTCTCCTGAGGACAACCGGTCTTGACATTAAAGACCAAGGCAAAGAAGGCATTGAGCACCTCTGCCTTTTCCTCATCCCCTGACACTACACTACCCTCCTCATTCAGCAAGTGGTGGAGGCTCTCCTTGAGCCTCCTTTTGCTGTTGATGTATTTGTAAAAGCTTTTTTTGTTATCTTTGACTGTAGCAGCCAAATCGAGCTCTAATTGAGCTTTGGCCCTTCTAATCTTCTCCCTACACGACCTGGCTACATCCCTATAGAGCTCCCAAGTTACCCGACCCTTCTTCCAGAGCAAGTAGGCTCTCTTTTTTTCCTTAAGTTCTAGCCTACGTTCTCTGTTTAACCAGGCCGGTCTTTTTCCCCGACGGCTTGTCTTCCTA
Source organism: Nyctibius grandis (assembly GCF_013368605.1). Classification (NCBI taxonomy): domain Eukaryota; kingdom Metazoa; phylum Chordata; class Aves; order Nyctibiiformes; family Nyctibiidae; genus Nyctibius; species Nyctibius grandis. The sequence goes on from NW_027167472.1 coordinate 1,898,260, forward strand.
CAGACTGGGACAGCCTGCTCCTGAATATTTAACAATTCCCTTTTGAAGCATGTCCAGCCTTCCTGGACTCCTTTGCCCTCCAGGACCGACTCCCAAGGGACTTGGTCCACCAGCCTCTTAAACAGGCTAAAGTCAGCCCGCCGGAAATCTAAGGCAGGAGTTCTACTCTTGCCCCTCCTTACTTCCCCCACTATCGAAAACTCTAACATTTCATGGTCACTACTCCCAAGACGGCCACCGACCCTCACATCTCCCACTAGTCCTTCTCTGTTCACAAACAACAGGTCAAGCAGGGCCCCTCCTCTTCAACATATGGGACTGTTGAAGGGGGAGCGTGTTTTGCCCATCACTCCTTGGTTCTCCAGTTGACAGGTCAGAGTCTCCATTAGTCCAATATTGTCACCAGTGGACCACTGTAATAGCAATGGGCACCTTTGGCTCCTCGACCCTCAGCAGCCCCACAATAGAAGGGTCCTCTGATAGACCAGGTGGGGTAGACAGCTGTCTAATTTCTTCCATCTCCACAGCTGCTACACCAAATGCCCACCCATACGCCCTTGGGTCCTTGAAATACCCTCTTCTCAGGTAATCTATACCAAGAATGCATGGGACATCTGGACCGATCACAATAGGGTGCATCTGCTACTCAGTCCCAGTCAGACTCACTTCAGCTTTCAATACAGTCAGCTCTTGGGAGCCCCCTGTCATGCCAGATAGATTTATAGTTTGACGGTATTATGGTGCATTGTGCATCACTGTCCACTAGAGCCTTATACTGCTGTATTTCTGATGTGCCAGGCCATCGAATTCACAGAGTCAAAAAAGCACGGTTGTCCCTATCCTCCACCTGGCTGGAGGAAGGGCCCCTCTAATCCTGAGCATAGTGTTCATTACCGACATCTTGGTTGAAGTAGCTCACAGGGATTTGATCCCTTTTTTCACGTTCGGTAAATAGGGACCTGAAGCCCATCTACACTGCCTAGAGAGCTTCCCATTAGAAACTGGAGCAACAAATTTCCTCGAAGAAGCCCCATTCCTAATTGGTTCACCTTGCCACTTACATATGCATGTCTGTCAAGCTGAGGTATGTTTTCCATCCAATTTCCTTATGTCTTCTCCATGGTTATGGAGGAAAAACCACAGGGTGCCTCATGACATGTACTGTCTCTCCCGAGCAGGTCTTGCAGGGGAATGCTGGCTCCTGATGGCCGAGACATTCTTCGGTGCAGGTGGGGAGTGGGGTCTGTCCTCCATCTGGGACAGTTTTTCCAACACCTTACCAAGCAGTTCTGTGGATTTGTCAGATGTTTTTTCCACAGCCGTGTTGCCGCTTGTCTGCGGCAAGCTCCGTTCGGTTGCTGGCTGGCCTGAGGCTATCCGCACCCCAGGGCCATTGAGCACTGACACCAATGTGAGGATGCAACAAATGGCATTTATTTAACTGCGCAACAGCCTTATATAGTCGTCTTGTCCCGTACGAACTCGCACGATAGTGACACATCCTGCTCCTTTCACCACGCCTACCTTCCGTTACAGCCCGAGATTTTCCGGTCGCTGTACCCTAATCTACCTACATTTCCCCCTCCCCATGCTTCAAGTCATGCGAAGTAAAGCGTACTGCTGATTCTGGAGCCTTGCGTCAAAGCGTAAGCGTAGCTGGCGGATACAACATCCCGAGCCCAGGTTCTCCAGTAAGATTCCCCTACAACTCCTGAGATGCAAAGCAAAAGCAAGCTAATCATGAGCGCATTGTTCAAAGCTTTTGTTTCACTCAGCAACGGCCACCGTTCCTCATCTTTCTTGGCACCCCGCCGCTTTACCAGACTCTCTGTACTGTCATGACTCCTCACGTCTGAAGGTCGAGGCTGGTGCTGTTTCGGCTTCCCCCACAGGTACTCCTGCAAAAGATAAAGCTCGGACAGCGTACATATTACTTCGGGTTAGGATTTTGTTTTAAATCAGGGCGCAAACAGCGTGTAGGGACCCACTGTATAACATCATCCCGTTTGATGGCGGCATACCCCCTCCCGTGATGTAGCAGCTCCCAACCTGTTTCCCACTCCGCTGTCCCAGGGAACCGAACCTTGACTGGGGGGCCCACTTCTGGCACCCCTGGACCCCAATGTCGCTCAATTGGGGCACGCTCTTGGTCTCCCCGGGCAAAATGATTTAAAGAATAAAGAGGGCGATGTAAAATGTGAGATTGGTAGTTGACAGGAATTACGTCTGGGAATCCTTCCCCCTCCCCAAGAATCTTAATTCTGTGTTTTTGTTTCTTACTTAAACCTGGTTCCCTGTGTCTCGCAGAGCCCGGTCAGAGAATCCCAGCCTTGGTTACCCATAAATCCTGCTCTCTGTTGTTGAGCCACAAAGGTTGTATTGACCATTTGTTGCACAGTTTTCTGCAAACATGCAAACAAACAGGGTAACACAAGTAGGATAATGCCTATTATAAACATTCCCATAAGCAGACTCTATCTACAAAACATGCAGTTTACTTCAGAACATACTGTTCTTCTCTGTTATTCTAGCTGAAAGGAAAACTACTGACAGGAAAGCTGATTCTGTTTAAAGGTAACACAGATCAGGCCTTTTAGAGCCTACTCTGAGGCCTACTCTTGCTAAACCGTTGCTAAACCATCCGGTATCAATTTCCCCCTTTGGAAGTAGTTAGATTTATTATCTCACTACTTCCATATACTTTTCTCAATGATTGCCTCAACACAACCCACGCAGATCCCTATGATAATTATAATCACAACTATATAAACTATTCCCTCTAAAAGGATGGTTAGCCACATTATTAGAGACAATCCACCGTACTCCTGCGCCTGTAGAGACAGAAACATAACCTCGACCCATTAGTAATAGTTCCCCTGGTCCCAACCACTCGTTAGTACCTGGTTCCCTATACCACACTTTGCCTTTGTTTTGCACATAGCTTGCTCCCTGTCGAACTGCCTCCCAATGTATTACAATTGGGGGTCGCTCCTTATCTCCTGCTAAAGTTAAATGGTTAAGTACATAAACAGCTTTTGCAAGTCTCTCAGAAGGTTCAGTTTCCTCTCCCCCTTTTTGTTTTTGCAGAAGCTGTTTCAATGTACTATGAGCACGTTCCACAATCGCCTGACCCGTAGGCGAATGAGGAATCCCGGTGACATGTGTAATACCCCATAGTTGACAAAATTGACGAAAAATTTATGAACAGTATGCTGGTCCATTATCAGTCTTAAGTTGTTGTGGAACCCCAAGACTTGTAAAGCAAGCAAGTAAATGTCATTTGACATGACGACCTGTTTCCCCAGTTTGTGCTGTTGCCCATATTATATGTGAAAACGTATCAACAGATACATGAACATATTTGAGCCTTCCAAATTCTGCAATGTGAGTAACATCCATTTGCCACAGTTGCAACGCACTCAACTCTCGAGAATTTACCCCCATTCCAATTCCCATGCCAATTTTCTGACAACTAGCACAAACAGTAACTAATTCACGTGCTTGTGCCATGGTGAGGTGAAATTGTTTCGCTAACATTTTCGCTGATTGATGAAAGAATTGATGGGATAGGTGTATTTGTTCAAATAAATTTGGTGATATTTGCGTATAGGACACAAGTGTGTCTGCTTTATTATTTCCAATGCTCAAATTTTGATCAAATTGATGACTACGAATGTGGGTGACAAAATAAGGTATCTCTCTGAGGTTTATTGCTTGATGCAACTGTAGCAAAATAGTGTAAAGTCGCATATTTCTTATTGGTCCATTTCACAAAAACCTGATATATCGCAAAAAATTCAAGTGTCTGCAATGAGTCCTCAGTAAATTCCTGAGAATTTACAATGTTTCCATTGTCCATCCTTTTGTCAGGTAATAACTGCTGAATGTGATCGCTTTCCTGCATCAGTAAAAACAGTTAGTCCAGTCACAGGTATCTCTGATCTGATAGGTTTTTCTTCCCAATCCTGTTTGCAAATAAACTGTAGCTTTTTATCTTTTGGCAAATGTGTTAACAATTGTCCAGTAAAGTCCTGTAAGGCCATTTGAAAAAGAGTTGACTAATTTGTTAACCACTGTAGATATTCCTTTCTGATAGGTAAATAGATAGCATCTGAGTCTAGTCCGGTAATGTCTGTAATCCTTTTATGCACTTTGACAAGCAATTATGCTATTGCTTCCACTCTGGTACAAAGTGTTGTTTTAGGATGAAAAACCAAAGAGTCCACTCGAGCATTGCCTTCTGCAATAAACCCAGGCAAATTAGTATGATTTCTTACATGTAAAACATAAAACAATGCAGTTCGGATTTGAATTTCTTGCCACAGAGCTCGCAGCAATTCAAAAACACACTGATTACATATATGCTCTATAACAGGTCTATCCAATTGCTTTATAATGCCAGCTACATATGCTGAATGAGCAATCAAATTAAAGGGAATAGGAAAATTCTGAAATATTTTTAATACAGCTCGTAATTCTACCACCTGAGGTGAACCCTTTTGTTGTACTACCATAGATTCCCACTTGCCATCAGAATACCAGACAAGGCCCGCCTTGCCTCTGTTCCCAGATCCATCCGTAATAATGGTAATTCCATCCACAGGAGTGTCTGCGCACCACACTCCTGTGGCAATTGGAAGTTCCGCACTCAATTTTATAACAGGATGGGAGGGCAAGTGGTAAACAACCTGTCCCGAGAAATTCTCCATAGTGTTTGCAAAGCAAAGCTATTAGCCATACACTACTCAAAATATTGAGCTGCAATAGGAACGGTTAGTGATGCAGGGATCTCTGGCCACAAGCTCCCGACATCGCATCCGTCCTTTGATGAATAATCTGTGCCAATAGCTCTGTAACGAATCTGATCATTCTGAATTCCATTGACCAATTATTGCATACGGAATTTGCCTATCAAACAAAGTGATAATTTGTATTTCTTGATTCAAATCAATATGATGTACAAATTTGGAATGTAGCCTGCTTTCTATTTCTGTAATCAGTTGCTGTACCTCTGAAGTAGTCTGTTGTGGTGCTGTTAAAGTTGTGTCCCCTGCTAATAATTGGAATAGAGACTGCAATTTTGACGACGTAAGCCCCAAGTACGGCCGCAGCCATAACTTGAGCCTTATGTTCCACAGTACCCACTTTTGCACATGCCTTTATCATAGCATTCAAATCTGTTTTTCCAGGTAAAGCTTCAATGATCTTTTGACAATCAGCATTAGCATTATCCCTGTTTGCCACAGGTCCAAGGCTTGGCAGCCGCACAGGTTAACCCTGCGTGGAAACACCAGTCCTGCGCTCCCTGCGGTTTGGGCTGCGAGTTAACTGCATAGGCCTGGAACTGGTTGGGAAGATTCATTTGTGTCAGCATACGGTTCCCCCCCCCCATGTTCTTTCTCCAGTTTCCCTGTATTCTGCAGCTGGTTGTTATCAGCTGACCTTGAGCATTATACTGAGACCTGCACAGCTTCACAAAATGCCCCAGCTTCCCACAGCAATGACACATCAAAACAGAGTTATCTCTCCCACTCAGCTTCAACTTCTTAAGGCAGTTTTTCTTAAAGTGACCTTCCTGTTCGCATGTATAACAACGATGAACTACCTTAATTGCCGCCGCAAAAGTTTTTGCTAAATGCTCCATCTGAAATGTGGTGGTTCCTACTTTCTCACAAGCATCCATTAGCTCAGTTAAGGTGGCATTACTATTTGCCATCCCTGCAACAACTTTTCTGCAGTCCTCACCTGTGTTGTCCTTCGCTAACTGTAGTGGCAATGCTTCTTTTACAATTTTCCAATCTAACAGTTGCCAAATATTTCTTCCCTCAGGACCCGCACCCACAATCACCGGATATGCTTGTGGAATTATAACTCCTTCTAATAACGCATCTCGAATGACCCCTTTCCATTTCACTCCTCCCTCACCTCCCCCCCCTTCCCCTGTATACGCGGGCGGAAGCTGACCCTCTCCCTCACCTCCCACATTACCAGATGGACGCAAACCTCCCCCCCGCCCTGATCTAAAGGTGGAGTAGGGAGTTGTAAAGGAGGTTGAGGTGGCCCTAATACTTGTCCCGAACACAGAGGGGGGTTTTTGGGGGAGACATAGTCACGTGTCCCGAGGCGTTGGCTGAACGATGCTGCTGCAATTCCATCTTTAATTCTTCCAGTCATCTACCAAGCTCTGTCATGTCAAGTTCGTGTCCATTTCGTGATGGTAACAGTCCTTTAAGTCCTTGTGACTCTGGTACTGCTGACTCCGTAAATGGCGAATCCGGTAAAGGTGGGTACAAAGCATGTTTACCCTCCTTCTTGTCCTCCTGCTCAGCCTCATCCGTAGAGAGATCAATGAGAGGGAGGGGGTTTCGGAGGGGGTTTCTGCCAAGTCTCCTGTTCAGCGTCTGAATCAATTAGTCCAAATTGAGTTTGTGTTTTAGGGCGCACTACCGGTTCTGATGGATCTGTATCTATTTTTCTCACTCCCCGCTCCTCAGCTTTTTTCGGAGCCGTCTGTACCCACAGTGATAAAGGAGCTGCCACCAGTACAGCCACCGGGGCCATGGGAGGTGTTGGTCCCGCAAACAGTGAGGGGGTAGTAGGCGCCTGTGGTCCTAAAGCCATAAAAGCTGTATGTGTGACTTCTCTCTCTGCTTTTATTCCTTTTAACGCTTCACTAACCAGCCTCCATGTAGCAGACAATTTAAAGGCTTCCTTATCACCACTTGACACCGCATTCCAGAGAGAGTCACCAATCTGCTCCCATAAAGGCACTTCAAAGACATCATTAAAGGTTGTAAAATGTCCTTTATCTTTTGCCCAAAACAGTAACTGCTTTAACGCAGCTTCGTCATATTTAATTCCTCTCTCAGAGAGTATATGTTGGAGGAGTTTCACCACTGCCACTTCTGTCTTGGTCAGGGTAGACCCCATGTAAACACGTCCGAGCCGCATCCCATGTCGCCCAGTCCTCCCGCGCAGTCCGTAGCAGCCGCAAGATAACTCCCCATGTTTTTAATTCTTTGGCAGAACCCGCTGCCATAGCTCGCTCAGCGAGCTGCATCGAGCACCGCTCCCAGGTATTCGGCTGTAAACAATCAGCCGGTCCTGCCACCGCCCCCCCCTTTAACGAGACGGTCCACACACTGGGCTAAGTCTTTCGATTTCACAGAAATCTTAAATTCCCCGCCCAGTAACGAAATCACCTTTATCAAGGTTTCCATGGTTCGCGAACCCACTCCAACCGCCTGCGGTCCGCCAGCCCAGCAATCACGTCGGGGTCACCACTTGTTGCCGCTTGTCTGCAGCAAGCTCCGTTCGGTTGCTGGCTGGTCTGAGGCTATCCGCACCCCAGGGCCATTGAGCACAGACACCAATGTGAGGATGCAACAAATGGCCTTTATTTAACTGCGCAACAGCCTTATATAGTCGTCTTGTCCCGTACGAACTCGCACGATAATGACACATCCTGCTCCTTTCGCCACGCCTACCTTCCATTACAGCCCGAGATTTTCCGGTCGCTGTACCCTAATCTACCTACACAGCTGAGATGCTGGCCCATAGGGAGGAAAAGAGATTGTCTGCATAATGCTGCATCCAATTTTTTATGTCACCCACCATTGGTGCATCAGCATCTGCCCAGCTAAATAACACTAATGAGTTGCCATACGACTTTGGTGTGCTCAGTACCCACTTGCGCCACATGGGTCTGGTAAGTCTGAGTGCATCTGGATCTAGTGGTGCCCGCGGGTCATCCAGGTCAGCAAAAATCAGCTCCCGCACAGCTATTTCCCTGAGATTTTTAACACCTCTCTCAATGGTTGCCTACTTGCCTGGGTGGTATATGACATCATCCCTAAAAGGATACCTGTTCTTCATGCTTCGCAGGAATCACCTCCAGTGAGGGGCTGTGCACCTGTTGCAAGACCCCTATCAATACCCACTTCTCTGTCCATTGGTCCCAGCTACTTGGCTTCTCTACCCTCTAACTCAAAGCCATCAGCTCTATTGTCACAGCAGCAAAGCAGCCAAGTAACAAGTTGCTCGCCTTCATGACAGCTGTAATCTTTACATATATCTCACAGCTCACTGAGGGATAGGGATCAAGTGGTTACCTCTGGCTCATCCTCCTTCGGTGTTCCCTGTTAGGCCATCGTGACCTGCTCTTTTTGTGATTTTCATCTTCTGTACAGGGGCAACCGATACTGGCACTGGTTGAGTCCCTAGGTTAGCTGCATCACCCATCACTGGGGGCTGATTAGCTGCAGTGTGTGTCACCAAAGTCTGAGTCATCACAGCAAGTGCTTCTTGGATTTGAGTAACTGCAGTACCCAGCACAGACATCTGAATAGCCTCTAGGGTAGCCATGGTGCCTGCTGTAGGAACTGGCAGGTTCCGAGTATCTGCCATGCCAGTTGTGGTTGTTGGGGCAGCTGCAGTGGTGCCCCTTACAGTGGTTGCAGCAGCTGTGCTGTATCCATCCTTATACCCATGTTTAATCAAGAACAAGAGCTGAAAGACATTCAAAAGGCCTGACAATACAAGCATGGTGGTTGAAACATCCCAAGGGTGGTCAGAATTCTCAAAAGCCATTGAGATCAGCCTCAAGGGAAAAGGGAAGTACATGTCACCCACTCCCATGCCATAGAAATCACAAATAGGCACCGTTACAAAAGAAGTTATAATACCATAAACCAATGCCAAACAACATAGCAGAGGGATACCTCTAAGTCCATGCCCGGAAGTGATAAACCACACAAAAGCAGTAACAAACAGCGGCAAATCCACACATTTGATAAGTCACCCCAAAAGCAACTGTAAAACCAAACACTAGAGAATTCTACCCAGTGATCCTGTTACTGACACCAACATAATGAATGCTTGTAACAAAAACAGTCAAATATGTGAAAACTTCAACCCTCTGAGACTACTAGATCGAAAGTCTGCAGTTCTCCCAGGTAAGCTATTTACATTGGGTGCCAAATAAACTGTCTTTGTTTAGTTCACACTCAGGGCTACATAATAAGAGTTTTTTTATCACCCAATGTCCCTTCCCCAACTAAGGAAGGAAAGTGGGAAAAGTAGGGAGACTCATGGGTTAAAATTGAACAGATTTAATAAAATCAGAAAACCAGTATCAACAATAACACAAAACACACAAAAGTATACTTAGCTACAAAGTTGCAGCATGTTGTTCCCAGAATACCACTTATTGGTAATGAGAAAAAGAGAAGCTAGAAGAAAAGAGAGCAAAACCAGCCCTATATTTCCCTCCCAAGCCCTCCCTTTTATAGTGAACTTGTTTGTCAATGATATAGAATACACCTGTGGGCCAGCTTGGGTCAGCTGCCCTGGGTTTAGCTGCTAATGGCCCTGATCACCATGGCTGGCCACAAACTGAAACAAAAATCTAACAGAAACTTGATTCTATAAATTTTATCCCATGAAACCAGGACAACCATATAAGTGAAAAGCCTGCTTGGTCTACCTATATCCTATCTTTTCATCAGTGGAGAGAAAAAAAGCATTTCAAAATAACTGCTCAGATCTTAAGTGAGCCTTCAAGAAAGGCTTGTCTCTGTCCATTGCCTGTAGGAGAACCTAGGGCAATTGCCTTCTGCTAGATGTCTGAAGTTAGGTAGCATGAATATGTGCCAAAAAATAAGCAGCAGAGCAAATAGCAAATACATCCCCACCTCCTTCTGTTATAACTGATCTACCTGAAAGGCCTAGAGTTCATAGACTTCTTCCCATATCCTTCTGTTCTCTTACTCTAGACATATCATAGAATCATAGAATGGTTTGGGTTGGAAGGGACCTTAAAGATCATCTAGTTCCAACCCCCCTGCCACGGGCAGGGACACCTTTCCACTAGACCAGGTTGCTCAAAGCCCCATCCAATCTGGCCTTAAACACTGCCAGGGAGGGGGCATCCACAACTCTGGACAACCTGGTCCAGTGTCTCACCACTCTCACAGTAAAGAATTTCTTCCTAAGATCTAATCTAAATCTACCCTCTTTCAGTTTAAAACTGTTACCCCTCGTCCTATCACTACATGCCCTTGTAAAAAGTCCCTCTCCAGCTTTCCTGTAGGCCCCCTTCAGGTACTGGAAGGCTGCTAGAAGGTCTCCCTGGAGCCTTCCCTTCACCAGGCTGAACAACCCCAACTCTCTCAGCCTGTCTTCATAGGAGAGGTGCTCCAGCCCTCTGATCATCCTCATGGCCCTCCTCTGGACTCGCTCCAACAAGTCCATGTCCTTCTTATGCTGGGGGCCCCAGAGCTGGATGCAGTACTCCAGGTAGGGTCTCACGAGAGCAGAGTAGAGGGGCAGAATCACCTCCCTCGACCTGCTGGCCACGCTTCTTTTGATGAAGCCCAGGATACGATTGGCCTTCTGGGCTGCAAGCACACATTGCCGGCTCATGCTGAGCTTCTCGTCAACCATCACCCCCAAGCCCTTCTCCTCAGGGCTGCTCTCAATCCATTCTCTGCCCAGGCTGTATTTGTGCTTAGGATTGCCCTGACCCACATGCAGGACCTTGCACTTGGCCTTGTTGAACTTCATATGGTTTGCAGAGGCCCAGCTCTCAAGCCTGTCAAGGTCCTTCTGGATGGCATCCCTTCCTTCCAGTGTGTCAACTGCACCACATAGCTTGGTGTATGTGTGAGCCGATACAGGCAGGACGCAGGAACAACCACAAGACCACAGATAAAATGCAAAGAGCAAATTTATTCACGTTACCTCGCAAACCGGGGGATCTCTGAAGCAGCACCCGGGGCAAAGGCACGCAAGCGGGGATGCAGGTACCGCGGAGCTCGGTTCCTGCTAGAGAGAGAGCGAGAGAGATTCCAGGCCTCCTGCCTTCGCCTGTATATTAGGGGTTTCTTGCAGGTGGTAGTTTTCCACTGTGCTTTGATGTTTCTCACAGCAGGGCAGGAATCTCAGGCATGAACAATTAGGTGCCCCTGAGTCTTATCACAGGCCTATGTTACCTGAATGCGTGCAAGTTCAGGGAACAGCCCAGAAGGAGATACACCGGCTGGAGAACGGCTCAGCGGGACTGAGACCGGGGCAGGGTGGAGGACGACCCGCAGACTAAGGAACGTACGTTGTAACGGGACACCCAGTGAGGTGAGCAGCCAGGGGAAAAGGAGATGGGCCAAAATATCTCTAAAGAAGAAAGTGCGATAGTAAGGCTTCTCCTACATATCCCCTCGAAGAGAGGGGTAAAATAAGATGAGCATTTGCTCCAGAGACTATTGATATGGTGTAAAAAGAATAATTTTCCAGCTATGGCGCAGACTGCTTTCAAAGTTAGTACGTGGCAAAGCGCTGGAACTTCTCTCTTTGAGGCTGCCTCAAGGGGGGACAAGACCACCACTGCGTCGTTGACAACGTGGAGATTAGTTATAGACTCACTGGAGCAACTGAAGGTGGACAGAGAGGCAAAGGCGGCAGCTGAGGCGGCTACAGCTCCTTTCACAGTGACTTCGCCCTCCGCGCCGCCAGAGCTCCCCCCTCCCACCGCCCTCTGCACCATCAGAGCCCCCGCTACCGCCCAGGGAACAGCAGCGGAACATTGATCCTTCTACCGTCCTGTTACCCGAATCTGAGACTGAGCCACCCTGAATAGACCTTTCTGAAGAGATGGAAGCGGGACATAATTGCTGCAGAACCCGAGGGTCGGGAAAGTCAGGCGGTAGCGTGGAAGAGTTATTCACATTGCAGCCAGTCCAGGTTACTATGTCTGGCCCGGACCCGGCCAGGTTCTGGAGAAGGTTAAGAGAGCACTCACTTGCAGACGGTGATTTCGGGGCTGCGGCTGCTATGGGTGGCGGGGTATTGGCTTGCCCGGTATATCGAGGGGACGGGAACGGCCCACCCGAATGGGAGCCATTCAATTGGGGAGTGATTTGCCTTAGACAAACAAATACAAAACGGGGCTGCTAAAGAAGCGTTGTTACTACAGTTAGCGAAGGACAACGCAAACGAGGATTGCAGGAAAGTTATTGCAGGGATGGCAAATCGTAACCCCACCTTAACCGAACTAATGGATGCTTGCAGGAAAGTAGGAACCACCACATTTCAGATGGAGCAGTTAAGGTAGTTCATCATTGTTATACATGTGGGCAAGAAGATCGCTTTAAGAAAAACTACCCTAGGAAGCCGAAGCTGAGTGGGGGAGGTAACTCTGTTTTGATGTGTCATTGCTGTGGGAAGCCGGGGCATTTTGTGAAGCAGTGCAGGTCTAAGTATAATGCTCAAGGTCAGCTGATAACAACCAGCTGCAGAGTGCAGGGAAACTGGAGAAAGAAGGCAGGGGGGAACCGCGTGCTGACACAAATGAATCTTCCCAACTAGTTCCAGGCCTAAACAGTCAACTCACAGCCAGAACCGCAGAGAGCGCCGGACTGGATGTTACCACAGCAATCACAATCACAATAGAGAATAGCAGAGTGCATAAGGTTCCACTGAATGCCGTGGGACCCATTGGAAACAGGTTAAGTGCACTATTACTCGGATGTCCTAGTGTAACCTCGCAAGGTCTATTTGTTTTACCAGGAGGTATTGATGCAGACTATACATTTTGGTTATTGATCTGCAAGGTTGTTATTTTTTCACTATCCCTTTACATGAAACTGACAAATGCTAATTAGCTTTTTCAATACCTAGTAGAAACAACATGGTGCCTTGTCAACGATATCAGTGGACGGTATTACCGCAAGGCATGAAAAACAATCCCACAATATGTCAATGGTATGCGGCAGAAAAAGGGGCATCGTGTGGATTTAGAGACACCAGTAAGTTTATATGTAGCCATTGCCAACTATCATCCCATGGGGTTACTGGGCCAGTGGAATGAGCGCTTTCAGGATCCGCTACACGTTCTAGAGTGGCTGTTTTTATCCGTACAACCACGAAAAACAGTGAGCACTCAGATTGAGCTGATATCGAAAATAATCAAGAAAGGACGCACACGATGCATTCAACTCACGGGCCGAGACCCCAGTCGACTGATAATTCCCATTGAACGCGATTATGTAAGCTGGTGTATGGCAAACAGTTTACCATTTCAATTGGCCCTGGAAGGATTTGAAGGGCAGGTATCTTATCATCTTCCCAGTCACAAATTATTACAAGCTCATTCAGAGTTACAAGTGATTCAAAAGCCGCTGGCAGCAGATAGCCCAGTACAAGGCCCTACGGTCTTTACTGACGGCTCTGGAAAATCGGGAAAAGCAGTAGTTACCTGGTATGACGGAAGGCAATGGCAGGAATTGGTGCATTTAGTACAGGGATCACCTCAATTGGTTGAACTTAGTGCTGCCATTGTTGCTTTTCAAACATTTTCGCATTGTGCTGTAAACATTGTTACAGACTCTGCTTATGTAGCAGACATTGCGCAGCGTGTTGATCGTGCGCTACTCAAAGAGGTAAACTCAGAACAATTATTTTCATTGCTAAAAATGCTATGGACTGTAGTGAACCAACGTATGCATAGGTATTATATCTTGCATATTCGCAGCCACACCGGTCTGCCAGGATTCATATGTGAAGGGAAGGCGTGTGCCAACGCTCTCACAACCCCCGCTTGGACCCCTCCAGTTCCAGACCTAGTTCATCAAGCATTTCTGTCTCACCAGTTTTTTCACCAAGGGGCTCGGGCATTAGTCCGGCAATTCAAGATCTCTTTTGCAGATGCGAAATCTATCACTGCCACTTGTCCGGAGTGTCAACGCCCAGGACCCGGACTGGTGTTTCCACGCGGGGTTAACCCGCGTGGCTGCCAAGCCTTGGACCTGTGGCAAATGGACATAACACATATTCCCTCTTTTGGTCGCCTACAATATATTCATGTCTCTGTGGATACTTTTTCTAAGGTCGTGTGGGCATTGGCCCATGCCAGCGAGAAAGGAATTGACGCCATCTCACATCTTCGGCAAGCCTGGGCTGCCCTTGGGATTCCGAAACGTATTAAGACGGACAACAGGCCGACATATGTATCTACACGCATGGCCCGATTTCTTGCCTCCTGGGGGGGTGGAACATGTTACTGGTATTCCTCATTCCCCAACTGGTCAGGTCATTGTGGATCGAGTGCACCACACTCTGAAGCAACTTCTCGAAAAACAAAAAGGGGGAATGAGCTCAACTATGGGGGGACTATGACCACCAGAGACCACCCAAGACCCCTCGCAGCATGCTACTTGCGTGCTCATCCAGTCATTTCAGCATTCCTCAAGTAATGCCCGGTGTCGGGTTGACTGTTCTACGTCACTTGCGTGGTCCCTGTACTTTCAGCGTCTGCATTTCTGGTACCGGGTTCTGGTTGTGGTTTCTCCAGCTCATGGTATGGCTTCACGCATCTCGCAGGTAGCCAACGAGGACCTGTTGGGCGTAAAACACAAGCATATCCCCTCCCCCATGTCAACAATTCTACTGGTCCACGCCAATCAGTCGGGCCTGGCAGATCTTTATACCAAACCTTAGGATTTTGTGTAAAGGGAACTTTACCCTGAAAATGTCGTTCCACTGCCATGGTATCTAATCGAGAAGATGACCGATTTAGAAAATTTAAAGTGAACACAGCCATATCTAATTGTTCTTGAGGAGCTGTGGCTACACTCCCCCTTTTTTGTTTTTGTAACATGTGTTTCAAGTTTTGATGTGTCCGTTCAATTATGGCTTGTCCGGTGGGGGTGTGCGGGATACCTGTAACGTGAGACACACCCCACTGTTGTAGGAATAAGGCCGCTGCTTGCAATACATAGGCGGGTCCATTGTCCGTTTTTATTTGTTTGGGGAGGCCCATAAGTGCAAAGCACCTTGTCCAATGTTTCTTAACATCCTGAGTCCGTTCCCCTGTAGCTGCAGAAGCAACAACATAACCAGAAAAGGTATCCACAGTAACATGAACATACTTTTGCCTGCCAAAAGGTGGATAATGTGTAACATCTGTTTGCCAAATTTCATTAGCCTTCAGTCCCCTGACATTTACACCATCATGATAAGTTGCAGTATTATATAATTGACAATCGTTACATGCCCAAATAATATCACGAGCCTGCGTTTTTGTCAGAGCAAATTCTTTCTGTAAACTGCGAGCATTTTGATGGAAAAAGGAGTGAGATAATTGTGCACGTTGAAATCGTTGAGTAAGGGAGGATGATGTTATGGGCAAAACAGTGTACTTATCAGCTACTGCATTCCCTTCTACCAGAGGTCCTGGCAAGCGAGTGTGTGACTGAATATGAACAATAAAGCAAGGATGCTGTCGTTGCTGAAGCAGAGCTGCAATAGCAAGGAAAAGTTTATACAGCTCTTGATTGCTAATTTCTTTGATAAATGCAGCTTCTAAGCGGTTAATAGCGCCAACAGTGTATAGTGAATCTGATACAATATTAATAGGTTCGCTTGCAAACAATGTCAAAGCTAAATGTATTGCAGACAATTCAACAATCTGAGTGGACGCTTCCACAGTAACTGATGTGTGTTGCCATGTGCCTCTTCCTTCCAGGCCACTACGGCCTTCTTTGTTTTACCTGAGCCGTCTGTAAAAACCGTTTTTGCATTTGGTATAGGGTGAGGCACCATCACTCTCTGTGGCTGTAAACAGAGGGAAGGTAAGGCTTGCAAGATTTTATTCTGTGGCAAAGTAAAATGGATATCATTCAAATAATCAGCCAGAGCAGCCTGAAATTCAAGGCTGTCCCTCATCAGAGTAATGTGCGTTTCCTTATGAAAGGGTAGGTAAATAATGTCAGGGTCTCGACCTGTCAGCTGCTGTATCCTGAACCTTCCTTTCTGAATCACCATAATGACCATCTCCAAAGGAGTCGTAATTGTTTTTGTAAAGGTGTGTGATAAGAAAATCCATTCCAGGGTAACTAATTGCTGTGATTCTGTCAATTGAGCAAACAGCCCATAAGGCTGGAATTTCGTGTGAATCACAAAAAATAAGAGAGGCAAATGTAAGATTATACGTCCTGCTTGGGAAGTTGTAAGTTTTTGAATTACCAATGCCAATTCCTGTTTTGCTTTGTCAGAAAGGATTCGAGGCGAAGTTAAATCTGAATCCCCCTTCAAGGTGTTAAACAGGGTACTTACTTAACTCTTCAGTAGAAATACCCAGCACAGGATGAATCCAATTAATTGTCCCTAGTAGTTGCTGCAAATCATTTAATGTAGAGATATTGTTTACCAAACGAAGTTGTTGTGGCCGTAAGGTTCTGGTAAACATTACCCATCCCAAATACTTCCAGGGCGGTTCTGTTTGTATTTTTTCTAGGGAAATATGAAGCCCAAATTGTTGTAAAGAGTCTTTTAGATGATTTACAGTTTTCATCAGTTCTGCCTGTGTCAAAGCTGCAATGAGAATGTCATCCATATAATGGTAAATAAGAGACTGTTTAAAAACACTTCGAGTCTGCTCTATTGCAGCAGAGACCACTAACTGACAAATTGTGGGACTGTTCATCATGCCCTGTGGGAGAACCGTCCATTGGTACCTTTTCATAGGTGCCTGATTATTAATGGAAGGTACAGAGAAAGCAAAACGTGGCTGATCGTCAGGATGGAGAGGTACAGTAAAAAAGCAGTCCTTCAAATCAAATATATATAACTGCCAATCAGAAGGGATCATTGCTGGACTGGGTGTACCTGGCTGTAAAGCTCCCATAGGCTGCATTACTGCACTGACAGCTCTAAGATCCTGCAATAATCGCCATTTGCCAGATTTCTTTGGTATCACAATATAGGGGTATTCCAAGGACTAGTTGAGGGTACGATATGTCCAGCCCTTAATTGTTCATTTACTAATTCCTCTGCCTGTTTTTGTTTCTCCCTGTTAAGGAGCCACTGATATACCCAAACCGGTTTTGTTGTTAGCCAAGTCAGTTTGAGCTGGGGTAAGAGATCACAGAATCACAGAATCAATCAGGTTGGAAGAGACCTCTGGGATCATCGAGTCCAACCATTGCCCTGACACCACCATGTCAACTAGACCATTGCACTAAGTGCCATGTCCAGTCTTTTTTTAAACACATCCAGAGATGGTGACTCCACCACCTCCCTGGGCAGCCCATTCCAATGTCTAATAACCCTTTCTGAGAAGAAATTCTTCCTAATGTCCAACCTGAACCTCCCCTGGCGAAGCTTGAGGCTATGTCCTCTTGTCCTATCAGTGACCCTTGGGTTAAATGCGCCATCATAGCTGACAATACAATTCCCCACTGAGCTAAAAGATCACGTCCCCACAACGTAAAAGGAACTGAAAGAACAAAAGGAACTAAGGTTTGCTGGTTTTCCTTCAGGGCCCACCAGACACAGAGTACGTGCACTTTGCAATGGAATTTGCAACCCTCCTACTCCATTCACAGCAGCAGCTACTTGTTTAAGAGGCCAATCTGACGGCCAGTCATTTTTGCTGATGATGGACATGTCAGCTCCAGTATCTAACGGACCTGTGAATAACCGTCCATCAATTTTTATTGTGAGCATGGGCCAATCATTAGTTACCTTTTGATTCCACAACACCTGTGGTGTATTAGTACTGCCAAATCCTCCTGTGCCGCGTGGATGTGGATTAGCCGCCGGCACAGTATATGGTATCAATAGCAACTGCGCCACACACTGGCCTTTAGGTATAAAACAAGGTGGTTCTGATGTCCATAACATGATTTTAATTTGGCCCATATAATCTGAATCAATAACTCCAGGTATGACAAATATATTTTGCTTTCCCACAGAAGAACACCCAAAAATTAATCCTACCAGTCCCGAAGGGAGAGGCCCATATACATTGGTATCTATGATCTTAGTCCTTTTATCATTCCATTCTGTATCAGTGGCTGAGGCCAGATCCAACCCGGCACTGCCGGCTGTGCTGGCAACGAGTTCTGAGACTGTCCGTTTATCGGATTCTCGGACTGAGCATGTGCACAACAGACCCTGTTGTATTGGGGGGCCCCGGGCCTCGCGCCCCTCCTCCAGTTTCCCTGCATGGGGTTTCCATCCTTATCAAACCTTGATCGACACTGATCGACCCAACTTGGGTCATAGGTTAGCCAAGCTGGTAAAGAGGGCTTTAAACTATATTTGCCAGGGCGGGGGATCCTCAGTCCATCCCAATTCAGCCATTCTGATGCCAGGGCCAGCAATAGGTGTCCAGAGACTGGAGAAGGATGGCAGGTCAGCAGGAGAGCACCAGAAGAGCCACGGATAGGCATTTCAGGCCGCAAGGCAGCTTCGTCCAGGGCCCAACTGAGATGCCTCTATGTAAATGCATGGAGCATGGGGAACAAACAGGAGGAGCTAGAGATGTGCACATACCTGCAAGGCTATGACCTTATTGGCATCACAGAGACATGGTGGGATGACTCTGATGACTGGAGCATTGGAATGGAGGGATACAGGCTTTTTAGGAAGGAGAGGCAGGGGAGACGAGGAGGGGGTGTTGTGCTCTATGTCAATGATCAGTTTGAGTGCATGGAGCTCTGCCTGGGGATGGAGGAGGAGGCAACAGAGAGCTTATGGGTCAGGATTAAAGGGAAGGCAGGGACAGGAGATGTTATAGTGGGCGTCTGCTACAGACCACCTGACCAGGATGGCCAAGCGGATGAGGCCCTCCACAAATAGGAGTAGCCTCATGTTCACAGGCCCTGGTCCTCATGGGGGACTTCAACCACCCCAATATCTGTTGGATGGAAAACACAGCAGGGCATAAGTAATCCAGGAGGTCCCTGGAATGCGTGGATGATAACTTCCTTCTCCAAGTGATAGAGTAGCCGACGAGGAGAGGTGCCATGCTGGACCTTGTCCTCACCAACAAGGAGGGGCTGGTGGGGGATGTGAAGCTCAAGGGCAGCCTTGGCTGCAGCGACCATGAAATGGTGGAGTTCAAGATCAATAGGGCAGCAAGGAGGGCGCGCAGCCAGTTCACCACCCTGGATTTCAGGAGAGCAGACTTTGACCTCTTCAGGGACCTGCTTGGGAAAGTCCCTTGGGATAAAGCCCTGGAGGGAAGAGGGGCCCAAGAAAGCTGGTTAGTATTCAAGGACCACCTCCTCCAGGCTCAGGAGTGATGCATCCCAACAAAGAGGAAGGCAGGCAAAAAAGCCAGGATGCCTGCATGGATGAACAAGGCGCTCCTGGATAAACTCAGGCACAAGAAGGAAGACTACAGAGGGTGGAAGCAAGGGCTGGTAGCCTGGGAGGAATACAGGGAAAATGTCCAAGCAGCCAGGGACCAGGTTAGGAAAGCTAAAGCCCTGATAGAACTAAATCTGGCCAGGGATGTCAAGGACAACAAGAAAAGCTTCTATAGGTATGTTGGTGATAAAAGGAAGACTAGGGAAAATGTGGGCCCTCTCTGGAAGGAAACAGGAGACCTGGTTACCCAAGATATGGAGAAAGCTGAGGTACTCAATGACTTTTTTTCATCAGTCTTCACCAGCAAGCGCTCTAGCCTCACCACCCAAGTTGCAGAAGGCGGAGGCAGGGACTGGGAGGATGAAGAACTGCCCACTGTAGGAGAAGATCAGGTTCGAGACCATCTAAGGAACCTGAAGGTGCACAAGCCCATGGGACCCGATGAGGCGCATCTGCGGGTCCTGAGGGAACTGGCAGATGAAGTTGCTAAGCCACTATCCATCATTTTTGAGAAGTCGTGGCAGTCTGGTGAAGTTCCCACTGACTGGAAAAGGGGAAACATAACCCCCATCTTCAAGAAGGGGAAAAAGGAAGACCCGGGGAACTACAGGCCAGTCAGTCTCACCTCTGTGCCTGGCAAGATCACGGAGCAGATCCTCTTGGAAACTATACTGAGGCACATGGAAATCAAGGAGGTGATTGGTGACAGCCAACATGGCTTCACCAAGGGCAAATCATGTCTGACAAATTTGGTGGCCTTCTATGACGGGGTTACAGGACTGGTGGATAGGGGAAGAGCAACTGATGTCATCTACCTGGACTTGTGCAAAGCATTTGACACTGTCCCGCATGACATCCTTGTCTCTAAATTGGAGAGACATGGACTTGACGGATGGACCACTCAGTGGATAAAGAATTGGCTGGATGGTCGCACTCAAAGAGTTATGGTCAACGGCTCAATGTCCAAGTGGACACCAGTGACGAGTGGCGTTCCTCAGGGGTCGGTATTGGGGACCGGTCCTGTTTAACATCTTTGTCGGTGACATGGACAGTGGGATTGAGTGCGCCCTCAGCAAGTTTGTCGACGACACCAAGCTGTGTGGTGTGGTCAACACGCTGGAGGGAAGTGACGCCATCCAGAGGGACCTTGACAGGCTTGAGAGCTGGGCCTGTGCGAACCGCATGACGTTCAACAAGGCCAAGTGCAAGGTCCTGCATGTGGGTTGGGGCAATCCCAAGCACAAATACAGCCTGGGTGGAGAATGAACTGAGAGCAGCCCTGAGGAGAAGGACTTGGGGGTGATGGTTGATGAGAAGCTCAACATGAGCCGGCACTGCGTGCTTGCAGCCCAGAAGGCCAACTGTATCCTGGGCTGCATCAAAACCAGCGTGGCCAGCAGGTCGAGGGAGGTGATTCTTCCCCTCTACTCTGCTCTCGTGAGACCCCACCTGGAGTACTGGGTCCAGCTCTGGGGCCCCCAGCATAAGAAGGACATGGAGCTGTTGGAGTGAGTCCAGAGGAGGGCCACGAAGATGATCAGAGGGCTGGAGCACCGCTCCTATGAAGACAGGCTGAGAGAGTTGGGGTTGTTCAGCCTGGAGAAGAGAAGGCTCTGGGGAGACCTCATAGCAGCCTTCCAGTACCTGAAGGGTGTGGGGTTCCCACGGGACAATGGTGGGAACAAGGTACTGAACGAGCTATGTCCAGGCATGTCCAGGGGGTGGTAATGGGGTGGTGATGAACTAGCCAATCATAATACAGAACAAGGGCCTTAGCTATGAGACCAACAAGATATGGGGGAAGTTGAGGACCTTGGCTACGAGAAAAATAAGATATGGGGAAGCTGAAAAATAAGAAAGAATGCAGCACCTGCAAGATATAACTTTTTAGCATAAGCCAATCAGAACTAATATAGAGGTGTGTGAACAAAGCATACTAACCAATCATAATAGAAATGACATGTACACAGAGTGTGTACAAAAATAGAATAGTATAAATGTACCCTCAATAGAATAGTATAAATGTACCCTCAGATACGTAAATAAATGAGATCTGCTTAACGATCATATTGGTCTGCGTGCGGTGTCTCCGTGCCCTCTCGCGAACACTGATAAGTGGCGCCCGGGACAGGGACTCTTCGGCCCGGAGACTGCGGAGAAGCAGCGGACAACGGACCGAAAGGGGGATGAGAGGAAGCCAGCTGTAGAGTGCTGCCCCGGCACTGGATTTTCGCACCGGCAGGAACGGATGCGGTAAGCCCGAGTTTTGCTAGCAAAGGAAAACCTGGGTAGGGCTTCCCAGGCAGCTGGGGGAGGAATGGAGTCTACCCTGACCAAGACAGAAGTGGCAGTGGTGAAACTCCTCCAACATATACTCTCTGAGAGAGGAATTAAATATGACGAAGCTGCGTTAAAGCAGTTACTGCTTTGGGCAAAAGACAAAGGACATTTTACAACCTTTAATGATGTCTTTGAAGTGCCTTTATGGGAGAAGATTGGTGACTCTCTCTGGAATGCGGTGTCAAGTGGTGATAAGGAAGCCTTTAAATTGTCTGCTACATGGAAGCTGGTTAGTGAAGTGTTAAAGGGAATAAAAGCAGAGAGAGAAGTCACACATTCAGCTTTTATGGCTTTAGGACCGCAGACGTCTACTATCCCCTCACTGTTTGCAGGACCAACACCACCCACGGCCCCGGTGGCTGTACCGGTGGCAGCTCCTTTATCGCCGTCGGTACGGACAGCTGTGAAAAAAGCTGAGGAGCGGGGAGCGAGTAAAATAGATACAGATCCATCAAAAACGGTAGTGTGCCCTACAAATCCATCAGAACTGGTAGTGCGCCCTAAAACACGAACTCGATTTGGACTAATTGATTCAGACGCTGAACAGGAGAATTGGCCAAAACCCCCTCCTCCTCTCATTGATCTCTCTACGGATGAGGCTGAGAAGGAGGACAAGAAGGAGGGCAAAACTGTTTCGTATCCACTTTACCGTATTCGCCGTTTCCTGAGTCTGTTGAACAAAGTTTACATTCCGGCGCTAAACAACCACCGTTAAAGTCTCCAGTTATGGAGTCAGCAGTACCAGAGTCACAAGGACTTAAAGGACCGTTACCATCACGAAATGGACACGAAATTGACATGACAGAGCTTGGTAGACGACTGGAAGAATTAAAGACGGAATTGCAGCAGCATCGTTCAGCCAACGCCTCAGGACACGTGACTATGTCTCCCCAAAACCCCCCTCTGTGTTCGGGACAAGTATTAGGGCCACCTCAACCTCCTTTGCAAATCCCTACTCCACCTTTAGATCAGGGCGGGGGGGGAGGTTTGCGTCCATCTGGTAATGTGGGAGGTGGCGGAGAGGGTAAGCGTCTGCCCACGTATACAGGAGAGGGGGGGGAGGAGTGAAATGGAAAGGGATCATTCGAAATGCGTTATTAGAAGGAGTTATAATTCCACAAGCATATCCTGTGATTGTGGGTGCGGGTCCTGAGGGAAAAAATCTTTGGCAACCGTTAGATTGGAAAATTATAAAAGAAACACGCCAGTCTATACAGACAAATGGCTTGGGCTCTCAGTATACACAGGCTTTGCTTAAACATATTTTTGCAACTAACCTTTTCACGGCAAATGACATTCGACAACTAACGTCCGTGCTGCTGTCTCCTTCTCAAGTTCTACATTTTCTTAATGCCTGGAATAGTGCTTGTCATAGAATAGCTAATACACCTAGGGGTCGGGATGATCCTCTCTTTAACATCACGGCACAAATGCTGTTAGGAGAGGGTCCTTTTTCAACTGTACAGTGGCAAACGCAGTTTCATGTTGAGGCATTAGCGGCAGCTCAAGACAGTACATTTCAAGCATTAATATCAGTTCCTAGTGAAGGTGTTCAACAAGCGTATACCAGAGTTTTTCAACAGATAGGAGAACCATATGGTAAATTTATAGATCGTCTGTATGCAGCTTTGCGAAGCACGCCTGATTTAGATGAAAGTACTAGAGACAAGTTACTGGATGTTCTTGCTTTTGATAATGCTAATGAGACAACTAGAAAAGCATTGGCACATTTACCGAGAGGTGCGGGGGTGGCGGCTATGCTGGAAGCAGTAGAAAGAATGTTAGGAATGGAACAGGCTCAAGTTATGGCAGCTGCAGTCGGAGCAGCAGTGAGACCTTTGCTGCGAGTGAAGGATAAAGATAAAAAATGTTTCAACTGCGGACAGACAGGGCATTTTAGAAAAGATTGCAAAAAAGAATTAAGGAGGTGGTGTGTTCACTGCCGACGATCAAATCACTATACAGCAGAGTGTAAACGATTACAGGGAAACTCCCGGCTGAGCGCGCTGCACCCGCGTGCGCAGACAACAAGTCAGGGTGCTTGGACCGCCACTCCGCAGCCACAAGAGGAAGTGCCGGAGTGGATGTGGAAACAAAATTAGACATATACTTAACAGACAAACAAGTAACTGTAGTTGAAACTAACATGAAAGGACCTTTAGGACATGGTTTGAGTGCGTTACTTCTTGGGCGATCATCTATTTCCAAGCAGGGAATAATTGT